>NC_141695.1:1483461632-1483849132 GCF_964263255.1 Lissotriton vulgaris | reverse complement strand
ACAATGTAAATGAACATTTATTTTAGTCACGCTAAATTATTAAAAAAAGTTACGTGTAAGTCTTTAGGCTGATTGTAAATGAATCACATTAAACGTGTGCGCGCTGGAGAGGGAGGGGGGGTGTGAGTAGACAGCTTACTGGACGAGAAGCTGTGGTCTTTTTGTTTTCAAACGCTACTTATTATTAGTTATGAAAACTAAATAAGAACATGTAAGGTGCAGTTCAGGGTAAGAATGAGAATGTTTTAAAAAAAAGCTTGTGTTGAAGATGCACTAGTGAGGATGTCTTTAGGGCTGATTGTTTGCTGTCGATGTCTAGTGGTGGAAGTATTGGTTTTATAGTAATTTTGTGTGTACGCCAAGTGTACATTTTTTTATTGTCCCCCATAAATTTTTTTAGTAAAAAAAGTATTTTCAGTAACAAAGAGAAATTTATAACATTTGACATGCAACTCTGGGGGGTGATTGTTCCCCCAAAAATGGAGAGCAATGCGTGCGCTCGAGAGAGAGGGGGTGGTCTAAGTATACAGCTGAATGGGAGATAAGATGTGGCCTTTATGTTTTAAAATTAAACGTATGTATCATAACGAAATGTAAGTACTAACATTTAAGGTTCACATCTGGGTGCCGAATGTCAACTATTGAAAGCAATATATTTTGTATTTCCGAAAACAAACGAATAACATTAGCAGTGCATGTTATTTTGTCACAGGGGGATGTGTGTTGTAGGCCGCCTTTCAGCAGTTGATTTTTTTTAGGTCTTTTTTTTTCTCGGGCTAACAAGAGCTTCACATCCTGCTGTTCAAATTAGAATATCACAGATGCAGCTTGACAACTGATTAGAATCTTAACGACGGTGCTTAAAGCACTCCAGTATCCTGTAGTTTCGTTTTCCAAAGCCTTAAAGTCTGTGGCCTGTGTGTTTATGTTAATGAAATTGTAGAGTGGGGCGCGCGGTACAGACGGATTGGGAGGGCCAGGGATTACTCAGCTGGATGGGAGAGAGGCTGTGTGTTTGTTTTTTTCGTAAAAAAATGTTTTCCTTGTGACCGAAAATAATTTTTTTAACATTTAACATGCAGGTCTTGTTGCAAAATTAAAATATGTTAAGCAAACGTTATTTGAATGACGCCGAAAAAGTAATTACCTTTTACGTGCAAGCCTGTAGTCTGAATCTAAAGTAATACCATTGAGCAGTCGCCCGCTGGAGAGGGAGGGGGGAATGAGCAGGCATGCTGAATGGGAGGGAGGCTGTGTGTTTCGTCTTATTTGTAGACAAGTATGTTTAACTAAATGTAGCCATCCCTCCTGTGACATGTATGGTGTGCGGGTGATGGATGGATGGATGGATGGATGTATTGTGAGAAATGGATGTATGTAGTGGGGGGATGTATGAATGTAGTGGGGGATGGATGGAGTGTGTGGATGGATGGATGGATCGAGTGGGGTAATGGATGAATGGAGTGGTGTGGATGGATGGATGGATGAATGGATGAAGTTTTGGTGATGGATGGATGTACTGTGTAGTCGCATGCTGGAGAGGGAGGGGGGAATGAGTAGGCATGCTGAATGGGAGGGAGGCTGTGTGTTTCGTCTTATTTGTAGACAAGTATGTTTAACTAAAGGTAGCCATCCCTCCTGTGACATGTATGGTGTGCGGGTGATGGATGGATGGATGTATTGTGAGAAATGGATGGATGTATTGGGGGGATGTATGAATGTAGTGGGGGATGGATAGAGTGGGTGGATGGATGGATGGATCGAGTGGGGTAATGGATGAATGTAGTGGTGTGGATGGATGGATGGATGAATGGATGAAGTTTTGGTGATGGATGGATGTACTGTGTGGATAAATGGATGGAATGGGTGTGATGGATGGATGGATGGATGTAGTGTGGGTGATGGATGGATGCAGTGCGCGCGGTACAGACGGAGTGGGGGGGGTGAGGTATTAGCCAGCTGGGTGGGAGAGAGGCTGTGTGTTTTTTTCGGAAAACAAGCTTTTACTTATGAACGAAAACAAAATCTTAACATTCTAACGTGCCAGTCTGGTTGCAAAATGTAAAATATGTTAAAAAAAGGTATGTTCCTAAGAATGTGTGCAATTAAAAATCGTACAACCTAGTGTCCATGGCAATTTTAAATGCCTTTTATGTACATTTCAACTTTTGTGCGCAACAACACCCATTCAGTGTGCATGGGTCACTGTGCAGCGTGCAGAAAGTGAAGACCCAATAGGAGAGAGGGTATGGGATGCGTGATAGCGTGCTGGAGAGAAAGGTGGTGTGATCAGCGCGAGTGAACTGAAAACAGTGTGCAATAACTGAAGAGCCAATAGGAGAGAGGCTGGGGAATGGGTGTTAGAGTGCTAGAGAAAAGGGGGGGTGTGATAAGCATGAGGGGAGAGACGGCCTGGCGGCCGTCAAAGTGAAAGCTGTGGGCAGTGAATAAATTAGGGGAGGAGAAATGCCTGAGGCACAGCGCACGCTGGGGGATGCCCGTGGGAGGGAGGCTGGTGGCTTTGATGTGCACGAGCTTTTTATGTCAATGCGCTTGCGCATTGAGCTTGCTTTTCACGGGCACTGCATGGAATCGCCCAATGTTTAAGCTCTGGTTAAGCCCCTATATTCTCGCAAGCTCAATGCGCAAGCGCATTGACAGGCGAGACCTAAAAAAGTATGATATGTGAACATTTTTAAACTGTGATGAACCTCATGTGATGACTTTTAAACTTTTTAACTGTGATGAATTATAACTGAATGGGCATTTGCCGTTCTTTCTTTTTAGAACTATTTTTTATATTAACTATTATACCCAGGTATTTGTATAAGTGTTATCATTGTTATTGTTTGTATTTTTATGAATGTCTCACGCTTTTATGATTGTAAAAAGATGCAGTGGAATAAAGATTTCCTTGACTTGACTTGACTACTCATCAATGACTACCAGGGGCCAAAAGAAATCAACTGCAATTCTTTCCCAAGCCTGTATCAGAAGGTCAGACGTTGTCAATGGATATGGCATCACTTTGGGGGAAAGACAGTTGCACAGATGGCACTTCTTTAGTTCCCTCTCAACTCGCTCATCTAAGCAAGGGAACCACACTCGGTCTCTTAGGGCTCATTTGGTAGCTATAATGCTACATTGTCTCCATGGGCTAGTTCGGTGACCTGCTGTCTTAGGCTCTCAGGTATGACAATCCTCGAGCCTTTCAATACCACACCTTTCTTGGTCACGGACAGTTCATCTTGTATATTTTAGCGCTTTTGAAATTCTGCATCTTCAGCAAGAGGTCGAACACTCCTTTTACAGTATTGAGTTGAAATGATGTCTTTATGGATAAGCATGTTCTTGTAAACATTGGTGGCAGAAATAATCTGTTCACTGGATAAGGCCACTGACGTACTGAACTTCACAATTAAGTTAATGTACTCCACAGCTGGTTTGGATGCTGAACTGTTATGATTTAGTGATACTTGTGAAACATTATCAGCAGGGTTCTGGTCTTTAAACGTTTTGTGTACAATTGCATAGACTTACTCTTGCAGCCTCAAACGCCACCTCTCGATGTGAGGGGACATCTTGGCTTTGGATGTCCATAACTGGTGAGCAGCGTTCTGTCCGATATGATGGTGAAATGTTTTCCATACAGAAATGCATGAAAATGTTCACAGACCCACATTACAGTCAGGCTCTCCTCCTCTGGCTGAGAATAGGCATGTTCTGTGTCAGACAAGCTTCGACTTGCATAGGCCAGAACATGTCTCTGGGCATTTGGATCACCACAATGTTGAGGAAGGATTGCCCCAAGCCCCACCGGGTTCGCATCTACTATTATCTTGTTGCTTGGATATGAATGTACATTAAATAAATTAAAACGCAAGAGGCTTTTAGCAAAACAAGTACAAGTTGGTTTAAATAAACAATGCAGCCGGGAGAACCAGGACACAGATGGTTCTCATCTTCCGGGAGAACTAATGTGAGCCAGTGTATATGTGTCCAGATGTTCAGTGTGAGGAGTGTGAGATCGCTATGTGTGGTGTGCATGTTGTGTCCTGATTGGTTGAGTGTACCTATCTACATGTGCTATCTAGGTTTGTGGTATTTCTGGGGAACACGAGAATTTGGCCAAACAGGTTTTATTGGGGCCAATTACTTTGGACTTGTTTCCGGTGCAACTAGCGATCTGTGGAATCGATCAGGGGTTTCCCTGGGTGCATATTTGCCTGTAATTTATGGGGAACCCCACCTGTGACCTGTTACTCGATAAGCGTGGACATTGGTGGCAGGACCTGCCTGACCACATACCTCTGACTCAGGGTTGATGGGGTGGTCACCTTGGGTGAATCTGACAGCAATGATGTGAGTTCATTGGAACTCATAAGAATAATATGGCATCCACTGGTATGTTTTTTATCGACATTACCAACATTGTGCATACATTTGTCACCGTGCACATTGACATTGTTCTTACTGTTGTTGTCAAAGGTATGTTTGCTTTGGCCTGAATGTACATTGACATTGTTCTTATTGGCAACAATATTATTATTGTACAAGCATGGATAATTACATACATTGGTATCATTATTGCTGATGTCGGCGCTGCTGTGCAGGCACAAGTAACCTGGGCCACAAAGTCCGCTCCGCTGGCAGAGTTTGCAGATTTTTGCATACTCCGCTTTGACCGGATAACTCGAAGTTCCTGCAAAATTCCAGACTCCGCAGTGGAGCAGTGCTCAGCCCCGGACCCTCCCACCTCCCACCCCCTCAATAAATATTTTTCAAATACAATTACAAATAAAATAAATAAAAGCGCACTTACCTTTATCGCAGCGTCTCCAGGCTGCCCTCCTCCTCGCCTTCATCCCCTCTATCAGTCGTAAATCATGGTAGGACTGCACATGTGTGGGCATGCGCAGTCCTACCATCAATCAATCATGGCGTTTGTAAAGCGCATTACATACCCGTGAGGGTCTCAAGGCGCTAGGTGGGGGAGCTGCTGCTGTTCGAAGAGCCAGGTCTTAAGAAGTCTTCTAAAGGTCAGAAGGTCTTTGGTCTGCCGTAGGTGGATGGGGAGGGTGTTCCATGTCTTGGCGGCGAGGTGGGAGAATAATCTGCTGCCCCCGGTCACTGTTCGGATGCGGGGGATGGTGGCGAGGGCTCGGTCTGCGGAGCGGAGCTGGCAGGTGGGGGTATAGAGGCTGAGTCGGCTGTTGAGGTACGCTGGTCCAGTGTTGTCGAGTGCCTTGTGTGCATGGGTGAGGAGTTTGAAGGTTATCCTCTTGTTGATAGGGAGCCAGTGCAGGTCTCTTAGGTGGGGTGTGATTTGGCTGCGGCAAGAGATGTCAAGGATCAGACGTGCGGAAGAGTTCTGGATGCGCTGGAGCCATTTCAGGAGCTTGGCTGAGGCTCCTGCGTAGAGGGCGTTTCCATAGTCCAGTGTACTGCTGACGAGGGCCTGGGTGACCGTTCTTCTCGTTTCGGTGAGGATCCACTTGAAGATCCTGTGAAGCATGCGGAGGGTGTTGTAGCAGGAGGAGGAGACAGCGTTGACCTGCTTCGTCATGGAGAGGGTAGAGTTGAGGATGACCCCTAGGTTGCGTGCTTGGTTGGTGGGTGTTGGGGGTGTTCCTAGTGCAGTCGGCCACCAGGAGTCGTCCCAGGCCAAGGTGGTGGATCCGAGGATGAGGAGCTCCGTCTTGTCCGAGTTCAGCTTCATTCAGCTGTTCCTCATCCAGTCAGCGATGGCCTTCATTCCTTTGTGGAGGTTTGTTTTAGTAGTGTTGGGGTCCTTGGTGAGGGAGAGGATCAGCTGGGTGTCTTCAGCGTAGGAGATGATATTGAGGACGTGCCATCTTGCGACATGGGCGGGCGGTACCATGTAGATGTTGAACAGCGTTGGGCTGAGGGATGAGATTTGGGGTACCTGTAGATGATCCCGGTGGCTTCGGAGCGGAAGGGGGGGAGGCGGATGCTCCGTGTTCTGCTGGAAAGGAAGGAGGAGGTCCAGTCCAGGGCCTTCTCTTGGTTTCCAGCATCATAGAGGCGTGTTTGTAGTGTGTGGTTGCAGACCGTGTCGAAGATGACTGACAGGTCCAGGAAGATGAGGGCCGTGGTTTCTCCGCTGTCTAGGAGGGTCCTGATGTCATCGTTGGTGGCGATGAGGGCAGTTTTTGTGCTGTGGTTGCTGCGGAACCCGGACTGGGATGGGTCCAGGATGCTGTTCTCCTTGAGGAAGCTGGTCAGTTGTTTGTTAACGGCCTTTTCGATGATCTTCGTCGGGAACGGGAGGAAGGGAGATGGGTCGGAAGTTCTTGAGGTCCTTGGGGTCCGCCTTGGGTTTCTTGAGTAAGGCGTTGATCTCTGCCTGCTTCCAGCTCTCTGGGAAGGTCGCAGTCTCAAAGGAGATGTTGATGGTTTTCTGGAGATGGGGTGTGATGGTGCTGCTGGCTATGTTGAAGATGTGGTGTGGGCAGGGGTCTGCCGGAGATCTGGAGAGGACGGTGTTTATGATCTTGATGGTATCATCGTCATTGATGTTGGTCCAGGAGAGCAGGCGGTTTGTGCGGGTGGTGGTTGTGGGAGCGGGGGTCTCAGTGGTTGCCAGGGTGGTCACGGTGTTGAAGCTGTTGTGGATATCTGCAATCTTGCGATGGAAGAAGATGGCCAGCGAGTCGCACAGGTCTTGCGAAGGTGGGATGTCGTTGGTGTTGGAGAGTTCCTTCACGATGTTGAAGAGCTCTTTGCTGTTGTGTGCATTGTTGAGTAGGTGGTCTATGAAGGAAGCCCTTTTGGCGGATCTGATGAGGTGGTGGTGTCTGCGGGTGGCGATCTTGTGGGCTGTGTAGCTTTCTGGTGTGTGTTCACAGGTCCAGTTCTCTTCCAGCTTTCGGCAGGTTTGCTTTGAGGCCTGGAGGTCTTCGTGAACCAGCTGGCTTTATTGCTGGTGAGGCTCTTGGAGGGCTTCTTGAGCGGGGCGAGGGTGTTGGCGCAGTTGTTGATCCATTGGCTGAGGTTGCAAGTGGCTGCGTCGGGGTCGGTCGGGTCTGTGGGAGGGCTCCGGGCGAGGGAGGTGGAAAGCTTGTCTTCGGTGACTTTGCTCCAGCAGCGGCGCAGCATCTGTTGGGTGCGGTGGTGCATGGTGGGTTTCTGGAAGGTGAAGTGGATGCAATGGTAGTCAGTCCAGTGGAGCTCGGTGGTGTGGTTGAAGGAGACGTGGGGGCTTGCGGAGAAGATGGGGTCAAGCGTGTGGCCTGCAGAGTGGGTGGGTGTTCTGACGAGTTGTCTGAGTCTGAGGTTGTCGATCAGGGTGGTGGAGTTGGTGTTGTTATTGTTCTTGAGGTGGAAGTTCAGGTCCCAGAGGAGGATGTAGTCCATGGAGGCGAGGGCGTGTGTGCTGATGAAGTCGGTGATGGAGTCGCTGAACTGTGGTCGGGGTCTGGGGGTTCTGTAGACGAGGGTTCCTCTGAGGGTGGTGTTGGGATCGGTGTGAATCTGGAAGTGCAGGTGTTCGGCGGTGCTGAGGGTGTCGTCGGTGATTGTCAAGACTTTGAGAGTGTTCCTGTGGACGATGGCGATTCTTCCTCCTACTCCGTTGGTGCGTTCCCTGTGGGTGAACTTGTAGCCTTCCGGGATGGTTATGGCGATGTTGGTGCCGAGGAGGGGTTCAGCCAGGTCTCCGCCAGGAAGGCGACGTCTGGGGTGTTGGAGTCCAGTAGGTCCCAGAGTTCTACGGCGTGTTTGCGTGCAGAGCGGGTGTTGAGTAGAATGTATCTGAGGTAGTAGGGTTCTTTGGTAGGTGGTTTGGAGGGCCGGATGCTGGTGAAGCCGCAGTTCCGGCAGGAGAATGGTCCATGGGTGCGCTTCGGGGTGGTTAGGCAGCAGGTGCGTGATCGTCCGGCGTTGAGTACATGGAGGGTGCTGGGGTCATAGTGGAGTCGGGCTTCATGGCGTTCGCGGGGCCAGGGGTCCTGTTGCTGGGTGCGGTTCAGACGCTGACGGGCACAGACGGGCTTGCCTTAGGCGTGCCTTTGGTGTGCTAGTGGCACGGCCACAGAGCGCGGCCTCCATATGAGGGGATGTGGGAGGGAGGAGCAGCTGGGAGGCAGAAGCAGGGCAGTGAATGGGATTGTGGGGGCAGGGCTGCAGGGGACCCAGCGGCGGGAAAGGCAAGGGGTGAGCGGGCGGGGGTTTACAGAAGGCAAAAGAGGGCACAAGGGACAAATAAAGACAAGACAACAGCGCGAAATGTGGGATTAAGAAACGGGTGCTATGACGTACGTTTGACGTAGGGGAATCTGCAGGCGAGGAGGAGGAGGGCAGCCCTGGACGCTGCAATAAAGGTAAGTGCGCTTTTATTTACTTTAATTGTAATTGTATTTGAAAAATATTTATTGCATCGGATGGGAGGTGCGAAGCGGAGCAGGGTTTTTGCCCAACTCCATAGAGTTCCGTGTAGCGCAACTCCGCCTGCTCCGCCTGGGGATAGGCACAAGTTACAGTATACAATGGCATTGCATTGACAAGCATTGACAAGGGTATATGGTCACGGGCTGTGGCATACGTTCACATTGCATTTACTGCTATTGCCGTTGTCGGGCCTGCACATATCATGACATTCATTGACATCGTATTCACCCATCCCAACATTTTCAGGCTGTAGTTTGGGGTCAAACTAGGCCATCTCAGTTGCATTCTCAATTGCATGTTTTTTTATTTTTTTATCTTTGATCACAATTCGTTTGACCATTTGAATGGGACATATTTTGTTTTGTCAGTTTTCTCAATGGAGAACTTGCAGTTGCAAAATCATAAATCTATTTTGAACAATCACTGGGCATGTCCAAGAAGGATCACAACATAGCGACATCTTGTGGTCGGCAAATAGCTGATAGTGCTTTCACTTTATCAGGGTCAGGAGTCATTCCCCAATCAGAAAATATGTGTCCAAAGAATTTAAGTTTCATTTTGTGAAACTTACTCTATGCTGCATTCAGAGTGAGACCTGCATCAGCAAGTAATTGGCACAATTGTGTAAAAGCCTTGTCATGCTCCTTTTCCGTTTCTCCAAATACCAGTATATTATTATCACTGTAGTTAAAAGCACTCATGACAGGTTGAATTATTCGACGTATAACATACTGTTGATTACACTCCAAAACTCAACCTTTTGTATGTGAACCAACCAACATGAGTCAAAAAGTAGCAATGTATCTGCAATTCTCATCCAACTTGAGTTGATGGTATGCCTTGCTCAGGTCAAGACAGGAGACAACTTTGTCGCCATTCAGCTATTTGTTGGCCTGGCACATAGCAATGCAGATGCACACTGCACCCTCACTTCCCTTTTATTGGCACCACCCCTATCGGCAACATTGATGGCGTAGGACCCATGGAATGCTCAATGATGTTGTATTTTAATAGCATTTCTAGTTCTTTCTCCACAGCTTCTTGCAAGTGGAACGTGACTCTGCAGTGCCACTGGGCAATAGGGTGAGTATCCTAATCAGTGTGTAGTCACACTTTCATCATCTTGAGCCTGCCTTGGCAGTGAAACAATGACGGGAACTGACTCACAACTTCAGATTGAGTGTGGAGGTTGTAATGTCGTCAGTGGTGGCAAAACCGAGTAGGAAAGTACTGGATGAAGCTCCACGAACAACATGAATTGCCGTTTACGTTGATACTGATTTAGGTTTCAATGTCGCAGTGAATGACGCTCAACTCTGCAATGGTTTAGAAGCAGCCCATGTGTATACTTTTATGTTTTACGGGTTGAGGAATGACATAGGTGATAGGCTTCTGAACATTTTGACAGGCATTATGTTAATAAATGCTCCATTGTCTATAATAAAGGTTAGAGAGCAACCGTTGACCTTTATTGTGATCTTGGTGTAATGTTCAAAAGACTTCAGTTGTTTTGTTTGGTGGTGTGGTTTTGTTGTTTGTTTTTCTGGTCAAGCAGCCAAACCTACATATGCCTGTTGTTCCTTTGGTCAGTGCCATCAGTGCACATCCATCTTCTTCACTCGCACTCAAGGACGACGTCAAGGTCGTAGGATGATTTTGATCATGATCGACTTTATCTGGTTTCTACTTGTCGTAACTGATGTTGCCTTTTTGCTTTATGGGTGTGGTGAGAATGCTTCTGGAAACTTCTGCCATCTATTTTCTCTCCTCTCTGTGGTGTAGTTAGTTTCTCTATTGCTTTGCAAACAGTTATGAAGTGGTTTCCTTCACAGCAACCTTTGCATGTTTGTCCTATGGCTGGACATTTGCCCCCATATGGAAAAAAAAACCCACACAGGAAACACAATTTTGTTTTCTTTGGAGACGTCAACTTGCCTAAATCTATGTGCATGTGCTTGCTGTTCATGATCAGCGCGGATTTATTTTTCCCTGTTCCAGCTTCCATGTCAGAGGCTTGTCGATCTGCTCTTACTTCGGCATCAAGTCTTTCAACAAACTCATCCACCATTTCCCCAGCTTGCTGTCATACTTGATTAAAAATATACCTTTTATAGTTGACATTCGGCATCGAATTCAACTTGGTGTGCAACGTTTTCTTGATTTGATGGTGTGATACTGCATCAGCTTGTGATATTTTCATCAGTACTTTTTTTACTCTGTCACCGGCAAGGTTCTTCAAATACTTAATGATTTTCATATCATTTACTTTTTCTATGACATCTACGAAATCATCTAACGTCTTGATTCATGCAGTCCACCTGGCACCTATGTTCTGCTTAACTCTGTTGAATGGGGGCCGTGGTTTCAGGAATGCGGCTGCATCGTACTTCATGCTTTTTTCTGGAGTCATTGACAAATTTCACAAATCTGAAGGCCTTTCAATGCACTGGATGCAAGTCCCTGATGTGCATGCATCGGCGGCTTGACCCAGCCTGGTCGTCACACCTGATTCGAGGTTGTGTGGTACTTCCCTCGCTCTTGCTGGTTGGTATGTTTGCACATTCGTACCTGGTATCGATGATGGCTCTGTGTTATGCTGAGGTGCAGTATCTATTCTTTTAGCCTTACCAGTGGGCTTCCGATGGATTTTCAAATGGGCTTCTTTTGCAGGACCTTCAACTTCTTTTGAGGGCCATATATGGGCTGGAGAGGGGCTTTGATTCCATTCACACCATGTTCAAACTGCTTTTCATCAAATTGGGTGGATGTAGCACACACAAAGAGTTTGCTGTAACATTGCAGACTTCCAGGAAAAGCAGTCTTGTTTTGACGGGGCACAGATCCCACACTTGTCACCAGTTGTACTATCCTACCGAGCCCGGGAGCATGCAAATGAATATGCCACACAGGGAGCTATGGATTGTACGTCTTTATTCCACCACATACAATCACACACTGCTCTCTGATAACATCATAACTGCTAATGACCACACCTTAACACCTCGCAGCCTGTTACGTACTTCCTCTGTCGAGTCCACCCAGAACAGCAAAGGTCCTAGCACACATAGTCTCAAAACACTACACTCTGCATTTTAAAATGGTGTTGGTCCTCATTTATCCAATTTGATTGGAGGTCTTTAATGGGTAAAATTAATGGAATCAGGAATTTAGCTAGCATAATGTTTCTCCTACATGCCTGACTTAGTAGTTCTTACAAATAATATTGTAAATGTGCTTTTTAATATGATGGCAAGAGAATTATAAATTGCTCATGGGATCGCAAGTGTTCTAAGTTAGATTCTCATGATAGTGCCACAGCAGGTTTTTTCATAATGTACTTCCGGTGTTGTGTAGTTCCTAGCTATCTGTAGGACCTGCATATTGTTTGGGCAACATAAACTAAGGGCTTGGTGTCAAGACTGATTCTGGACACTCCCGCAGGATATGTTGGCCTATAGACCATCTAGCTCACTGTGCCAACATGCCCCTAAACCTACCAGGCAGCAAATGGTATTCTGGAAACCACTGAACATGACAACCCTGACCCCTCAAGGATCATGAAAACAGTACAGAACCTTTCGCTCAGTCACTCGTGCTTAGTTATTCTCTAGGGTCGGTACCAGAGTCACGACAATTATGCTTTTACCTTGCGCCAGTGCTCACTCGCTCTCTCTCTCCCGCTCTCTCTCTCTCTCTCTCTCTCTCTCTCTCTCTCTCTCTCTCTCTCTCTCTCTCTCTCTTTCTCACTACAGCAGTCTGTACTGCTGTGAGTATTTTTTCTGTTGGTGCAAAATGCGTTTCACTGTTTGCGTAGAAATGTGATTTGTACGCAATAAGTAGGGTATCGCCTTCATTGAAAGTGACATAGGTGTACCCCATTGGTCCAGCGACCATGCGGGTCACCAGGTTAGTTTTTTTGACACATGTATGTAACTGTTTAGAAGTTATCATGTCACCTTGTACGGAACATGGGATATCAGTACGTTCCTTTGTTCAATTGTGCACTGAAAAATCAGGTCCTATTACGTCATAGAAAGAGTTCATCGTTTCTGCGTAATCCAAAATGTATGCCCTGCCAAAATTAAGTTGTTGGAGGTTGAAACAGTGAGCACATTTTACTAAAAATTGTGCCGCCAGGCTTTTGCCTTCAATCGACATTTCGTACCCTAAAAACAGGACACTGAGATGAGCAATTTTTGATTTTTTTAAATTACATTTGTATCCGAAGTAGGCGAACCCAAGAATTATGTGGTTCACCCTAGGCAAGTGTTCCATTAATTCATTGTCCATCAGACAGATGCAATCTACATAGGACAATGCTTTCTTCTCAAAAGTTTGAAGTAACTCCGTTACCCTGGCTGAAAACAACCCGGGACTATTCTTATACCCCTGGGGTAATCAACAAAATTGGTAGCGCTGTAAATGCTGTCAAATATCTGCTCCCAGGCGCTATATTTTGGCAGCAAAATCCATTTGAGATGTCTAGTGTTGTGTTGTTTTCTATTTTTTCCACAAAATGTTATTCATTAGTGTGGCACTGTGTGCATTCTGTACTGCAAATGTGCATGTGGATGCATTTAAATGTCTGTAATCTACTACCAGGCAATATGAATTATTGGGTTTCATTACGGGAAACTTGGGATTATTCATAGGTGAGGTGCAATTCTCAATCACACCATGATACTCAAGTTGATCTAAGATCTCCCTGACTTGTTTCTTTGCTTCATGCTTTATTGTGTGTAATCTCTGTGGTTAAGGAATTGATTTTAAGGGTATTTTGTGATGAGGTGACTCATCATCCCACCCAACATGATTGCAGTAAAGTGCAGGAGCTAACGCTAATGCCCACCCCTGCGCGTATGAATTTTTAAGTAATTCCGGCACGAGGTCGGAGAAATCAGGTAAAATAACTTCCCCCATTGGGCAATCCATCATGAACTCAGGTGGCCAATCCTTTTTGGCCGAAAGAACATCATAACCAAAGGTCAGGTACTCCTAAAAGAGACCCTTTTCTTGCCTGAGTATGTCCTCTCCATTTGGGGCGTTATTTTGTATAAAAAATGTGGGACACTCATCCTTGTATTAGGTGTTTTCACCACGATACGCTCATTCAGAGCTACTACCCCCAGATAATCCATCAGGTTCTGGTGAGCTATTGTGACTTCTGCCATGCTGTCCAGCATCGTCACTGCCCATTCTCTGCTCAGTACCCAGGGCATTTCTAATTTTAATCCCGGCTACCTTCTTCCTTTAAATTGTGGTTTAGAAGTCTTTTGTTTGTCTCCTTGATTAATGATGTAGTCTGAAGTGCAATGTGTCTCCCTTTTTGGGCTGACTCGCTCTTCCGATCTGTATTGTGACAGCCCTTTTCTCTCTGAATGCTTTTCGGTTGTCTTCTGAAAGGAACAAGATGAACGTATATCAATATCCTGATACCTGACAGGTTTTCTAATATTGTCACTGTTTCTCAGATTGTATTTTCTTTTGCTGAGTTACTGTTGAGGAGACCCACCCTATGACTGTGCTTTGTATTGTTTATTTTTTGTTTTTTATCCCATTTCTTCTTTGATGAATAGGGTGCTTGCTTAGAGCTATCCTTTTCAGACTTGCTCTTAACTATTGGTTTCCCTGGTCTGGTTCCCAGATTATCTCTACAATGGAAAGCATATGTATCTTCGATAATCTTAGGCAATTCTAACACCTGCTGTGCAGGAGTGAATTCCCTTAGGGTTTGACATATAGCCAAGGCTGCTGCCTTCCCTTTTATTTTACTTTACACAATCACTGAAACTTGGGCAAAATTGCCCATTATTTTCATCCCCAGGTCCAGGGCAAGCTCTGCCCTATACTCGTTCTGTATTTGTTTTAGTACTTTTGGTATGACCGCTATGGAAGGGGTACCATGTGTTCTGGTATATATGGCAGCGAACATTGTACCCCAAGAGACCTAATCTTCTATTAGGGGAGCCATCCCCATTGACATGCAAATTGTCAGTATTCTGTGTTTCTCCTGTGGGCCCTTATGGGGAAATACTGCTTCAAACTGTGCTATTTTTTTGTGTTATCCCGAAAGGGATCTGCTCCCAGCTGGTGGGAACCTTTCCCATAATGGCATATAGTGTTTATTGGCTAATACCTTTAGTAGCCATGGGTGTTTTTATAGCCTGATCAGCCCCTGTAGGTTGGACTGTAAATGTTCTCATCACGTATTGAGTAAGATTTCTGTAAATCTTTACTAGTTCTATGTCAAATTTGGGCATTCCTGCTGCTGTTTATGCAGCAAAGTCTGGATGCGGTATTTATGATGGTAAGACCAGCCAAGTTGCTCCTTCTTTGCTGAACTGTTCAAGCCTCACATGTTTTGTGGTATGGGGAGGGTGCCTTTAAACCAACTAATGTGTTCTTAGTAAGTTAACAGGACTTGAAAGTCCACGTACGGAAAGTACTCATCAGGTGGTTCCTCTTCAAGGTACTCATGAAACAACCATATGTGTGCATCTGCAGGTGGGAATTTAACCCAAGAATAGAATACCTCAGTTCTAAATGCTTTATGTGCCTCAACCACGAAGGTAACATATACACCCGTTGCCGGGAGGCCATGTTGTAACAATTTCATGATAACTGCCTGTCTGCAATTTTTTTAAATATTCAATCCAACTATCTATTCTTCAATGTCCTCACCTGCTTGTTCAGCCATTGTTAGAGTGGTAGTTTTTAGCTAATTTCTTATAGAGATGAGGTATGTACTATGTGGGAACCTCTAATACTTCAAGCTTGATTTAACCTACAGCCAATACATAAGGTATGCCTACTCATCTGAGGTGGATTTGTTTCCCTTCCCACTATGGAAGTCTGGTTTAAATGTGAGTAGGGGTCTCTAAGAAAACACGACTGAACTACTGAGATTTAACTATTAAATAAGAGCCTAACCAATGTTGGTAGCACCATGTCATGTAGTTTCTACCAATCTGTAGGACTTGCTCATTGTTTGGTCAACATAACTAAGGGCTTGGTGTCAAGACTGATTCCAGACACCCCCGCAGGTATGTTGGACTATAGACCAGCTAGCTGACAATGCCACCGTAAGCCCCCCTAACCTATCAGGGAACAAATTGTTTTCTGGCAAACACTGAACATGACAACCTTGGCCTCTCAGGGGTCATGGAAACAGAACAGAACATTTCACTCAGTCACTTATGCTTACTTATTCTCAGAGGTATATACAGAGGATACACAGTGGGACGTTTTCAATTATATTTATTGAATCAACATTATTTTTGCAAACAAAATGTGTGTGGTGCAATGATTAGTAGACAGAAGCAGATAAACATGATTACAAGTACCAAAAGTTTAAATAGTAGATGTAGTTCTACCATGGTGCTAAGCAATGTATATATGCAACCATATAAAGAAAGCAGTAATCTAGGGTACTCCTACTATGTGAACCTTACTCTAAGTGCACCTAGAGTCTGAGTAGGTGTAGAGCCAAGAATTCCCCCAAGGGATGATCCAACTCTAACACCTGATGGGAGAGAGTGAAGGACCACGTCTTGGTCACAAACTGGACACCCTTCATGAGATGTCAGACCACTGCGTGGTGATTTCTAGGCATGCAAGGACCCTCGGTATCAGCGGAAGTAGCTCCACTACTAATCTATTGGGATGCTCATTGTTTATAATAGAAAGCAGCCTTGCGATGTACACATAGATTAGTGATGTTATTAATATACAGATATATCTGTCGCCCCATGGATGAAGATAGTGATGACATTTGTACGTAGTGTAAAACAAGACCTTGTACATGATGTTCAAGGTTTTGTGATAATGTTGTGCAAAGCTAGATGTAAAAAAAGTTTAGTTTCAGAGAAAATTATCCACCATTGTGCATGCAAATGTGGGCAAAAGGTCACAGTTGGAAATGTTAATTGAGAGGACAATGTAAGAAATGAGCTGCTTCGCTACATCGGCCTAACTCGGGAATATAACACCAGGCCAAACGGGAAAGACTAGATGATATTAAAGTGTCCAATCTAAGTCCGCACTTGCGTTATCTAAGTAAGTAAGTCTTTTGACTATTTATGTTTTTAGTAAGTAAGTAATTTATTACATTTGATTAATCAAAATCTTACATAAAAGAAACATTAATACAATCACTATTGCATTGAAGTAATAAAAGTGCAAAGAAAAAAATTATCAAGTTAAAAATCTCTAATTCGGTATTATAGTCCTGTAGTTCAAGGGCATCAAACTAGAATATGGACATAAAATTATTTTATTATAACAAAAACAACAACAATGTAATGTGATAAATGCATGGGGGAAAAGCAATAATATTAAGCATGTTTTGTGGAGGCTTCTCTAAAAATTCTAGCAGCTTGACATAGGTCTCTGATTTGTTTACTGTTGAAACAGTGCTTAAGAGCATCATTGCAATGTCTAATATTATTTTTTTTAAACACCTGTTTCTATCAAATTTGTCTTTTGCTGTCCTTCCTGTCCAACAGCAGGAAATATGTGTCAGTGATGCTAGCTCATAATCACATAATCTATGTGACTGCTGACACTTCCAAAATTGTCTTAGTTCTTTGATTTTAAATAATAAGAATCGCATGCAGATAATAGATATTTTAACTGAGCCACATAACGATTCCAATAAGTAATACTGTTGTGACATCGTGTTATATGAGTCCATAATATGCTTTGAGTTCTTATAAGTAGCCAATGCTGATATGTCAGCCAGTCTGACTTGTGTTTTCAGGGCAGAGTTAAAGGCTGCATGGGCAAGATCATGTTCCTAAATTGACCAGACTTCCAGAATTTTGACAGAGGACAGAAAGCTGGAGGCCCACGGATTTGTGGAAGAAACATCTTGTATCTAAAGGGACCTCTTTATTGCTTGCAGTGTTCCTAGATTTGCCTTTTAATACAGTGAACAGTATGCTACAAAATTGGCTCTGCATGTAGGGTCCTCCTGTACTAAACCAAATATTATTGGGGTTTAGCCGTGGCCACAGCACCGGGGTAGATCACACAGCCTCCGAAACGTGTAAGATCTAATAAGGAGGCAAAATTGGCTACGTCTAAGTATCTGGTCCATTCATTATCTGGACCATTAAAGATCTCTTGCAGTACTATTTTTAGGGACCTCCCTTTGGCATGGACTATCTGGTGATAATATCAGAGAAATTGCAGCTTGCATACTAGATCTTAGTTTAATAGCCCAAATTCCAATCAAATATTGGTCGTTGTGTGCACTGTGGTAGCTAGAATGTCCATCTGTAGGTAATACAGTGCAGTTTGTCTAAGGTGGAATTCATTTTTGACAGAAAGGCTTGTTGACCGTACGAGATTGTTGGAACCAGTTTAGCCTTCTGCTTATGGGCTATTCAATTTTGTGTTTAATCGGCATAGAGAAAAAATGCGGTTGTGTGCTTTTTTTCTCCATTGATGGTAAATCAGTTCGTGATTTACTATATTTGATAGTCACACCCCCAAATAGTTGAGGTTGTGGAGTAATCAATCTTATCTAAACACAGTTTCCAGACTCTCTTTGATTTTCCCTTAAGTTTCTCTGAAAAAGTTACTTTTGTTTGACTTGTATTTGCTGCCTACTTGTTTCTCTACAGAAAAAGAGCATGAAGAGGCAACACAAGTGTCAAAAGCACAGATGCTAGACAAACAGATCTTTCCGGACTCTTCAAAGACGTTATTAGTTCTTTTAATAGTTCCTCAAACCACAGATGCTTAATACAATGCAGGTGCAGCCAACGCGTTTCACCCTGAATAGGGCTTCCTCAGGTCAATAATAAGCTATAACGTACTCTGGAAAAGTATGCAAATTAGTGAAAAGTCTGTGATGGCTCAAATGAATGATGTAAGATTCACAGATTGAAAAAATTGTGTCAGTTTCCTGATCGTCAGATCCAAACAAATGATACAATGTTCACTATGATAGGTGAAACAGCTATTAGGTAGTTGTCTTAGTTCAAGATGCACATTGTGCACATTTCAGAGGACACAGTATCTCTCAAACCCTAGTGAAAAAAATGGCTCTAATTTTATTTGTGGAGCTCGTCCAGTGACTGCTGGAGTCTTATTTTTGTTTGGTCCAAAATGACTATATCTTCTGTATATTGTAAAAATTGAGTTTCATGCGGGACTATCCTTGGAGGAAATGATTTTGCCTTTGCTAATGCGTTCTCCAGGTCGGTGGTGTAGAAGTTGAAGAGCAACGGTGCCAATACACAGCCTTGTCTAATGCCTCTGTTTGTAAAGATCTTTACAGACACCTTATCACCATGGCTCAGTTTAACCTGTACCCATGTGTCCGAGTGCAATTACTGCTTATTAAGTAGTGTTTGGGGTATATGTCAGTTATCTAGTTTCCTCTATAGTATTTGTTGATCCACACAGTTAAAAGCTATGGAGTAGTCTACCAAGCAGGCAGAAACCACTGGCTCAAAAGAGAAGTTTGTACGGTCAGCCAGGAATATAAGAGCAACAGTATTAGCAATTGGTTACGCTTTTTGCCTGAATCCAATCTGATGATGGGGTAGTCATTTTTCTTTTTTCCACCCTTTCTTTTAAATTCTTGCATAATTTTTTGCCTCCACATCTAATATGGCTATCCACCAATAATTTGTTGGGTCTTTTATGTTTCCCTTCTTATGTATCGGATGCACTCTTGATCTGCTCCAGCATTGCAGAACCCGCACGTATGTGAAGGAAGCTTAAAGTGGAGTAGCTGGGGGGCAGGGCAGTCTGCCTCGTGCAGCACTGTTTTTGGGGGTGGCGGGAGTTGTGTCTGTCGACTAACACCATCCCCCCGGCCCCAAGAATAAGTCCTCCGCCACCTATGCTCTTACTTGTACCTGGGAGGAAAACTTAGTGGCCACCCCGGGTTGCAGTACCTCTAGCTTCGCCACTGGAAGCTTGGTACAATGGTGTTAGATTCTGGGACCAGAAATCTGTGTCTGCTTTAAATATTGAGCCCGGTAAACCATTTGGTCCTGGTGCCCCATCTGCTCCTATTGTCTCCAATATGTTTTAAACTACTCTCTGGTTAATTTGCACCTCCGTTTGTGTTATTAATTTAGTCCTCCGTTTCAACATCTTAAAGCATTCAGGAGGTGTTTGTTCATATATATATATATATATATATATATATATATATATATATATATATATATATATATATTTATATTCACTGAAAAAAACATAGGTTTCAAGCAGGTTATAGTTAGTAATTTGCATTTAAAAAACCGTAGAAATTCACTGAAAAAAACATAGGTTTCAGGGGTGTTATAGTTAGCTGGACATTTCACTTGTACTAAACCATTGAAATTCCTCTGTTATAGTTAGTTGTACTAACTGTAACTCTCGTGCCCGCAATCCACTGGTGATGATGCCACATATTACATCATTCATGACATGGTCAGTGACATCACTAATAACATCACTGATGACATCTCAAATGACATCACTGATGAACATCACTGATGATATCATTCAGTGAATGTGGTTGGCTTCCATATTTAAATATGTATTATGAATATAGCATTCAGCATTGAAGAATCAGTGGATGTATAAGTGTCTGGATGGAGGATTTAGTAGCAGTGTGATTGACTATTTACTTGACTAATTTATAGTGTTTCACTAAATATATTGGATAGTGACTAAACTGTGTGAATATCTGTATTACTTTCTCAGTTGGTAGCAGTGTGATTGACTGTTTACTTGACTAATTTATAGTGTCTCACTAAATATATTGGATAGTGTCTAAACTGTGTGAATATCTGTATTACTTTCTCAGTTGTGTAAACTGCTACACCATTTGGTTACTAGCTACGTGAAAGTCTATATTAGTTATTGATTAGTTCTCTGATTATTTGTATGGGAGAGTGAATGTGTGTGTAGTTCAGTGGGAGGTGTGTGACTGCCAAGAGATGTGTCATGTCCAACAAACTAGAATAATAAAAGGCAGTGTATGTGACATTTGTTGTATATAAATAAGTATACATAAGACTCAGTGATTGCATGAGTGACTGTATGGATAACTATATACTTGTAATTGTGCTTTTATAACACACTAAGTATGAGTTACTATCGATATGAACAAATAAAGTGGTGTTGGTATAAGTGTGTAGCTGAGTAAATGTAAGTATGATTACATTTTTGCATAAGTGACTAGGATGACTGCATAAGTAAATAGGATGTGTGCTGGTGTGTAATGTTGATATAGGTGTATACATATATTTGATTGTTTTCTAACAAACGCTCGGTGGGGGCACTGAAAGCTGAGCCAATCCCGCAAAGACCCGTAGACACCTTGGCATCCAGTCTCGCTCCCCCCCGCCGCCGCTCCTCACATCGCGGCTGCCGAGAGGGGGGAGCGTCTTCTTCGGGACTCCATTTCCCAGCATTCCCTCCTGACATCCGGGGACGCTGACAGCCGCGCCTGACTCCCGCGCCTGGAGGCGCATAAGAGGGAGCTGTTCCTCCCGCCTCGCGGGACGCGCGCGGGCGACGCCGGGCTGAGCCCGGGCAGAGGGCGGGCCATCTGTGTGGCCATCCGGGGCCTGAGGAGGCCGGGCTGGGCCACGTCCTTTGGCAGTTCCATCAATTCCACATTACATCAGGAGTAAGCAGAAACGGAATACACGTGAGCTGTATGTACTGACTCAATTTGTTTCTTCATTGGTATTAACCACTGCACTTGGACTGGTTGTCATATTGTTGTTGAGGTCAAATCGTAATACTTGTACAATGGGTAAAAAAAATCCAGTGACATCACAGTCACAAACTAGGCAGAAAGCAACGATCACAAACCTCCCAAGTTTGACCGCGATAGACAAAATGCTACAGAAAACAATAGGGGTTGTGGCCACAGCCATAGAGAATACAGAGAGACGTTACTCGCTCCCCCCAAGCATTCTTCCCTTTACCCAAGTAGTAAATACATCTATGACCCTGGACAATTCTTCAGAATCCTTACTTGCAGACTCATTTGCAGGATTACCTGGAGTTGAGAATTATGAGAACAGTTCAAAACAAGATCTGGCAAATACTGAACACTCCTGTACGGGTAGTAGGCTCTCATCTACCCCCACCATGCAGTCACACCTGTCAGATCAAGATTCCCTACTACTCGAGACTAATGATCAGGCAGTCTTGGAAGGTTCGGACAACCAACAATGTAGTGATTCAGTAATTATGGACAGGGTAACCAACGATAGTTCACCAGTACGGACTAGAGGGCAAAAAGCAAAGAGCAAGTTGAAACATACCACTAATGAACAACCTAGAAACAAACAAAGAGGCAAAGCTAGGCGCGTATATCAAAAGGTGACACAAAACCCTGCTGGGCAAAGAAGTGAAAAGGCTATGGTCCAATTAAATAATATAGGTACAGAACCACTGGAAGATAACCTAGAGGTGGGGAACGCAGGTTTTTGGGTCCGAATGGAGACACTGCTTTCCACTCTATTAGGACCTATCTGCTTAAAGATGTCAAACATCGAAACTAGGATAGGTTCAATGGAAGAACAAATAGCAAAGATTACAGAATGTAGTGATAAACGCGGTACTAAGTCTTGTCCGCTACCACGAGCACCCACTCCAAATGAGGCATTGCCAAAGACCACTTCAAATAAAAACAAAGAGGGTGGGAAGGGGAAGGGAAAATCAGACCAAACTCATAAGGGGACTATTAGTGCTACAAATATAAATAGGGGCCCATCATCCGCTGGTGACAACCTTAATAAGGATAATGCCCCGAGTAACAGCAAGGATACCCCACAGGGGGCACAACATACTTCAACCCAGGAGAAAAAGACAACCGCTCAATTGGGGGTCAAGGCCACAGGGAAAACTGACACAGTAGAGAGGAAGGGCCCCTATCTTCCAGGAATTACAAAGCGTGGCGACATACCACGGGTAGTGAACCTACCCCCAGAATGTAGCGCTTATGTCGCGATACTTTGCAATGTACCTAAACTGCGGGAAGGGCAAACAGAATCACAAGAAACACTTAGAACCAAAACCCTCCATTGGATGACAAACAACTGTAATTACCCTATATTGAGTGCTGAACATATATTACTTACCCAAAGAGTGGGTTGGATAGGCCCAGCCCCCAAGACTTTCGATGGGGATTGCGTAATAATAAGCTTTAGGTCACCAAACTGGGCGCACGCAACTTTACTTAACGCCCCCCCCACCATCATGCCCAGAGTTTAACATGACACTATTACCTTTGGGGTATTTTTATAAACATTTATGGGCCAATCCATCAGTACCTGCTCATAGAATGCTGGGCCCCAACCTAAATATTAATTACCTACCCTTCCCACGAGTAGTACACTCAATGCGACCCCCCGTTCCGCTGTTTAATAGATTTGAATGTTTGACGAGGATGGAGGAAAACGACTGACATAAAGTACCAGAAGAAGTCCCCCTAAAACACAAGGTAGACCTGTTATCAACAAATGGCCCCTATGAAATAGGTTGTGTGGGAGGAAATAGTACAACTATCAATATAGATGACAATTCGGGGAATAGGGATAACGGTATTAATAAGGATAGTGTGATCTGTGAACATTTTATAGTAACTCCTACTGAGTGCCCACCAAATGGGGGAAAACAGTCAATTGTTAGTTCAATTGTAGATAGGGATGAAGAGGCCGTTGGGGGTTTAGAACATGAAGGGTACTCATTAACAACCTGGAATATCGCAGGTTTGAAGAGAAAATTAGCTACCCCTTTCTGGCAGACTTTTATAAGACATGGTAGCGACTTTATTTGTCTACAGGAGACATGGTGTACTGAAGAGGTTGAAGTGGAAGGTTATACTTCTTTCTGTTTAAACGCAGTAGCCTCTCAAACAGGAAGAGCCAAAGGCGGGTAACTGTTGCTCATATCAACAAAACTCGTGGGGTGCAAAATCATGAGTTATGCCTCAATTGGCAACTACAGTCAAGTTCTGAGACTAATGTTTCCGAAGGGCAAAGACCTGGTCCTAATAAACTTCTATAATAATATCTTTAATAAGGAAAGGCAATCACCATTAGGCCCACTAGAAAAGTAAATAGATAGAGTATTAAATCTTTCCAGAAAACTTGTAGTCATCTTGTGGGCTGGTGATTTTAATATTCGTGTTTGCTCAAAGGCATTAACTAATTCTTGTGGACTTATGAAGCCTGATACTATTCCCTCCACAGAAGATGATAATAACTTACATTTCCCACACTGTGATTATGGGATGGCTATAAACACACTTATGGCAAAATTCGACCTTGGGCTTTTAGATTGTTCGATGACTAAAGGCCATATTAAATGCCCAACATTCACTGGGAGGAATGGGAATAGTAACATAGACCACATTATATTATCTGAATATAGTTGTTTTATTGATTTATGGATAACAGAGCAGGTGGTTAGTGACCACAATAGTATCTCCATGGTACTTCTAGATTGGGGCAGGAAAACACTTAATACTGAGGACCGACTTATAGACATCGCCCCTGTCAGGCCCAATGGGATGAGAATAAAGTGGGCTGGTGTGGACCCGCCAAAGATTCAAGCGGAGGTGGTTACCAGATGTAGGGATGCTATTGATTGTTTCTTAAAGGAGGATGTTACACCTGAAACCTTATTAATTAATTTTACAGAAATTAATAATGTAATTAAGAAAGTACTGACTAAAACTCCCAGATTGGATAAACAGGGTGGCACGAGGTGGTTCGACTCAAAATGTACCCAGGCTTTACATAAACTTAAAAAGGCGGTAGGGTCTAAACCTCGTAATCAACTCTTAATCCAGGAACTTAGAAAAAGTTACAAAATAATTTTGCTGACACATAAAAAAGAATTGAGAACGGAAGCCTGGGATAAATTAGATATGGCTGCTAATACAAAAAACAGCAAACTTTTCTGGGAAACCGTTAACAGTCCCTTTCTAAAAGAGAACTGTGTACCCAAATTAACATCCCACGTAAACTGCACCGAATGGATCCAACATTTTTCTAATATTTTTAATCCTGATAGGCTAGTGTTAAATTTATTTTCAGACAACGATTACACGTGGCCAAGACTACCGCTGTTAATCGATGTGGATGAGGTGCAGGAGGGTCTGATAAATAGTAAAGGGGGAAAAGCTCCGGGACTGGACGGCGTCCCAATAGACCTTTATAAGGACCTTATGGATCTGTGGGCACCGCTCCTTACAATAATTTTTAATACATCGGCTTTGGGGAATTTTCCTGTAACATGGGCACAGTCAATCATTGTCCAATTACACAAAAGGGATCACGCTCAGAAGCCTGTAATTACCGGCCAATCTCAATACTGGATTCTTCCATAAAGGTGATGAGCAGGGTACTCTTAAAAAGACTGGAAACTTGGGCCACAGATTGTAGCATATTAACTCCAGCCCAATTCGGATTCCGGAAAGGTATGGGAACGATCGAACAATGTGTAAATTTGGATCTACTCATCAGCAAGTACACAGTCGCCAAGGAAGGCAACTTGTTTTTGTGCTTTGCTGATTTGAGCAGCGCGTTCAATTTGGTGGACCATGCCCTGTTATGGAAAGTACTGCTTGAATCTGGAGCCCCCGAGGAGATAGTATTCTTCCTGGCACGAGTATACGAGAGACGTACATGCAGTGTGCGCTATGGGCCTACAGGCGAGCGAACCCCCTTTTTTCCAGTAAAAAGAGGTATAAGGCATGGCTGCGTTTTAGCACCCCTGTTATTTTCCCTCTTTATTAATCAAGTAGCCATAATTTTAAATAATATTCCGGCAGATGCACCAAAAATTGATGATACAGTGGTATCTGTCTTGTTATACGCCGATGACGCTGTTTTAATCTCCCGCACCCCTTTAGGCCTTCAGCGACTCATTAATGAATTTACAAATTTTATTAAGGATAGGAAACTTTTAATCAATAAATTAAAGACCTACACCATGGCCTGTGGGAAGAATAAGAAGACACTAAGGCCATTCTTTCTTGAGGGTTCAAAAATAGAAGCCGTTACATCTTTTTGTTACCTTGGTGTCACTTTTGAATATAATAGCAAATGGGTATGTGAACAAGAGAATATTAAACACAACATGACAAGGAACACAAATGGTATTTTCCGATTCGCTAGTAAACTAGGGGATCGTAGATTGCAAGATATGGTAACCATATACAATGCCAGATGTGTCTCCTCAGCTTTGTATGGAGCCGGTACATGGGGCCATTCTTCTACAGCCCAACTTCAAAAAAACGAAAATTGCTTCTTAAAACGACTATTGTGTGTCCCGGTTTTGGCTTCTGTTGACTTAATCCACCAAGAAATTGGGTTAAACTATATATCGGATCTAGCAGCCTTACGCCCACTACTTTTGTGGCGTTCGATCTGGTGTAAGAGTGAGACAGAGTTCACCCAGAAAATAATCAAAGACTGTCTGTATGTTTCCCGCATCCCATGGCTTAGTTATATCATACATTGATATAGTACATTGTTTGATTTTAATATTTTAACGGTGTCCGAATATACAACCCCCTTTACAAAGAAGGAAATTAAGGATTCCTTCTTGTTATATAAAAGGGAAGAGCGCCTGAAACTAACCAGGACCCAAAAAACTGTTATGTTTTATAGGCAACTTGAACTCAAAAGTGAGTTCCAGGCTTATTTGTCCGACGTATCCAGACCTTCACATCGGTTTGTTTTAACACGCCTGAGGCTGGGGATCGTTCATCACTTAGTATCCTTCCCTGTAACAGGAGAGAGATCGGCTATGTTATGCCCATGTGATAACACCTCTAGCCAGAGTTGTTGCCTTTTTTACTTTTTTGTAAATTCTATACATTCTTAAGGAAATTTTATTTGAAGCCCATCTTTTTAAAATCTAATGTTCGTACAACTGCGGACGCAATGAATTTAATATGTGCCCTCGAAAATGTAGATATTTGTTTTCGGGTTGCTCTGTATATACTGAAATGTAGAACACTTAGGAAATCAATAATACCATAACTATTGCAATTTCCAGTTATGATGATTTCTTGATAAAGCACAAGACACTTATTGTGGGGGGGAAATGTTTACAATGTATTATAAGAATCCAAATGTTTATTCAGGCACATGTCACTTTAATGAATAGTCAAGTCAAAGATTTATTGCATAATTAATTAAAATTTTTACAAATTCACATGATAAAATAACAAAGCAAATTGCTAACATTTCTTAAATTGCTACTTCTCAAGATTAAAATGACCTTAAAAGTGATACAAATTAAAAAGCAATAGGAGGAGCTTCCTCTGACATTAATCAGTCTATCTCCGGGTCTCTTTTTCTTTTCCCAGTATGGGACCCTGGAGTTAAGGTTTCCCTGATAGGCTTTCGTCACGATGTTCCCCCTGCTCACATTCTCTTAAGCGTTTACTAGCCTCCGCCATAAATTTAACTCCCCGGCAAATCAAAATTGAGGAGGAACCTCCCAACCAGCTTGTAACTGCATGTCTGCATGAGCGAATGTTCATCTCTTTAAAAATGGATTTCAAATGTTGTCGTCTCTGTCCTATCAGTGCCGGACATACACAAAAAAGATGGGCTAAAGTTTCATATTTATACCCACAGAGTCGACATTGCTCCGACTGATAGGCATGTTTCCAAGAGGGTAATAAGTCTTTTGAGACATGCATGCCCATCCTATAGTTTGTGAAAGCTTTTTTTAAATGGCCATTGAAGTGGGATGTAAGATATGCCTGAGGTTTTAGTATTGCGAAAGAGTTAATAATGGTCCAGCCATGACGACGATTTGCGAGGGAATATTTATCCTCCAAAAAGGATTTCTTTTTCGCTGCCCCGTTGGCTAGTCTGCTTAGGGTTGATTTGTCTGTCCCAGCTTTCCAGGCTAGTTCGAGGTTTAGCTTTTCTACGCACAGTTTCAGGTACTTCCCCCATGTACTTCCAGAATCGGTCTCCGCCCGTTGTTTGACTTCTTCCCAGCTCAGCCAGTCCATTGTATCTGGGTCTGCAGATCGAAGTTTGTTACAGATTTTTACGAAGCCGCTCATGGTCCGGAAATACTGATTTTGCAGTCCAAATTCCAGCCTGACTTGAGAAACTGAGGCGGATTTTGGGAGATTGAAAACCGCTTTATAGATTTTAATCTGTAGGTCGTTCAGAAAATCGGCCTCCTTACCACACCAAGTAACTAGGCCATAGGATAAGCTGGGCAAAATTTGAACTTTCATGACTTTTAATCGGTGCTTGTGGTTTGGGCAGTCCATATTTCCTTTTAAAGATCAGTAGGCAAAGATCAAAGATTGGGCTTTTGCTTGAATTGCTGCTTTGTGCTTCTTATGATTTCCACCTTTTGATATTATTATTCCCAGGTATTTGTATGAATTTTGTTCTTCCACTATGTCCCCCTTCGCCGTCCATTTGTATTTAAGTATTTGCGGATCTACTAGGCGTACCACTTTTGTTTTGTCTTTATTTAATTCCAGCCGTTCCCGATCCAAGTAAGATGACAATTTATTAATGGCTCTTTGTAGGCCGATAGGTGTTTTACTCAACAGAACTATATCATCTGCATATTGCAAAAAATATATTGGATTGTTAGCCAATAATGGAGGGTGATTTTCAGCCGATTCCAACGCACTTGAGAGGTCAGAGAGAAAAAGGTTAAACATGGTGGGGGCTAGTACACATCCTTGTTTTAAACCTTGATGTGTAGGAATGCTCATGGTTGTACTGCCCCCATTGCCCAGTTTCACTCTTGCCCAGGTGTTCCGGTATAAGGCTATTATCGCTTGCAAGAGTTGATTTGGCAGGCCCCAGCATTTTAATTTATCCCACAAGCGCTCTCTGTTCACCCTGCCAAAAGCAGACTTGATGTCAATAAGGCAGGCATACAGCTGGGTTCCCTTGGCTACCGCGTTGTCCATTAGGAGTGACAGGCAAGTTAACTTTGTTATTGTCCCCATTCCTTGCCTGAAGCCAGTTTGATATTTGGGAATTTTCTTGGTTACTCCTATCCAGGCCTGTAGCTCAAGTAGTAAGCAGGAGGCGTAGAGCTTAGCCTCCACATCAATTAAAGATATCAGTCTATAATTTGTTGGATTACGATGATCTCCGTGCTTGAATATCGGGTGAATAATATTTCCTTTCCAAGATGTGGGAACGTCTGCTTGTTTGTATATGTGGTTAAATAAACAAGTTAAAGTCTCTAGCCACATATATGGATCCTGCTTAAAAATAGCATTTGGCAGCCCATTCGGGCCTGCAGCTCCTTCTGACTTCAATTTTGATATAATCGACTTTAATTCTTTTTTGTTGATTAAATCGGCCAGCTCAATTTCCCCCTTTGAGACTTCCTTGGACTCCGGTCTTCCCTTGTAATTAGTTCCATTTTGTTTATCCTCGACTTCCTGTATGGCCCATAAACTTTTCTCGGAGACTTGCTCTGTTTCTTTGTATAAAGATTGCACATGACGGATCCAAGTGTCCGCTCTGACTCCTGCTTCCTGATGGAGATTAGTTCTTTGATTTAGATCATTTATGATTCCCCAGAAGTCACGACTATTAATAATAATAATAATAATAATAATAATAATAAATTCTTTATTTGGAATTTCAATAGAAATCCATAAAAGCAATATTGATACATAGTAAAAAAAAACTTTTTTTTACATGAAATATTAAAAGAGTGCGAGATAGTTTCACATACAAAAAATGGGTTTCGCATCTGACTTACAAGACTGTGAGTTTAAGGAAATTACTTTCGAGGTTTTTTCTGTGTCTGTATATGCATTTCAGAAAATTAAGAACGTGATAGCAGGTAATTTCAGTGTCCAACAACTGTAGGCACAACATGGCAGGACGACACTGCCTGAGTTCCCAAGATTTTAACAGAGTCAGTAACCAGACTTTGCGATGTTCATGATAAAATTTGCAAAACAAGACTGTATGTAAAGTGGTTTGTACTGACTTTTCATCACAGGGGCACAGGGGTAGGATCGGATCCCAAATGTTTGCTACTGGGAAAGCTACTAGCCTGTGAAACAAGCTTAGTCTGAATCTTATCAAAAGAAAACGGTCGAAGATACCAATTTTAAGATTTAGATAAGGCTGAATTGAAAGAGTGGATTGAACCATTACAGCATGTTGAACAGACGGTTTGCCTGCTTCAGATTGTAATCTCAAGTTTTCCAAATGATCCAGGGCTAGTGTTTTTAATTGTTTTTTTGAGAGTTCACTGACTTTTTCAGGAGTTTAATAGTATTTTTCTGCCCCAAGGTCAATAAAAAAGTTCCTGATGTAGGCTAGCCATTTTATTTTTAAAGCATGGTCTAGTGTCATAGCATCTGCCACTATCATCTTGGTAAGGGCGTTTTTTTCTGAGGTCCAGATGCGGCGCCATAAAAGTAATGGTTGTATTCTTGCCAGGTCCTCAATGTATGGGACGCCTAGTTCGACATGACATGCATACGTTGAGGATCGCTTAGGGGCCATCAGAAGGGAACCATCCATATGACCCCATACACTAGCTCCATATAGTGCTGTTGACTGGCATTTGGCTCTGTAGATGGCTAGCAGTTCCAGGGCGGTCGTTTTCCCAATTTTTGTGAAAAAGACACCAAAGCGGCTATCGCTCTCTTAAAGCAATGTTTCCTTGCTTCCACTGCCATTTTCCAGGACAATTTGTCATCTATTGTGATGCCCAAGTAGCAGTATTCAGTTGCAAAGTCTATTTTTTGGTTATTGAGGGTAATGTCTTTCAGATGTTTTCTCCCAGCCCCTGCCGTCATCACAAAGGTCTTTTTCACGTTTACGTGGAGGTCTAAAGCGCCCATAAACTGGGAGTATCTGTTAAGTGTCTTTTGAAGTTCACAGGGGGTCCGTGCCAGGAGGACAGCGTCGTCCGCATAGAGTAGAGCGGGAATCGGGCGTTGTTTTGCCTGTGGGAGGTCCCGGGCGCCCTTCAGAAGCTCAACCTCCAAGTTGTTGGTGTAGAGGGAGAAAAGGAAAGGCGCCAGGACACATCCTTGTCTGACTCCACGCTCCACTCTGAAGGACGTTGTCAGCTCTCCCTTTGTGCCAAAACGGACTCTAGCAGAGGGTTTGGAGTACATTTCCCTCAAAAAGTTCAGAAGTGGCAGATCTACCCCCATTTGTGAGGGGGACCATAATTTGGTGTGAGAAACACAGTCAAACGCGGCGGACAAGTCCACGTAGATCATATAGAGTTTGCCCTTTTTTGCGTGTATGTATTTTCCGATGATAATGGAAAGGTTTAGGGCTTGTTCCACGGTTCCAAAACCCTCCCGGAAACCGAATTGTAGCTCAGACAGGATGCCTCTCTCCTCCACCCATTTCTGAAGTCGCTCCAGGATCACCCTGCCTGCTATCTTTCCCAGTGAGTCCAACAGAGATATTGGACGATAGCAGGCGGGGTCCTGGCGATTGCCCTTCTTAAAGATCGGAACCATCACGGACCTTGTCCAAGACTCCAGGATTCCTTTTTTTGCAGCTGCCGTGCATACCCTGGTAATGATAGGGGCCCAGAGATCTACATTGTACTTGAAAAAGTCTACCGGGACTCCGTCCGGTCCTGGAGCTTTTCCGTTTTTGCTTGATTTCAGGGCCAGAAGGATCTCGGAGATTTCAAAATCTATTTGGATCGGGTAAGATGGGACTATTAGGATGTTTTCCCGCAATTAGGAGTTTGTTCCAAATGTTTTCTTTGTACTCGGCCTTTGCGACCCTCACGGCCTTTCTATAGATGCTCCTGGCTTCCCTTAGTTTAGATTTGTTTGTCGCTGTCCCCGATGTATTACTTTTTTGACTGGCCAGTACTCGTACCTCCTTTGCAACCTTTCTTTTTTTAGCTCTTAAGTCCATATTAAACCAGGGCTCCTTCTTACACTTGGCATTACTCTGGTTCCCCGTCCTTGCTGGAAACTTTTGCAGTAGATCCCATATCATATTCTCCCAGTTTGAAACTCGGTCTTCCTCTTTTTGTATCCCTAGTTTGTCCAGCTGGGCTTTCACGGAGGCCTCAATTCTGCCCAACCCTTCACCACGCCATTTTAGTTTTTTTAGATTAAACTTAAAAGCATGGTGTAGAAGGGAGGTCATTATTGGCGCATTGGAGGGTGCGATGTTCAAACTTGTTGTTTGGGGAAAGTGATCACTTTCCACTCGAGGTACTATTTTGAATTGATCAATGTCGGGAAGTAGTTCGTCGCTTACAATAGTGTAGTCAATTGTGGAGTTAACCCTGCCACTAAAATAAGTGACGCCTGCAGGCCTGTCCCCCTTTATGTTGCCGTTCAGGATTGACAGACCAGCTTCTTTTAGACTGGCCGCTAGAAATTTTCCACGGCTAGTTACTGACCTCTTCGCCATCTCCGTATTTTTACCGGTAAGGACACTGTTGAAATCCCCGGAAATAAACAGCGGACAATGTAAATAGGATCTTTGCATTGCTTTAATTAATGCCAGTAAACTTGCATGTTTCTCCTTTTGTGACTTTCTGTCTGGGTGGATATAGACATTAAATATTATGAGTTGCCACAATTGAGTCCCGGATGGCGAAGAATCTGAAATTCTAGTCACTTGAACCCAATTTAAACCCACATCCAGCTCTTCTGATAACCAATTATATCTTTGGGCTATGTAAGTCGATAAACCACCACGAGGATGCCCAAAAGCTGAGAGGCGTTCCGCAAAAATATGGAGTTCTTTAAAACCAGGGATTGAAGTTGGTATTAGTTTCCATGACTCCTGGATTAAAATTATGTCTTGTTGTTGAAAAAAGCCCAGCGTTACATGATCCTGCGCCATTTCTTGGAAGACGTGCACGTTCCATGAGCAGAATGAAACGCTTCTCTGCTTTTTTGCGTTCTGAGGGGGCCTCTTATTATACATTCCCGGGTTTGAGTCAGGGTTAGGAAGATTTGTCACTCAGGACCATGGGTATCCAAGACCAGTCCGTTTTGTCAGAGATGTAATGACCGGGTGCTTGCGGGATGTCTGACGAGGGTGACCTAGAAAATACTGGCGAGGTGGCCCGGGCACCTCGCAGACAGGTGATTGGGCGTCCTGTATTTTCCTTTCCCTTTTTTTGAATGCAGGTACTGTTTTGCAAGGGGTAGGGATACCTTGGGCACGTATGTTTTATGATAGAAATGCCCCATAGTTCAAACTGAGATCTTGCGGAGTATATCTTTTCCGTTAAGTCTTTTGAGGCCCAGGTAGTAACGGTTTCCTCAATGTCCGAGTTTTTGTTCAGTTGAAATTCAACAGCATGCAGGGCCTGTGAATTTATCTCTTTTAGAGAAGATGTTTCTTTGAATAATTTTAACAGGTTGCCTCGATTGAGGATATCCTGTGGCCCCTTAGTTGGATATTCCGGGATGAAGGTTAATTTGAACTCAAACTGATCTAACCGTTGGGCGAGCTCTTTTGCTCTTTGATCCATGTTGAAAAATTACTGGTTATTAGCTTGAATGTTCGTGCCCATCTTGTCGGTCGTTTGTTGTCCATGTGCTTCAGGTGCTCCATCCGCTGAGTTTATTGTTTTGTGTATCGGTCCTGCATTTATTGGCTTTATTATATCCGTATGTGCCGTCCTTTGTCGAAGCAAGCATTTGCGTTCCTTTTCGAGAACTGTAACTTGCAAGGGGGTTATTGCGATTTTGAGACCTGGACCTGCTGATTCCCCGGATGCTTCGTATGGATTTCTTTCGACTGTTGGACTTGTAGCCTGCACTTTTCTGACTGTCGTGACCTGATGAGGGCTCCTCTTAGGTGTACATTTCTTATCCTTACTTTTATTTGTCGGAACTGGTGCAAGATCAAATTGATTGCCACCACCAAATCCCGCCGGTTGTAAGGGTTTTGGTTTTACTTGCCGCTGCTCCTGCCCTTCCTGTTGCTGGTCCAAACTTATTTCTCTGTGAGAGTTAAGACCTGTGTTTGGCGCTGAGCCTGTCTTTCCTATTGACTGGATGGGAAGATTTTTAATTCCTTGGATGGTGCCACCAATCCTTGGTGAATTTAATGTGATTGATTTGTCAACTGAATTGGTATAACTCTTCTCTCCCTCCAATAAGTCAATTGGAGATTTTGATTTGTTAACCTGGAGACTTTAAGTTTTGAATATGGGAAAGAGGTTACCCAGGTCTGTGTTTGGTTGCCTTTTATACTTAAGCCTGGCCTTTCTTGCTTTTTTCCTTTGCCTCTTTGTGGGCTTGTCCTCAATAAAATTTTTGGGAGGGCATGGTGTCTTCAATGACTAAGACTGTGTTCCCTGAACCCGCTTTCTTTGATGATCGGTCTTGATCTGTTGTTTTTATGGCGCCTTTTACGTGCTTACTCATGACCGTTAATGAGTTGTCCTGGTTAAGATTATTTTCTTTCTCTTGGGTATTGCTGCGGTATTGTTTTACCTCTCCTAGGATATCCATCAGGATGGCCGGCAGGCTTTCTAATTTTTCAAGTATTGTTCCACATCCACAACTGCATTGTTGTTTACATAGGCTGGTGGTAGCCTCTGATTTTCCCCCATTTGTCAGCAGCGAGGACAGGGAATCCAGTTTTGCGTTTATCCCCGAAATGTGACCCACCACTAATGAAATAAGGTCAATCTGAAGCTCCATTTTATTTGATTGATAATTTAGCACCCTTATGGTTTGGTCTAGAGTGCTCAACAAGGCTTGAAACCATGGTGTGGATGCCTGGTCTTTTTCGAACATGCTTGGGTCCTTAGGTTCTGCATCCGAAGTGCATCCCGATGAAATTGAGATTGGAGCAGCCTGATTGTTGTGGAATTGGTTTGGTGACGTGATGATGCGGTTATCAACAGAGGGTTGTCCATGGTCATTTTTCCCTACATAGCAACGGGGGTTGACACCATCATGCCTAGGCTTGTATGGCAATCCTCGAACCCCTGTTCTGATTGTGGGGCTCTCCCTTGAGAGTCAATGTACTTTGTTATTCTCTCAGTAAGTTCCTCGAGTTGGGAATCCTTTGATAAAAACAAGGGTTTTAACCATGGATCCCCATCTTGACCAGATGAGTTGAGAAAGTTTCCTTGATCAGTGATTCTCTCCTGGCAGCCTTTGAGTGTCTTTGTATGGTCATTAGCTTCAACCAACTCCGTGATTGTGGAACATTTGCTCTGAATCAGACGAATGTCCTTTGGAGGGGAGCCATCAATGGAGGCCTTGTTAACTCCGCCTCCCATGTTCTCGTTTATCACTATCGAGGTGGTGGAGTGATGCACTTGAGCAGTTACTAGTTCCTGCTTACCCTTAGCTGGTTGAGCCACACACGCTGTAGGCGACGAAGACCCAGTAGGGTCATTTGTCCGGTTCTGCGGACTTTTGGCCCGTGGGGAATTGGCGTTCTGAGGCGCAATAGGGCTTGGGAGCTTGCAGGCCTCAGCTGTTGGTGCATAAATCTCTGCCATTGGATCCTTTAAGTAAAAAAATTTTAAAATCCCGGTTTTCCGTCTGCAGGGTTATTTTTGTTCTGGAGTTGGTGCTGAAACCAACCTGTCCCTTGAGTTTTGCCGGATCCCTATTTCCAATTGCGGTGTTACATCCACAATTTGCTTCCTTGATTTTTTCCTCGCTTTTTTATTTTCCACAGGTTGGCGCGTTTTCCCTGATCTCATTTCCCCAAAAAACAGCACTTTGCGTTCTTTTTTGTCCTGCTCTGGGGTCTGGCTGGGTGCGTAATGACGAGTATTCCTTGTGGCTCGATTGATGAAATAGAGTCCTGCCCCTTTCAGTGTCCGTGAGCAGGCCTTTCAATGTCTGGAGCTTGTGTTACTACTTGCTGCCAACTTGGATGAATGTGCAGGTGTAGGAGCCGGATTGAACCACTTCCTCCCTTGTTTGCTGGCTCAAAAAAGGGGGCAAGAACCCCGGCAACTGCTACTTTTGTTGGATTTTTATGGGGTTTTTGCCTCTTTTAATGTTGTTTTGGCGTTCCCATGGCGGGAAGACAGTCCGGGGCCCGGATACAGACTGCGGAGTAGTGAAACCCGTGGTTTACTTGTAGCACTTCAACCACAAGTGTCCCGACACGCCCAGGTGGTACTGATTACAATTTCTAACTCCTGGTGGTCGCACTTAGCATAACATGCTCTGAAGCTGGCTGGCTGTCGAGGGCTGTCATGGAATGTGGGGTGGACGTTTAAGTGCAGTGCTGTGCTGTGGGATAGGCAGAAGGAGCTGGAGAAGGCTAGTGTGGGCTGATGTAGCACCGGAGGTTGCTGGAACAATCACCTAACCTCCACCCTCTCACAACCGTCTGCAATCGACTCACCCTGTCACTTGCAGCTCCGGACTCCCCCTGCTGCCTTCAACCACGATATCTGGCTGCCGCGCCGTCTCTCACTAAAGGCTGGGTCTGTGGCACGTCCAGCAGCCGGGGGGGGGGGGGGGCCTGAGGCTCTCCACGCAAGTCCGACGCGGTCCGAGCCCGGTGCAGGAGCGGGTGCAGGTGCGGGTGAGGTTGCTGGACACTCGCGGCTCTCTCGGTTTTCTCGCAGCACGGCTCCGTGGTGCTCCGTGGTGCTGCTCCGTGCTGCACTTCCAATTACCGGGTACCCACCGCGAGCCTGGCCCAGTGCAGGTCACTCGCGGGTCACTTGCTCACTCGTTCACTTGCGGCTTTCGGCTCTCACGCGGCTCGCGACTCTGCTCTGCTTGCTCTGCTGCACAACTCTGTGCTCGATTCTTTAATGAATAATGTTCGAACCTTTAGCTAAAGTACCTCCTAGCATTATGTACTTTATTGTAATATTTACTTAATTTGCGGCTACTAGTTTGTACATGAGTGTTTGAATTATTTTTAGTATTTATTAAATAATGTTGTCCTTTCGGCGTACTATATTGTGGGTTAATATATGGAATGTGCAGTCAAGTCCCCCTACAACAGTAGGGTAACTGTAATAATTGAATTATGATGATTTTATGTTAAATGTTACTGTATTTATTGTTGCTTTTATGGTTGTGTCATGCAAACCGAATAAAGTTTCCCAAACTGAAATGAACTGATTGTTTTCTATTGATCATTGACAGCATGTATGAGTGAATCTATAGGTAAGTGATTAGATGTGTATGTAGATCTAGGAATCACTGAGTACCTTTTTAGATACTTGTATTGGTGTGTCAATGGATTCAAATATGGTACTCTGTATTTTACAGTGAGTGATGAAAGATTATATTAGTGTATGATGAGGTGTATCTAATTGTCACGTGGATGATGTCATCAGTGATGTCATTTGAGATGTCATCAGTGATGTCATTAGTGATGTCACTGACCATGTCATGAATGATGTAATATGTGACATCATCACCAGTGGATTGCCGGCGCGAGAGTTACAGTTAGTGCAACTAACTATAACGGAGGAATTTCAATTGTTTTGTACAAGTGAAATGTCAAGCTAAATATAACACCCCTGATACCTATTGTTTTTTCAGTGAATTTCTAAGATTTTTTAAATGCTAATTCCTAACTATAACCTGCTTGAAACCAATGGTTTTTTCAGTGCATTTCAAAGGTTTTTTAGATGCTAATTCCTAACTATAACCTGCTTGAAACCTATGGTTTTTTCAGTGAATTTCAAAGGTTTTTTAAATGATAATTCCAAAGTATAAAATGCCTGAAACCCAAGGTTTTTTTCAGTGATTTTGAAAGATTTATTCAATAACAGTTTTGAAATCTATTAATTGTTATATTTATTTATTTGATACTGATTCACAATTTTTTTCAAATATATTTATTTTTAGATACCTTTTTTAGATGACATTACACATTTTTAATATATATATATTTTTAAATGTAATATATATATATATTTTATATTGATTAAAATATTTTTATATTTTCTTTTTTCTTTGTACAATTTTTTGAGTAGTCCCGCACCCATAGTGCACCTTTCTCGATTGCTGCACAGAATGTAGCCACCATTTTACAATTGTTCTGTAGGATGCGCGTAGGGTGTATGATAGGTGCGTATTTTCATACGTGATTACTATGCGACCCGTAAGTGACTTCAAGCGCATACGCAACATATACGTATCATGCCACACCTCACGCACGTGTTTCCGCATGACATCATGTACGTATTCAACGCGGTGGGCGCACGACTTCCGCAAAAAATTTCGGCATAAAAAAACATATATATATATGTATTTAATATAAATATTAAGGAGAAAAAAATAATATTCTTTTAGCTTTATTAAACTTATATTACTTTTAAATGCAATTTAGCGTAGTCGCGGTAGATGCGTGCTGCGTGTACGCACCCAACGAGCATCCCTTGTGACCAAAAAAAAGAGATTTCATTGGTTTATAACCCTTACAGTTCTAACTATTGAAGAACCCCACCCATTATAATCACCCTTCTTAGGCCTTCCTTAAGAGAAGACCTGTTCTGAGAAAAACCTTACTTTTTCGTCATTAGAAACCTGAGCTTCTTTTTTGGATTCAAAAATGGCTACACTACTGCAAGAATCATCTGATTCTGATGATTTTGTTATGAAACAATTTCTACCAGAACCTCACCCTCCCTAATGATAAACATCCATTGTATGGAAATGTTTTACTTTTCCGGAGGGACAAAAGAAATGTAATGCCACCAAAGTAACATGCAAGATTTGCCAAGCAGCGCTGTCCTGAGGAGATCCAAACAAGAAATACTCTTGTGGCACTGCTAGTATGCGTAAGCACCTCCAATCCCAGCATTCTGTGAACTGTGCTCACGAAGAATGTAGAAGACTGCGCCAAAATTCACCTCCACCACCGGCAATACCAAGTACCTCTGTGGCATCACCTTCAACATCGCCACGATACATACGTCCCCAATTTGTGAAAGTTAGAATGCACTGCGTGAAGTGCTTTCGTTTAATTTGTTATGGGGAGCAATCAGTAGACCTAGTTTGCAGAGCAATTGATAACCATCAATGCTTTTTTTTTTTATTCCCTCAAAGTTCATGGTTTTGTTCGTCCTGTTACCTTTCTTTTTAAAAAAAACAAAAAAAAACTAAAACGTTCAAAAAATCCCCCCAAAAATATAAAAGTACAAAAAACAAAACAAAAAAGTACTTTCAGAACTAACTACTCTAGTTAAAGAAAGAGCTAAATGTATATGCTAGTGTGTGAAAGTTTTCATAAATGTATACGTACTGCATAATTGACTAAAGAATGCATTTGTCATATATGATGAATGTATAACTGCAGAACTATAAGGAAGTGTTGTACCATGACACTGTAAGCTCTTTAGCTACAGCGTGTTCAGCTACTTCCGAAGGAAAGTGGTGCAACATATGTAAAAAAATATGTTGGAAGTCTGTCCTTCCCCCTCCACTGCTGCTTAAATTGCACGCATGTGGTAGGTGATACAGGCACCCTTGCACCATGGTGCAAGAATATATGTCTCGTGTGGAGTTTTTTTGTGCAGGAAGACACACCTTCCTGCACAAAGACAATCAGTGAAGGCATTTTTCTCCTACAATGTATGCGGCGCATTGTAGCGTATTTTTGAATGAAAAAAATGAGGAGAAATTAAAACAATTCTGTGGCAGGAAAACAATTCTTCGGCAGATTTACAAGCTCTCTGCGCCACCAGTACATCACTTTTTGTGACGTACTGGTTGCGCAGGTGGCTCCTCCATATTTACAAGGAGAAAAAAGTTACCCTGCGTGACTTTTCCTTTTCTTCTAAATAAAGATGTGTGACTAGTTGATTCAGTAGGTATATGACGTTAAGACTACACGTTATAACAATTGTTTGGGTAAGTTAACATCTTTATGGGTGTGGTGATGAGCAAATATATCTCTTAATGGTACATGTGCAATAAAGTATAAAAATCAAAGGCAACCTATGTGACATTTCTTGTATATAAAGAAGTATACATATGTCTCAGTGATTGCATCAGTAACTGTATGGATAACTATCTACTTGTTTTAGTGATTTTATAACACTAACTATGAGTTACTATCTATATAAATAAGTGAAGTGCTGTTTGTATAAGTGTTAGGGGTAGCTTTTTAGGGTTTAGGGTAGTGTAGTGTGTTTGTGTAGTGAACAGGTTGTGCTGGGGATAGATTTAGGGTTTAAGGTAGTGCATAGGTCTTTGTCTACAGTAGGGGGTCGTGTTGATGGTACATTTAGCGTTTAGGGTAGTACACTGGTGTTTGTGTAGTGTAGGGGGGTGCTGAAGGTAGTGTTTTAGGGTTTAGAATACTCCAGTGGTGTTCGTCTACTGTAGGAGATAGTGTTTTAGGGTTTAGAGTAGTACAGTGGTGTTTATGTACTGTAGAGGTTTATGCTGGGCATAGTGTTTAGGGTTTACCGTAGTGTAGTGGTGTTTGTGAAGTGTAGGGGTTGTGCTGGGGGTATGTATTAACATTACACTATCACCACCATAAGCACAATTGTCAGTAGTAACCACCAAAAAATTCCTGATGAAGTTATCAGCAGAATGCTAGGAAAACGTTTATCAATATTAAATGGTTCTAATCAAGTAAAATAGAAATCATCACATGCAGTGTGCCACAAATGGTATTACCACAACATTAAGTCTCCCCAACTTAGATTTAAAGTGCATAAACATGTTTCATGTGACAGACCCATAGGCCAACATTGAAGCTTCCACATGCTTCAACACCCTCCACATACTCAGCAAGACCTTCAGATAGACCCACTCTCCGAATCAAGGAAGACCATCACCCAAGCACTCATCACCAGCAGGCTGGACTACGGGAATACCCTCTATGCAGGAATCAACAAATCTCTACTCCAAAAACTTCAGACTGTCCAGAACACCGCAGCCAGACTCATCCTCAGGATCCCACGACAAGACCACATTACCCAGCATAAACGAGCACTCCACTTCCTTCCCGCCGAAAAAACAGTGACCTTCAAGCTGCTCACACACACCTATAAAGCTCTCCACAACACCAGACTCCAATACCTCAAACTCCTTCTACACCCCCAAAAGAAACCTCCACTCCTCTGACCAGGATTTGGCCGAAATCCTCTGTATCCACATAACCAGACTGGAGGCACGCCCTTCTCGTACATCATGGCCAAGACCTGGAATGAACTCCCCCTCAGCATCAGATGAACTCCCACACTGAAAGTATTCAGGAAGAGTCATAACACTTGCCTTTTCGAATGACCACAGCTGCACAAATCCTCCCCCACATACTCCCCCAGCACCTGGAAACCCTCACAGATGAATAGTGCGCTCTATACATCCCTAATTGATTAATTGATACGCCACCACAGTGTGTGTTTGAGTGCTATCAATAAGCCCTGCCATTGCTTTGGCTGTCTGTAACTCTTAAGGGTAGTTAAATGAGCAGTGCTACCTTCTGTAATATACACAGAATCTCTGAGATTGGCTTTGTTTGACTTCACCTCTGAGAGCTACTTTCAGGGTGCTGGTGAGCTACCAGTAGCTCCCGAGCTACTAGTTGGAGAACCCTCGTATGTATAGTGAGTGGGGAATTGTAGTCCTCAAGCATAAATGTGAAGGTTATTACACCACTACATGCATGATACATAGCACTTTGAATCACTCCATTCCCTAAAGCCTGCCTCACTGCATGAGCACATGCTTACTGACTGAATGATTACATTAATATAAGTAAAGACACTGGGTGAATTCCTAATTGGTTGACTTTTACTTTACTGAATGAAATACTACATAGTCATTTTGAAATTGCAACAGCACTCACATTGTGATTGCTGGAGTATACAGAAACTGACTGGGGAATTGTAGGCCTGAAGCACAAATGTGAAGGTGGTTACACCACTACATGCATAATGCATAGCAGTTTGAAGCACTGCATACCCTAAAGCCTGGCTTACTGCAAGAGTATATATACTTATGTAACTGCAAACACATCAACCAACCAAATCAATCTCTCTCAATTTTGCCAAATGGACACTGATTCATAGTGTTATTCAACACAAATAACAGTATCCCTTGCAGGGTATAAAGAAAGATTAAAAATATTAGATAAATGTATTAAAACTCGGAGTAATACAATTAAATAAATTAATACTCGGAATAAATTAGAATACTCAAAGTTTAATAGAGAGTATCTCTTGCACGGGATGCAGGGAAAATAGGGGTTTAGGGTAATGAAGAATATTAAAAATAGTTTTACAAAAAAAGGGAAGTTACTAGAACAATAAGTAAAAAAAAGGGGAATGAATGTGAATACTTGTATTCAAAAAAGTAACATATAGAAATGCTTTAATAAGAAAAACGAGTTTAAATAAAGCATTTTAGAAATTATACGAAAATTAAAAAGCATGCAAAGAGGCACATTTACATAAACACGTGACGCACTAAAACAGCGGAAATGAGAACACCTCTCCACTGAAAAACGTGACTTAAAAGAAGGAGGAGCAATACCTTGATCCCATAGAGTGTTAAGTAACAAAAAGTATATAAACCACACCCCTGGGATGATTAGTTTTGTTTCAGAGCATTAATACGGGCGTAGAAACTACGAGCAAGGTAATGATTCGGGGCTGTGGAAGCATCTTCAGAATAGCTTTCGTTTCCTCAGAGGGAACATATTGTTAATGTATATTTAATAATACATTAAACATTATCTTCCTTCTAGAGGAGTTGGATGAATGTCGACAAAAGAAGGAAAGAATATCGAAGAGAGGTAAATTATCTGAATGGGTATATGTTTGATATTTTTAAAAAACAAATATTTAAATGATTATAGAATGTGGTATGATTAAATTTAAATGGAATATAATAACGAGTTGACGAAAGAACCATTACAAGAAATATAGGTTCATTAAGGAATTACTACGTGCAAAGTAATGATTAGCAGCCATGCCATCAACTTTAATTTATCTTTCATTTCCACAGAGGGATCATATTGTTAATGTATATTATAATTTATATATAACTTTATGATCCTCAACTGGAGTTGGATGACTTTCAACCGAGAATTTCATACATTAATACATAATATTTTTTTAGTATGCAAGTATTTCTTAATGATTGAAAAATATAGTATAAATAACTTATTAAAGATAAAACGATATACTTTGGAATGAGGGTGAATACTCTTTATCTTCTTGAGTGAAAATTGGCTAAAAGTATTTATAATGAGTAGTGCTTTTCCCAATTTTCACTCATGAAGAGCTGGAGGATTATCTTCGCAAGCACTTTTTTTTAAAACAATAATATAATTGTGGCTTCAAATGTTAATAATTCTTTCCATTTTTGAAAATGATTGTTAAATGTAATAATGACATAAAGTGTACATAAAAAAAGAAAGATTAAGTAGTGAGGGAGTGTTTGTCGTAGCACTTCTATTCTACTTTATCTGAAAGTAAAAAAGGCCAAACATTTATATAAAGATGATGGGGCAACACTTGAGTGCTTATGATAAAATCAAAAAATGTGATACCAATGAATGAAAAAAAGATTTTGCATTTCAACCATGTAATGAATATAAAAGATTCAATAAAAAATATTTTCAAAAATTGTGCATTTTTCTTTTGAGGATGGTTTGAAGAATTATACATTTAATGAAATGACAAAGTACTCCACACTAAAGGAGAAAAGTCAGCACAATTATGATAGAATAAAAAATAGAATAATATATTTAAATACCGTTACAGTCAACAAACTAAAAAGCAGTGTACACAGTTTAAGGTAAAAACACCCTACTACAACTAGTTCTTGAAACGCATTGTAAAATAAAGTGCATCACAAAACGGGCTACGCACATGGTGAGGGTATCGTAACCTCTTTTTGAAATTTTTTTATTTTTTTATTTCACAGTATAATCAGAGCAAAAATACAGAGGGTATCGTAACCTCACATAGAAAAAACAAGCCAATCAACATTAGGATCAGCAATGTAGAGTTAACCACACAACAGCCAATCAAATGCTTTTCAAAATCTGCGCAAGGAAAGGGTTTAGTCGGTAATACATCTTCTTACAATGCTTCACAACCAATCAAAAAGAGGTGTAGAAAGTTTCTGTTTTTAACATATGAGCAAACCAGATGACCTTGCAAGTACACGCAGCGAGAGGCAATTATTGAAGATTACTTGCTTTTGCAAGACCCCAAAAGGCTTCTTCCAGAATAAGTACGCACTTCACTGCCACACCCCATGTAATGATTAACCAGGCTCTAAAGCCTAAACACATCACAAATCATCTCTCATCACTTTCTCTTCTTCCACGTTCACCTTGAAAGTGCGTGTCTTCTTCTCCTTTAACTCTTTCCTTTTTCATTGTAATTGTTACTCATACACTAGCCAGCAAATACCCCACATATGCAACCCCCTGGATTTGCAATCTGAATTGTTACTCATACACTATCCAGCACATACCCTACAGATGCACCACCTTGGGGTTGGAATATTTTTTTTTACTGATACACTATACAGCACATTCCGTATAGATGCACCCCCCTGGAATAAGAATACTAATTGTTACCCCTACACTAACAATTCAATTTTCAATGCAATTTTATTTGAATATGATTTGGAACTCAGTTCAGATCCACATATAAAAACATATTTAACAACAGAAATTCCAAAGGCATAAAATCCACAAAGTACATTCCAATTATACAAAGAACCAAAATATAAGAATCACGTCTATTAATATAATTCTAGGAAACATTTAAAAAAGTTAAAAATTCTGAAACAGAACATTTCATTGGGAGGGTTGAAAGTGGCCTCACGTAAGGATTTAGCAGAAAAAATGCTTAACTGTAGACAAATTGGTCTCACCCACTTGCGGCGATAGGCCGTTAGAGCGGGGCATATAAAAAGGATATGGGCAATGTCCTGAATTGAATTGTCATTGCTGCATAAATTACATTTGTCGGAACCACCCTGCCATCTGGCTAAAAATTTGTTTAAAGGGAGAAGATCATGTCTCAGGAGGAACCAAAAACGGCGTAAGCCGTGAGGGAGGGTCCAAGATGCATAAGGTTGTATATGTTTAAATGAGTAAGAGTTGACAACCTCAGTGACACCTTTCTTTGCGATAAGGATATCTCTATCCCTCCTAAAACTTAACTCCCAAGTTGCCTGTTTTAATGACAGCTTTATCTGATAGGGCGTTAATGAAAAAAGAGTGGATTCCTCCAATTCTAAAAGAGTAACAGCCCTTCTAAAGTTCTTTAGTAGTAGGAAATATTCATTCATGGGACCCAACAATTCCTTTTTAATCAGAGATCTTAAAGTAGCTGATTTGCCCTTGACTAGGTTAAAAACCCAACGTATAACTCCTGCCAGGGCCTTTACCCAGGTACTTCGAATGCCCAGTTCAAGCCTAGGGGATTCCACTCTACAAGAATTATTGACCGTCAGTAAATGTCGCAATAAAATACCCTCGATAGTATCTAGGAAACCCCATTGAGTCAAGTTTATTAGTTCAATGCCATAGAGCAGGGAAGCTGGAATTTTTGCTCGAAAGGCCTCCAACAGATGTACAAAGTGTCTTCTGCCAGTAGCCTTATAAAGGGCACTCAATCAATTTCCCTGGGTCTTGGCTTTCCTAATCTTATTGTCTATGTGTGGCTTAGTACTTAAGTTGCTACATACTATTTTCCCCAGGAAAACATAAGATTTTACAATTTCAAGTTTCTCATTACCCCAAAACCAACTAAAGTTTCCGGATTTCGTTTTTCTTTTCCCTGAAATACACATTACCTTACTTTTAGACATGTTAATTTTCAAATGATGGGACTCAGCAAAGCGATGTAATGCCTGCAGACGATTATTTAGTCCCTTTGGAGTAAGGTCCAAGAGAAGGATATCGTCTGCATACATTAAGCATGCGATTTCTTCACTTAGGGATAAAGACTGGGGTAAGTCACAAACATAAAGAGAAAACAACAAAGGAGCCAATAGACAACCCTGTTTAAGACCATTAGCTGTGGGAATTGCTTGGGATAGTCCTCTCTCTCCACCCAACAATACTCTACACCAGGTATCAGAGTGGAGTTCCTGAATTAGATTTAACATCCTAGCTGGCATACCCGAAGTGAATAGTTTTTTCCACAGCAAGGGCCGGTCAACTTTATCGAAGGCCGTGGAGAAATCAATAAAGGTAGCATAAACCCCCCCTCCTCGGACCCTGATGTATTTATCGGTTATTACATGGAGAGCGGTTAAATTATCCAAGGTACCGTGATTCTTTCTGAATCCCGTCTGTTCTAGGGGAAGTACATTTGCTTGGTCCACCCATTCATTGATTTGTTTCAGGAGACATCTTGCAAACACTTTGCCAATTGCATCGAAGAGGGCAATTTGGCGATAGTTTTGAGGAGATAGTTGGTCTCCCTTTTTAAAAAGGGGCACTAAGATACTCCCTTTCCACGACGGGAGGATCTTTCCGCTAGTAAAACAGGTATTAAACACAGGACATAACAATTTGCTCCATTTCCTGCCATTTTTCTTTAAAACGGAGATGGGAAGTTCATCCGGCCCCATTGCTCCGGATAAGCGCATTTCCTTTATAGCTATTTCAATGTCCTTTTCAGATAAGGGAGCCAAAGTTTGATCGCTCTCTTTAAAAACCTATAAGAGAGACCCCTGCTCCATTATTTGCATAGAGAGATGTGACGTAATCCACCCATAATTGTTCTTCAATGGGGATGGGGAGCGGTCTGATTCTTGATCCTCAACCCTCACCTATGAGGGACCAAAACTGTCTAATTTCTCCTTTAAAGGCTGCCTCTCTTAGTTTTATCCAAATAGTATTCTCCCCTTCTTTCCATAATATTTTTTTTTACTGATACACTATCCAGCACATTCCGTACAGATGCCCCCGCCTGGAATAAGAATACTAATTGTTACCCCTACACTAACATGAACTTACCCTACAGATGCACCCCCCTGGACTTAGAATAGTAACGGTTACCCCTACACTAACCTGCACTTTCCCTACAGATGCATTCTACTCTCTTTCAAAAATCCAAACCAGATTTACAAAACCCTTGTACCACTTTCGCGTCACTTTTCCCATCTTAAAAGTGATGCAATAGTAACGCAATGAACTTGTAAATCTACCCCATGCACATTACGAGCATGGGGTAGTCACATGTCATGAGTGATGTCACTGACCATGTCATGAGTGATGTAATATGTGACGTCATCAGAGTGCATTGCGGGCGCGCGAGTTATAGTTAGCTGAACTAACTATAACGGGGGAATTTCAATGGTTTTGTATGAGTGAAATGTCCAGCTAACTATAACATGTGTGAAACCTATGGTGTTTTCAATGAATTTGCAAGGTTTTTTAAATACTAATTCCTAACTATAACGTGCGTGACACCTATGGTTTTTTCAGTGAATGTCTAAGGTTTTTTAAATGCTGATTCCTAACTATAACGTGTGTGAAACCTATGGTTTTTTCAGTGAATTTCAAAGGTTTTGTAAATGATAATTGAAAAATGTATTATTTGTTAAATTTCTTTCTTTTTATACTAATTTTCTTCATTTTTACAATAAATATTTATATATTTTTTATTTTAAAGTAAAATAATAACAAAACTAAATTCAAAAAAATATTTTTTTTATTAATTACATTTTTTTCCAATATATTAAAATTAAATTATATATAATTCTTTTTCATAGCTTTTTTTTTTGGTTAATTGCACCGTATGCGTACGGTGAATGCACAGCCCTTTGTACGATAAATCGTCAAGAATACGTTTTGACGTTACGCGGCGCATCAGCACTTCCGCGTGATGTCATGCACGCTTGTACGGCGTCCCGTACGCGTACCCCACGAAAGTTTTATAATGTTTAAAATAATATATCTATGTATTTATTGTAAATTTTAAAGGTAGACATTATCTGGGATAATCATAAAAATATATTTTTTAACTTTTAATAAGCGTATATTACTTTGAAAAGCAATTACAGAAATCGCGGCAGTACGCCGTACGTACTCGCATTGTAAGTGCACCGTAAACGCAGCGTAAGAGCTCCGTAAGCGCACCGTAAGAGTACGCACAGCCATGTGACTTTAAAAGAAGGAATTTCATTGGTTCATAACACTTCTCCTCCAACTGTTGAAATACCCCTCCCATTTTGATCATTCTACTTGGACTTTCTCAGGAGCAGCATCTATTCTGGGGAGCTGAAGTCCTTTAGAAGCATTCTCTTCAAAATGCTGGATTTCCACAAAGTTCATCTGAGCATTCCTCTGATGAAAATGAATTTGTGAGTGAGCCTCCTCAGAAAAAGAGGAAAGAACCCTTCATCTGGAAGTTTTTTACTTTTCAGAGGGACAGAAGAAGGTGAATGCACCTAAAGTAACATGTAAAATCTGCGATGTTACACTGTCCAGAGGTGACCCATCAAAGAAGTACTCATTTGGTACTGCAAGCATGGACTGTCACATCAAAACCTTGCATCCCATCAACTATGCAAGGGTGGCAACGCAAAGCTTGCAAGACAATCCTCCACCTGCAGTGGCTAGCACCTCAACTGCACCACCACCTCTTGCAAGCAGTTCACATGCCATCATTGTTCCTCAGTTTTCGGAGCTCACTTTTCACTGCAAATACTGCAAAGAATTGCTTTGCTATTGTGAGCAATCTGTTGCCCTGATTGTGAAGAGGCAAGAGGAGCAACGTTGCCCTAAAAAATAATTTTTTAAAAACTTTTTTGTTCCCGTTCTACAGTTTTTTGTTTAAAAAGTTAAATTTTTTGGGTTAAAAAAAAAACTTTTTGAAAAAATAGAAAAAAATACAAAACTAAAAAGACAAAAAACCCCAGCTCTTTTCAGAACTACCTTCACTGGTCAAAGAAAGAACTATATTTCTATGTTAGTGTCTAAAAGTTTGTCAGAATTAATGTGTAGTTCATAAATGATTGAATGAATACATTTGTAGTATATGGTGAATATGAAAGTGCAGAACTGTAAGGAAGTGCTACAGCATATAGCTATAAGGTGTTTACCTATAGTATACTGTAGTACCTCCGAAGCACTTAAATGTAACATATGCATATAAATATGTTACAAGTCTATGCTTCAATTTGCACTACTGGTAAAACTGCCTGGATGAGTTTGTATGTGTTAGGGGTGGATTTACAACCCCCTTGTGCCTGTTTTACACAGCCGTTGCACCACTTTTGTGATGCAGCAGTGGTGCAAAACATGTGCCATGGTGTGTGGTATTTACAATGTGACACATTTGGAAGGTGCGTCACATTGTAAACCCCTGCGCCAGAAGGAGGCTTTCCTGCGCACGTGGGGGGTGTTCTGGCGCAGGAACACCTCCTCAAAGTATCTAAGTGAAATCTATAAGATTTCATTCAGTCACATTTGGGCTTATGCTGTGTTCTTCAGGGAATGTGTGTCTTTCTGAAAAATAAATATTTTTAAATGATAATTTTCAAATGTATTAATTATTATATTTCTTTCTTTTTATTCTAATTTCTTACATTTTTATTATAAATATTTATTTTTATTTTATTTTATAAATTATATTTCATATTCTTAATGTAAAATAATAACAAAACTAAATTCTTTATTTTTTTTTGTAATTTCACCGTACGCGTACGGTGATCGCACCATACTTTCTACGGTAAATCATCCTCTGCGCGTACCCGCGCACACGTTGTGGATACGCTTTCACGTTGCGCGTCGCATCAATGCTTCCGCGAGACTTCTTGTACGGTGCCCCGTACGCGCACCTCGCAAAAGTTTCTAATTGTTCAAAAAAATATATTTAATGTACATATTAAGAGAAGACATTATGTAGGATAATAATGAAACAAGTTTTTTTAAACTTTTAATAAGCGTATATTACTTTTAAAAGCAATTACGCAAATCGCGGCCAAAGGTCGTACGTAATCGCATCCTAAGAGCACAGTAAGCTCCGTAAGCGCACCGTGAGCATACGCAAAGCCATGTGACCATAAAAGGAGACTTTTGGTTGGTTCATAATACTTCCGATTCCAACTGTTGTAAGACCCTTCCCATTTTAATCATTTTACTTTGACTTCCACAGGAGAAGGATCGGTTCTGTGGAGCTACAGTCAGAAGGAACCTGCACCATGGCTCAATTCTTAGAATCATCTTCTGAGCATTCATCAGAGGAAGGATTTGTTCCTGAGGAGCCTCAACCTAAAAAAAAGAGGCTGTTATTTGGAATTTTTTTACCTTCCCTGAAGGTGAAAAAAAAGTGAAAGCTGCTAAGGTCACATGCAAAATATGTGACAGTATTTTGTCCAGGGTCGACCCAAGAAAGAAATATTCATTTGGTACTGCGAGTATGGTACGCCTTGTAAAAACTTTACATTCAAATAATTGGGCTAGAGCAGTAACCCGAAGATTGGAGGAGGAGCGGGGCTCTGCTGCTCCAAGTACATCAAATACACCACCACCATCACCAACCACTATGATTGCAAATATCCAACCGGACCTTACAATTCGTTGTAGCTTTTGCAACCAACTTATAGCGTATGGAGAACAATCCATAGAACTGATTCTTCGGAAGAAGAGGAACCACAACTGCTCTTCCTATTTATTATTTTTTTTTTACTTTTTTGTTCTTGGTGGACAGTTTTTTGGTTTAAAATAACACAAAACTAAAAAGACAAGTTTGTCAGGATGAATGTGTAGTTCATAAATGAATGAATGAATACATTAGTAGTGTATGGTGAATGTGAAAGTGCAGAACTGTTAGACCTGGGGTTACCAGTCCACATAGGGTAGCCTGGCGCAGAGTAGGTAAGGCTAAATTCAGAGGCAATTTGTGTGTAGCTTGCATCACACCATGGACAGTAACTCAGCGCACATCCACCAGAAAAAGAATGACTCTACACCAGGTTGGAAAAATACGGATTGCTTTATAAAAGTTTCTCAAGTTATCTTCTTTTGTCAGTCAACACTAAGGACATCCACATTGGATTACCTGCATCAATAATCATATGACAGTACATTCAGTATTAGCACTGGGTTTTCTTGGGGAGAATGAATTCAGTAATTTACTTAATGTGGGATCTTTCAGGCAATACTCTTTGTGTTTCAAATCAATCTTAGCAGGAAAAACATTCTACTTCACTTTAAAGAAGCAAATTTGCACATTACCACCGTCTGGAGACCATCTATGAATCTCTGTTCTAATAACATTAGTTTATGCCAAGACACAGCAGTAGACAGTAAAATTCACTCCTGGTAAAATAAGAACAGGTATCAATTTTCATCTGAAACATGCAGTAGAACTGGTCATATGAATTGTTCTAGCTTTGTTTAGGATTAAACCCAGATCTTTTGTATGGGTGTGAGTGTTTGATTGATTCAGATGCTCCGTCCATCACCACCCCCTTTTGTACCGCTTTTGGCCGCCATAAGTGTGGCAGGGTATGCTCAGATGTGAGTCCCTTGCTCACTTTGCCACTGGATTCAAGCAAGCCGGGCTGAAGACGGCTGGAATGCCAGAAACCGGTCCTCGGAAGCTTGTTTCCGGTCCAGGGAAGACATGGCTTGGCAGTTCGGGCTGGACTGTTCCCATGAGGCACAGGGTCAGACTGATTTGCATATAGCCATGTCTGAACTGGGGTGGCAGAGTGGGCTAAAGAACGGTGATGGGATAAACCCAGATCTTTTGACTGGGTGCGAGTGTTTGATTGATTCAGATGCTCCGTCCATCACCACCCCCTTTTGTACCGCTTTTGGCCGACATAAGTGTGGCAGGGTATGCTCAGACGTGAGTCCCTTGCTCACTTTGCCACTGGATTCAAGCAAGCCGGGCTGAAGACGGCTGGAATGCCAGAAACCGGTCCTCGGAAGCTTGTTTCCGGTCCAGGGAAGACATGGCTTGGCAGTTCGGGCTGGACTGTTCCCATGAGGCACAGGGTCAGACTGATTTGCATATAGCCATGTCTGAACTGGGGTGGCAGAGTGGGCTAAAGAACGGTGATGGATTAAACCCAGATCTTTTGACTGGGTGTGAGTGTTTGATTGATTCAGATGCTCCGTCCATCACCACCCCCTTTTGTACCGCTTTTGGCCACCATAAGTGTGGCAGGGTATGCTCAGACGTGAGTCCCTTGCTTACTATGCCACTGGATTCAAGCAAGCCGGGCTGAAGACGGCTGGAATGCCAGAAACCGGTCCTCGGAAGCTTGTTTCCGGTCCACGGAAGACATGGCTTGGCAGTTCGGGCTGGACTGTTCCCATGAGGCACAGGGTCAGACTGATTTGCATATAGCCATGTCTGAACTGGGGTGGCAGAGTGGGCTAAAGAACGGTGATGGATTAAACCCAGATCTTTTGAATGGGTGTGAGTGTTTGATTGATTCAGATGCTCCGTCCATCAATACCCCCTTTTGTACCGCTTTTGGCTGCCATAAGTGTGGCAGGGTATGCTCAGACGTGAGTCCCTTGCTCACTTTGCCACTGGATTCAAGCAAGCCGGGCTGAAGACGGCTGGAATGCCAGAAACCGGTCCTCGGAAGCTTGTTTCCGGTCCAGGGAAGACATGGCTTGGCAGTTCGGGCTGAACTTTTCCCATGAGGCACAGGGTCAGACTGATTTGCATATAGCCATGTCTGAACTGGGGTGGCAGAGTGGGCTAAAGAACGGTGATGGATTAAACCCAGATCTTTTGACTGGGTGTGAGTGTTTGATTGATTCAGATGCTCCGTCCAACACCACCCCCTTTTGTACCGCTTTTGGCTGCCATAAGTGTGGCAGGGTATGCTCAGACGTGAGTCCCTTGCTCACTTTGCCACTGGATTCAAGCAAGCCGGGCTGAAGACGGCTGGAATGCCAGAAACCGGTCCTCGGAAGCTTGTTTCCGGTCCAGGGAAGACATGGCTTGGCAATTCGGGCTGGACTGTTCCCAAGAGACACAGGGTCAGACTGATTTGCATATAGCCATGTCTGAACTGGGGTGGCAGAGTGGCCTAAAGAACGGTAATAGATTAAACCCAGATCTTTTGACTGGGTGTGAGTGCTTGATTGATTCAGATGCTACGTCCATCACCACCACCCCCTTTTGTACCGCTAGGGATCGGATGAGCATCAGTTTTGGTCACTGAATTCAGTCCCCGGTAATCCACACAGAACCTTAGTTCTGGAGTGGTGCCCGGTGGGGCAGCTTTTGGTTCCAGAACCACCGGACTGGACCAGGGGCTACTTGAAGGTTCTAGCTCCATCATCTTAGTAACTTCACTGTGGATGCTGGCCTTCACCTTGTCTGACAGCCGGTAGATCTTAGACTTCACAGGTGGGCTGTCTCCTGTGTCCACATCATGGGTACACAAGTGGGTCCTTCCCGGGACAAGGGAGAACAGCGAGGAGTACTGCGAGGAGTACTGCTCCAGGACCTGATGCTGACAGTACTCAGGGCCAAATTGATCCCCGCTATCACGTACGGCCATATAGCCTACCCAGGGGCTTTTGAGAAAGTGGTCCAAGCAGCACATGTGAAAGCATACAAGATGGTGCTACGGGCCCCCAAACAGGCCAGGAATAACAGGGTGAGACTGGAAATAGGCCTGAAACGTCCTGAACTGATATTACTGAGGGGATTGCTAAAATACTACATCAGAGTTCTGAAGTCGCCCGAAAACACCTTAAAGCACACGCTAAAAACCATCTTTGGCGAAGCAGGCTCCCCATGGAAAGCCCAGGTGGAACTAGCCATTGAACTTCTGAAGATCGAGGAGCGGAGTCTGCACCTACACGAAATTCCATATTCCGCCTGGGCAAAAGCCGTCAAGCGCCAAGTCCAGTCCATTTCCTTTGAGCTAGACCTTTCCTCGCTCCGGCCCAACCCACTAACGTTGGCCCTGGACAAGTCCTACACTCCCGGTAAACCTCAACCATACTTACAAGACTCACTAACAACCGAAGCAAGACAGAAAATTCTGTTTATGCGCCTCTTGGCCCTCAGGATAACGGACTTCAATCCACGCTGGGCACGCCCGGACGGAGCCACTGCCTGCTGACTTTGCAATTATCGCAGAGAATCCTGGCTACACTTGCTATGTTGCTGTACCAAGCTGGCCAGCGACCGACAGCGTCTGCTACGTCCGGCACTACGCATCTTGGGCCACAGAACTTGCAAATAGGCCTCGGATTGGTGTTTCTCTGAAACCACAACATGTTTACTAGCTAGGATAGGCAAGTTCATCCATCAAATTAAAATGGCACTCGAAGACCAATTAAAGGAAACCATCCCGAAGAGCCCTGTGACCCGCCGTCCCAAAGTTGGCAATCCATAGATAATACAGGGAGCCGCCGAAAAGAAAAGGGTTCCATCGGTCAGAGGTATCCAACCGGTGCCGACCCTGGGCCCAATGTAGTCCACAGTGCAACTGAGGATGTCAAACTTGTATACGCCCTCCAGACTCTAGTAAGCGAGGTCTCACGTTGACTCTAAATTTTTAATTCTTTTAATAATGTATAGCACCAGTGAACACAGTCCGCACCGAGAACAAATATCGGTACTAATGGGCCAGACCAGTGTATACCGAGCGGGGGGGGCTTTTTACTGCATTTTACTGTATTTTATTGAACCAAACTGTATTTTTCTATACTGTAATGATTTTAAGTAATCGCACAGTTCATAAATAAATAAAGAGTGCTCCAGGACCTGGCGGCAGTCCTCCCGCTGTTCAGGAGTTAGGGATGGGGAGAGAATCACTCCCTCCGCTGACCCATCCTTTTCCTGAGACGAAAATAGATCAGGGAGAGGCTCACCTCCTCTTCCTCTGCTCCATCGGTCACCATCATTAAAATGACCTCGGGCCTCTCATGGTGGGGTTTGAGGCGATTAGCATGGAGCACCCGTAGGGGCTGACGGGGGGTCTTCAGATCCACTAAGTAAGTGGCCTTACCCTTCTTCTCCATCACCTCAAAGGGGCCTGTCCAGTGATCCTGGAGAGCACTAAGCTCTCCAGGTTCCATCACCCACACTTTCTGGCCAGGCTCCAACTCCACAGGGTGAGCATTGTGGTCATACCACTCCTTCATCACTGCTTGGCTGGCTTCCAAGTTGTCAGACGCTTGCTTCCACAACTTAGCCATTTGGCTCCGGAAGGCCAGCATGTAGCTCACCACATCCTGGGGAAGCTTCTTGGGAGTCTTTTCCCATCCGTCTTTCACCAGGCTGAGAGGTCAACACACAGGGTGCCCATACAGAAGTTCGAAGGGGCTGAAGCCCACTCCCTTCTGTGGCACTTCCCTGTAGGAAAACAACAGACAGGTTAGGAGGACGTCCCATTTCCTCCGCAGGCTCTCAGGCAGACTTCTGATCATGCCTTTCAAGGTTTTGTTGAACCTTTCCACTAGACCATTGGTCTATGGATGGAAAGGAGTGGTGAACCGGTAGGTAACCCCACACTCCTTCCACATAGCCCGCATGTAAGCTGACATGAAGTTGGTCCCCCTGTCGGACACAACTTCCTTGGGGAAACCCACCCGGGTAAAGATCCCCATCAGGGCCTTCGCCACTGCAGGTGCAGTAATGGTCCTCAGAGGAATGGCCTCTGGGTACCGTGTGGCGTGATCCACCAGAACCAGGATAAACCTGTGACCAGCTGACGTTGGTGGATCCAATGGCCCCACAATGTCGATGCCACCCTTTCAAAGGGGGTGCTAACGACAGGAAGTGGTTCCAGGGGAGCTTTCAGCTTCACCCCTGTTTTCCCACTGGCTTGGCAAGACACACATGTCCGGCAATAAGTGTTGGACGCCACCTTCATCTGAGGCCAATAAAAGTGGGGGACAAGCCGGGCAAAGGTCTTGTCCTGACCTAAGTGTCCTCCCATGGGTATCTCATGAGCCAGTTTTAAAAGAAAGGCTCGGTACCGTTGAGGGATAACCAAGGCCCGTGATGAACCGTGCACTGGTGCCTTAGGTTCACTGTAGAGGAGTCCATCCTCCCAGTAAATATGGTAATTCCCAGTAACGTTCCCTGCTGCCGGGGCTTCGGCCTGTCGCCTCAGTCCCTCAAGGGTAGGGCACTCCTTCTGGCCCTCACAAAACTCCTCCCTGGTAGGCCCTCCTTCCACATGCCACTCGGCAGGGATAGGTAGGTTCTCCAGAGAGACAACATCCCCCTCCGTGGACTCCTGATCCACCACCGCAGGTGGCCTATCCGTCTCACTGGGCGTGGTTGCGGAGGCAGGCTTCTCCTGTCCCCGTATCTTTCCCTTTCTGGCAGCTGGCTGTGCCTTTGTCCCAGGCTCCAGCCCAAGCAAACTCCCCCTCCGGGTAGTCGCGAACCTTGTGCTAGCACAGGCCCATTCAGGTGTTCCCAGCATCTCAGAATAAGTCCGGTATTCCACCTCCTTCCAAGCATTGTGCTCCATATCATTCCCCAACAGACAATCAACTGACACTGCAGGCCTTACGGCAACTCGAAGTAGACCTGCAACCCCTTCCCACTCAAATGGAACCTCACTTATCTAAGGGCAACTCCTCCCCGAGCACTACACTAGCTACTCCCGGGGCTTTTCCTCCAGTGGGAGGGGGTGGTCTCTTTGGGCACTTGACATCACCTTTATAGTGCCCAACCCCACCACACTCATAGCAGCGGACAACCCTTGGCTGCTGACTATGGTCAGGATGAGGGTTTCTCGGCGGGTCAGCCTTGGGAATGTATGCTGTTCCTTTTCCCTGGAAATTGTTTTGGGGGCCTTTTGAGAACTCCCACTTTTTATCTCCCCCGTCCTTCTTCTGGGGGGCGCCCTGTCCAGACCTTTGGGAGTCCCCTCCATTCCCCTTTGAGGACACCGGGGTACTAGCCCAGATGTCCGCCTCCTCAACAAGCTTCCGGGGGCTGGTCAGCTTGCTATCCACCAGGTGTTGTCGCAGCTCGGGAAAATATTTCTCAAATAGGTGCTCCTTGAGGATACGGTTATACAACCCCTTGTAGTCCCCCACCTCACTGCCTTGCACCCAACCCTCTAGAGCCTTCTTTGCGTAGTCGAGGAAAATCCACCCAGTTCTGTGTGCCCAGTTTGTGACTACTCCTAAACTTCTGTCGGTATTTTTCCGGAGTCAGCCCGAACTTTTTTATTAGCGACACTTTCATGGTGGGGTAGTGGGTCTGCTCACCCTGCTCTAGGGCCAAAAGGGTATCCCTTCCTGCAGGAGGCATGTATTTGTACAATCCACCCCCCCCAGTGTTTTTCCAGTATCCCATGGGCTCTTAAAGAGACCTCATAGGCAGCCAGCCACTTCGCAATGTCATCCCCTGTGCTGTAGCTGGCGACTACATCCTTGGGTAGGTAGAGTCTGAGTTCTCTGCTGGTGTCTTTGGATTCGCTGCCACCATTAGGAGTACTGGGAGTCCCTATTTGCAGGGTCTTAAGGTCTAACTCCCTGATATTCAGTTCGTGAGCCAGCCTCTTCTCCTCCCTCTCCTTCTCCAACTTTGCCAATTCCCATTTTAACTGCCTCTCCTCCCTCCTGTCCGCTAGTTCAGCTTCAGTTAAACTCCTCACGGAAACACTGCTGCCCTCCCTTGAGAGTGTCCTAGGACCTGTTAGTAGGCCCCCCCCTCTTGTGGATACAGACCATCAACCTCGATGACAGTGTCCCGGTCCCCCTCTTCCTCCTCCATCTTCCCCTCTTGGTGCGCTTCCCCCCATGCCCTCAAGCTAGTTTGAAGTTCACTCTTTTTTGCACCTCGCTTGAAATACACCCCCTCTCTCTGGCAAAAGTCTCTGAGTTGGGCCACAGTATAGGTCTCCAATTCTTCCAAATCAAATTCCATTTTGCCACTTAGGGTCAGGGACAGCCACTCGTAAGAAGTTAAGAAAAGGGGTATAGTGAGAGTTACCTCCACCCACCACCAGGAGTAAATTTGGAAAAGCAAAAATATTAATTAGGGAGTCCACTAGGAGAAAACTCCAGGTGTAGGCATGTGGTACACACTGCGTTACTATTAAGTGGATGCAAGCACAAGCTCTAATCCCACCACTGATCACCATTTATGTTAGATCTGGGGTTACCAGTCCACATAGGGTAGCCTGGCGCAGAGTAGGTAAGGCTAAATTCAGAGGCAATTTGAGTGTAGCTTGCATCACATCATGGACAGTAACTCAGCGCACATCCACCAGAAAAAGAATGACTCTACACCAGGTTGGACAAATACGGATTGCTTTATAAAAGTTTCTCAAGTTATCTTCTTTTGTCTGTCAACACTAAGCACATCCACATTGGATTACCTGCATCCATAATCATACGACAGTACATTCAGTATTAGCAGTGGGTTTTCTTGGGGAGAATGAATTCAGTAATTTACTTAATGTGGGATCTTTCAGGCAATACTCTTTGTGTTTCAAATCAATCTTAGCAGGAAAAACATTCTACTTCACTTTAAAGAAGCAAATTTGCACGTTACCACCGTCTGGAGACCATCTATGAATCTCTGTTCTAATAACATTAGTTTATGCCAAGACACAGCAGTAGACAGTAAAATTCACTCCTGGTAAAATAAGAACAGGCATCAATTTTCATCTGAAACATGCAGTAGAACTTGTCATACGAATTGTTCTAGCTTTTGATTTAACTTTAGAGGTAAGCTAGCAGTAGTTCTAGGACTGGTAAGTCTCAATGCAGTGATCCTGTCACTCGAGTTCCCTTGGCTACACAACAGTGTTAACTTCAGTTTCCAGAGTTCAGACCACCCACTAGGCCCTAAATCGTTCTCTCTGGGCTTATGTCCCACACCAGCCCCCAGACCCCAGCTTACTTGTGGCCTTAGAACTATTCGTTTTTGTGTCAGTCGATTCAGGCAGCTGGAATTTACTGAGCCACACCTACAGCTTTGAGATGTGGCGTCTACTCCCTCACAGGCACGGCAGTCTCACACACTGGGCCTGCGCGGGGAAAATACGCTCTTGTGATGATGCAGCCGCCTATGTTCGGGCCCGACCGAACGTCAAGGCCTCCACTTTGCCTCCCTGAGTGCTGCACTCCACTGGGCCTGCGCGGGGAATCAGCGGCCGCACTGCCGCGCCGTCGCCTCCTCAGCGCTGCCGTCAGGCTCCTCTTCCGGCCTGCGCGGCACCAGGGACACTTCACCGCTGCTCCCCCCCCTCTGTGCCGCCGTCAGGCTCCTCCTCAGGCCTGCGCGGTACCAGGGACACTTCTCCGCTGTTCCGCCCCCTCTGCTCTGCCGAGCCCTCCTCCTCGACTGCGCTGCAGTCGGTCGCCTCAGCGACCAGCCACACTACCGGCGCGCCTTCAATCCCGACACTGTGAGTCAGCCAATTCCCCCACTTCAGCGGGCCCTCGCTCCACCTGCCCCCGAAAGGAGAGAAGAAGGGGCAACCTCGGTGCAGCGCTTCTGCTCACAGGTAGGAGGGGACAGGCCAGGGCAGGTGCAAGTTCGTCAAGGGACCCGGAGGAAGAAAAGGGGGGTCGGGCTCTCACCGTCTCCCCCAGAGGTTGCCAAAATCTCAGTCAGCTCTTCCTCTCGATGGTGTAATTTAACTGATCGGTCCGCTTGACATGAGCCCCAGCAGTCTCTGGTGTTCACCCAGTGGAAGGGTCAGTCCTTTTTCTTTACTACGAGGACTCTCAGTCAAAGTTTAAACGAAGGAAAGTTCGGGTGAGGCCAGATCTATAGTTAGAAGGGGGGGTTGACCGAAATAAGGGAGCAACCCTCCAGAGAAGTCAACCCTCACAAGGTTCTATTCCCCCCTGACACCACAGCCTGCACTCCCACCAACTCCTTGCTGAACAAAATGGCCGCTAAGGTTCTGCCCTTATATACCCTAGGTCCAGTTCTCCAGAATGGGCCAGAAGGTTCTAGATTCCTCCCAGTATAATCCTATGGCTCAGGTCCCTTAGGTAAAAAATGTGGAAGTTACCAGCCTCCATTTTGTGTCTCTCTTATACACTACTTCTGAGAAGTGCGACAAGGCCTCAAAAAGTTATGGAATAAGATAGCACCTAACCACAAGAACAACACCAAAAAGTCAAGTGGACATAAAAATGAAAGGAGTTGGAAGGCAAAAAAGGGGACAAAAATAAATAAATAATAGGAGGGACCACCCAACGGGCTGACAGGTCTAACAAGAACTATAAGGAAGTTTACCTATAGTATACTGTAGTACCTCATTCAGTCACTTTTGGGCTCATACTGCGTCAAAACCCTGCACCTGCTTGAAGCAGGTGTAAGGATTGACACAGCATTATGAGCATAGGGCCCAAAGAGCATTGGTCGAACTGAATTGCGCTTCCAATACAAGTCAAGCAATGCACCATCTTCACAGCACAGATACATCACATATCTGTGCCATTTTTGCTACATAGTGCACCACATTGTAAATACGGTGCTTCCATGGTGGTGATGTCACAGTGCACAATAACTGGCATATCTCTGGGGATGTACCACTTATTGTACATCTACTAATTACTGTTTTAATGTAGTGAATGCCTTAATACACATTGATCAATAAGTCACTAGAAAACTATACCAAGAGTACCAGAGTGTTTGGTGGAAGTGTAAAGATAGAAACTGCGGAATACAACATATAAAAGGCACATTTGCAGGTGCATAGAACAGTGTATGCACAGTCTATAGGGGTTTGAAACACTCTATGCCCTAAGGCCCACTTTGCACCATGAGTATTTGGCTACTGACATGGCCCTCATTTATAAGATTTTGCCGTAGGAAAGTTGTTGTAAATAGGAGCTGGAGCCTGGTATCATGTAGGTTACTTTATTCAAGTCTTCAAGATGGTAAGTTAAGTTACAGAGAAGACCGTATTGTTGTGGGGCTTTTCTTATGAGTATGACCTCGCTCACCTTTCAGATACAGGCAACTCGAGTCACGCCTTTCCCATTGCGCAGTCCGAGTAATTTTGAAGAGAAACATTCCCAAACATTGCCAAAGCACTTGAATGACTCTGCTCAGTCTATAAACACGAGCGCTGCTTGTTCTTCATTTTGACATCTACAACCGCTTTTTTATACATGAGCTTCATGTTGTTGACTTTGAAATGTTCCAGGCACTCCCCATAAATATATCAGCGGCGCTGCTCACACCAAATTCTTTCAAGTCAAAATGATTTACCAAGTGGAAAGTCAAACAAATAAAACCCCGACAGCATAATAGTTTCAGAATCACATTTTCACACGCAGGTCTTTAACCGAGGTAATATTTCAATTAAACCTCTCCTTTCCTTAACAGCTGCAATCTTCCTGCAATGACGATTTCAGCCAATTCTGCCACAATATTAATGTAAAGCACATCCACACCCTGGCTTTGCAGGCCGTCCGATTACACAGGACACTGGTGGGACTTACCAGGGTGGATGTCTTGTCTTCTGCTTCAAACTTTCTTTACTTTTAGAAAGTTCTTTCAACACACAGGCTCAATTCATCTTGAACAGTTCCTTTATACTTGCTTTTTGTTTTGCGTTGAGGGTTCTTTACTTCTTGTTTCCGTTGTCTGTACCTTGTAAATATGCTCCAAAACGTCTCAAAGTCGCCAAAAATGTTGTAAATAGGAGCTGGAGCCTGGTATCATGTAGGTTACTTTATTCAAGTCTTCAAGATGGTAAGTTAAGTTACAGAGAAGACCCACCAGGAGTGACTAGCTTGCCACTCAGCCTGCTTGGTTCCAACTGCCAGTTGTCACCAGGCTAAGCCCCAAACACTCCATGATGTCACCTAAGGTTCTAGTGGTGACATCATGTGTGTGACCATGAAATCCCCAGAGGTAGAAAGAAGACAGGCTAAATATAACAAAAGTGCAGCAGCCCTTCCTGCTGCGCTTCCCTATCGCAAAATAAAAAGGTAGGAATGCGCCACATCTATAAGATACAGCGCATTCCTATCCTTTTCCCTTGCGCTGGCGCACAATGGTCTGCTTCCACCAACGCAGGAACCTTTGCATAATGGTGCAAGGGGGCCTGCGTTGCAAGGATGATTATTTTTCTACAGGTAGGGAAACCTTTCTGTACAAAAATAATCACAAGAGACTTTTCTTTTTCTACATGTGCTGCAGAATGCAGCACACATAGAAAAAGGAAAAATTCAGAGAAATATCCATACCCTAAGGCCCACTTTACCTCATAAGTACTTCGGTACTGGCTGAATCATTAGAATTCTGCAAGGAAACTGTCTGGTTGAATGTATAGCAGCTTCACTTTTAGAATAGTTTATAGATAAGCACATAGTGCTCTATGGCTCAATACAATACTGAAACAGTACAGTGAGAGTAATTTCTGAAAGTCTAATAATTCAGACTGGGGAATTCAATATAGAAAAGACTACGTTCTAGGTACATAGAAGACTGCATGGATAGTCTATACAGGTTTAAAGCAGTCCATGGCCTAAGGCCTACTTTTCTCCATGAATATTTGGGTACTGACTAGATAATTACAGTTCTGGAAGGACAGTGCCTGACTGAATTTTAAATAGGTTCATTTTTAGCACAGTGCATACATAAGGAAATTCTGTTGAATAGCTCTGTACAATACAGAATCAGCAATCACAGAGACTTTGCTGGAAGTCAAAGGATATACACCTGGAAATAAAAACTATAAAACACAAGTTTGCTGGTGTATAGAAGAGTGCATACATAATCTATAAAGGTTTGAAGAAGTCCATGCCCTAAGACCCAATTTGCACCATGAGGACTTGGATACTAGCTGAATGATTACAATTCTGCAAGAAGAGTCTCTTAAACCATTTCTAATTTTTAATCATAAATTTATTCTTGTAACATTTCATAATTTAATAGAGCTTCTAACATCATTTCGTCTGAAATTTCATTTTCTGGATGATCAATTTCACAAGCCATATCATGAAACTCGATGTCGTCTAATGCTTCAACAAAATCATCATCCAATGTTTCATCTAAAAAATCGCAGGTAATATCTCCAGCACCAATACTTTCAGCTTCATTCTCGCTCCCCATCAAAGGTATATTTAGCTCCTCTATCAGAGTGTTACTAATTTCAAAACTATCTTCCATATTGTTATGTTCTTCTTCCATAGAGAATTTTTTTATGTTGTTGTTCCGTGTAGAAAAACATAAACAATTCATTTTATTATTTTTCCTAATACATAATACAAAACTAGGTTTATCAACTATTTTGCCCTTTAAAAAATACTATGCAAAAAACGTTCTTAACTACTTTATATGATTATATCAATAAAATTGCTTATATTAATTTTTAGTTATAACATTTCCTTACATTTTCAAACCAGTCACTCTTTATCACTATAGAAAAAAACTAAGGTTATTATAATAAAATGCAGTACTAAAAAAAGTACAAAATATCTATTCACCTTACCAGTTCCAAAGTAGTTGATGTGTTATAGTTAAAGGCAAAGAATACAGGTACACTCAGTATATATGTTTTTAAATTTCTTCAAATATGTTTAAAAGATACAAACCGTCTTTACAAACTTATGTACACCATGGACGTTCTCTTACTTCAGCTCTGTAGAAGTACATCCCATCGATCATTTTGTAACAGTTAGTTATACTTACCTTCAAAATAATAAATTAAATAAAATAATAATTATTATAAATTTAGCATCTGTAGAAGACAAAAAAAATACAGTTACAATTTATCTTTTACAACACAAAATCATTTGTAAACCATTTCAGTTGCCTTTTTTGCTGTTCTTAGAATATATTAAAATTCACTAGAAACAGTGAGTTCAATAGTACTCATCACATAACAGCGGGCAAAAAAAGACAATCAAGAAGATTATCTTAAAAAAACCCAAACAACATTCTCAATAACAATCTAAAAAATAGAAATAAAACATATGTTAAATGTTTTTTTCTAAGACCAATTTCTTACGTAACTATGAGATATGGCAAACAATCAATAACAAAACACCATCATTAATTTTCTTCCATTATAAATAATGTTACTTACAAATATATGCTGATAAAATTTACAACAAAAAGTCATTAAAGGTTTCACGTACTCTTCCCCATTGCTAAATAGTATGTGTGAAATTCTTAGTTTAAAAGTTGTTCAATAGCAACTCTGAGCGTCTGCCTTCTAGCCTTCTGATCCAAAACCACTGACATCATTTGCACCGTCCTCCACTGCTCATCCCTCAGCCCAACGCTATTCAACATCTCCATGGCCACCCTCACACAAGTGGCCCGCCATCTCAACCACAACATCATCTCCTACATTGGCGACACCCAGCTCATCCTCTTTCTCACCAAGGAGCCACATACCACAAATAACAACCTCCACGACGCAATTAAGGACGTCATCAAGTGGATAAGAAGCAGCTCTTTAAACATGAACTCACACAACATGAAGATACTCATCCTCAGACCCACCCCCTTAGCTTCAGAGGACTCCTGCTGGCCAACTACACTGTGAACAGTACCAACACCTACTGACCATGTACACAACCTACGATTCATCTTCAACTCCTCCCTCTACAAGTGTAAACAAGTCTACAGTATTTCCTCATACAGCTATAACACCCTCCACATGCTCCGCAACATTTACAAGTACATCCTAAAGAAAAGAAGAAGAAACAGACTACACTGTGGCAACACACTCTACACAAGAATTCCAGCCAAACACCTATAACGACTACAACCAATCCAAAGCACCTCCACCTGACTGATCTTCAATGTCCCCTGCTACAGCCACATCACCCACGACATGATACACCTACACTGCCTCAACTAAGCATGGGCGAATTTTGCGAATCTCGCGTTCGCGAATTTTGCGGATTTGCGAACTCGCAATCCACAAAATCCGCGAATTCTCGCGAATTTGCGGATTTTTTTTTTGTGTTTGCGCGGGTTTCTGCCAGTTCGCGAGGGTTTTGTACAATGTCGCAAATTGCGAACTTACCTGTCGGGTCGCAAGTTTCGCGAACTTGTTGTTTCTACGTGTCCAGCCTGTTTGGGACACTCTTCTTCATCACTGCCACTCTCTGTCACCACTGCCACTCTCTGACTACTCATGCCACCCTCTGGCCCACCCATGCCACCCTCTGTTTCATCACAGCACCCTCTGGTTGTCCAGTCAGTGTACATTATTGTGGCAACGCAAGCACACCTTCCCTGCCTCAAGTGACCTGAATTAATTTGGGGCTGATTAATGTGTCACAGAATATTTTTTTAGCTGGCACCTGCTTCCTTAGTGCTTCCTTATTAGTGATCTTTTGCACTTGCTAAGTGCTTTCATTGTTGCAAAATTAGTTACAACACCTGCCCTGCCCCAACTGACAATAATGAATTAGGGGCTGATTAATGGATTTGAACTTCCAGCCTGGCTCCTGCTTGTCTCCCTTAGCTGTAATTCAGGACCTTTGTGGCATATGTGTAACTATTCTGAGGTTCAGAGCAGGGTCACATAATAGTTGCAACTGGCAACTGAACTCTGGAGGGGCCCCTCAGGAAGCACTACAGGAAATGGCTACTAATGATGAGCCTGAACTTTTGAACCTGGTAAGTAGTTTCAGTTTTGCTAATATCGTATTTCTGCAATTTTGCACTTATTCGCGGGGCGCGAAGTTGTACTGGGAAGCCGCGAACTCACGCGAACAGTGCGAGCAAAATCCGCTGCTCGCGGATTTGCGGATTTTGCGGGAGATTCGCGAATCTTGCGGATTGCGAATTTACCGAAAATCCGCAAAATCCGCGAGCGAAACGGATTTTCCGCCCATGCTTAGCCTCAACATCAACAACAGGATTTCCTTCTAGCTCCTCAACCTCAGTTCCAAAATACTCTACAACACCAGACTAATCTACCTTAAAAGCAGTAATCCTGAAAGGCCAAATTTTGATCTTAAAATTTTGGCTTTAACAATATTAGGTAAGAATTTGGTAACTCTTTAGGCAAACATTGCTTAAAAACTAATTGAGTATCATTACAATGTATCCAACCTTTCAAACATTTTAAATAAACAGTGTAATGTCCAGATGTTGTAGAAGGTCTATCATGAAAAATAATTGCAACAGCTACAAAAGTTCTTCCTGATATTGATAGATGAGTAGCTACAACATTTTAATTTTAATTAAAGTTTCCAATTTTCTTCCATCAGCTCTACAATGTTGCAGCATTAAAATTACATACTTTCCATATCTTTGTATAAATAATGTTGATGATATTTCTGATTTACATTGGCTACACTCCATGTTTTGACTTGCTCCTCTAACTAGATAGTTAAAGGACACTAATTCACAGTCTGGTAAAGTCAAATATCTTTCAGTGTTTATGTAAGTGTTACATGTAAGCAAACAATTTTGACAGTCATGTTGCCATTTACCAGAAAGGCCAAAAAGATTTTCAATATCTATACCTTCATCTTCCAGTACACCAAGCATAAACATTAAAAATTCCTGACAATCTTGCTGAATATTCTGCGTAAATTGAGTAGAACCAGAACATATGTCCAAAACATTTCGAATATCAGAAACACTTTGTATTTTACTTTTATCACTACTACATTCCTCATAAACAGAATACAACAATGAACAGAATCTTTTGTCCCGATTTTCAAAAATTTGCTGTTGCAAACTTTCAAGAAAAAAAACAACATTAACAACTACGTTAGCATAGCAGTTGACATCACAACTATTTTCAAACCGATAACCGATTATTTTAATGAAAAAATTACTAATATTTACTCTCAGTTTAGCAAAAATGAGAAGGATACAGTCTCTACAACTAACACCACCATCCCTGGCGAGAAAGCTAACAGGGTAATCTCCAAGGAGAATGTACTAACAGACTGGCAATCTATGGACATGGTGACCTTTATAGATATCCTTAACAGCATTAGGTCTGGCTCTCCTCAGGACCCTATCCCTGCATCCATTCTAAAGCAGTTGGATTCCTCTATTTTGGACGTAATTAGATCTTTATTAAATGCTTCGCTAGAGGAGGCTGTGATACCTGATGACTGGAAGCATGCTATGGTTGTCCCTCTGCTGAAAAAGGCAGAGGGGGACCCAGAGATCTTTTCAAACTTTTGACCGATATCTTTACTACCTATTTGTTCGAAAGTTTTGGAAAAGCATGTTAATAACCAGTTATCCAAATTTGTCAATGATAACAATCTGTTGCATTTCTCACAGTCTGGGTTTAGAAAGGGACACTCCACGGAGTCAACCTTACTAGGGGTCACTGAAGCCATCCGAAAGGAATTAGATGGAGGGGGCACGGCGGCACTCATTCTCCTAGACCTGAGTGCCGCCTTCGACACCATCTCCCACCATACCCTGATTCGCACGTTGGAGGATATAGGAATACAAGGGAATGCCCTGAGATGGCTGGAACAATTTCTGTTACACCGAACTTTTCAAGTCTTCTCCAAAAATAATTCCTCTGACTTTCAGAAATCTCTGTATGGGGTACCTCAGGGCTCTATATTGAGCCCACTTTTATTTAATATATATGTTACCCCACTAGCCAAGGTTGCGGAAGAAATGGGTCTTACTATTTATTCCTATGCGGATGACGCACAATTAGTGTTCTCCCTTGCATCCACAGACAAATCTGATCTCTCTCCTCTCTGCTCCGGACTTCTGAGAATGGCTGACTGGCTCTATGATAATAAACTAAAATTGAATGCAGAAAAACAGAGCTACTCATTTTTGGTAATCATAAGGATCTTTGGGGCCCCATCCATTGGCCAGTTGAATTTGGTCCGTCCCCGGTTGCGCTCCAATCTGCCCGCAATCTAGGTATAATTATTGATAACAAATTATCAATGCGTGCACATGGCACAAAAACGGCCGCAAGTTGTTTTGCCATCCTTAAATGGTTAAGGAAAATACTTTGGCAACTTCCTGATGGGGCACAAAGGACAGTAATACAGGCCTTAATAGGGTCTCGATTGGACTATGGAAACATTCTTCTCCTCGGAACCAATAAAGACACTATTAACCGTCTGCAGATTGTACAGAACGCCGCAGCTAGGGTGCTTCTTCATCTCCCAGGGCGCACTAGCATCTCAGAACACCTGAAGACACTGCATTGGCTGAAAATCGCCAACAGAGTGAAATTCAAAGCACTCTGTTATATGTTTAGGCTCCGTATGAATGAGGCACCTTCCTATCTATGTAAACTGGCTCAGAAATATGTACCGTCACGCACCCTTCGATCCATGACACAAGCTAAATTTGTTGTCCCTAGAGTTAAGCGAGCACGTCTTGGTGGACGCTCATTCTCTTATTTGGCCCCTGTCCTATGGAATGCCCTTCCACTTAATCTGCGGTTGGAATCAAACTACCTCCAATTTCGCTGGGGAGTGAAAACTTGGCTTTTTAATCAGTAACTCTCTCTCCTCCTAAGTCTCAGTTCCCTTAATCAGATCCAAGGTGCCGAGAAACCCTCAGGGTAGCTGTCGCGCCATACAAATGCACAAAATAAATAAATAAATAATTAAATGAATAAATAACCAACATTCTCTTCAACACTGCCCTTTTTCTTTTTGCTTGCAGGCGCAACTTCATCTTGTTTTTTTTCTTTCTCTACAGTTTCACTACAGATATTCTCAAATCTTCTTTTTATACCTACCACACACTTTTCAAATACTGGATATTGACGTAAATTGGGTGCATATTCTCTTCTTAATCTTTATACTCTTTCACACAATTTGCATCTGCACTAATCTTTGTCTCATCAAAATCAATCAAGTACAATCCAGATAAAGTTCTGACTCGGGACAAAGCAACATATGACATACCCTCTTTAAACACGGTACTTCCAATATTCACTAAAGCACTATCTACACTTAAACCTTGAGATTTATGAATGGTCACTGCATATGCCAAACAAATAGGAAACTGTTTTCTGCGTACATACAAATCTTTCACAAGCAAAAACCGAGATGAACAACGACTAAATTGTTGTACTTCAGCAATTTCATCACATTTGATTTTCAAAAATTCAATCCCATCTCTATTTACATAATTAACAAAATCAACAATTTTACCCATTGCTCTATTTACTAAACCTTTTTCCACATTCAAATTACGTCGTAAAATTACCCTACAGTTTACACATGCATACAAATTCTTATCTAAACCAGCAGTTTTACTTATCGACTTTTCTAAAGAATCCAATTTCCTCTTCAACTTTTCAGTCAAAATAATAGTGATTCCTTCATGTTCTATTTTATCAATAGCTTCCATTTTATAACTTCTTCATTTTCCAACTTTAACATTTCTTTATTGAATACATAACATTCACGCAGTGTTGGCATTAAGCAGATTACAGACATGCTTTCTGCAATTTTCATATATATTTTCTCTGGAACAATATATTCATTGGGAAACAAATTGGGAAGTAATCGTCTCTGTAAAGCTTGTTTGCCATGTTCTGTCACTTTTCCAATTCTTATATCTTGAAGAATTTTTCCATAATCTGCATCATTTGCCTGACGCATATTTGTAATAAGTTCCTTATACTCAAAATATTACCAAATGTTAACATTTCCATGCTCCCCAAAGACTTTCTGGTATCTTCATGTGCCAGTGTTTTAAACACTGGTAGTCCTTTTACAGGAGTAAGTTGTAGTAGATCTCCAAAAACTATGACGTGTTTCCTCCAAATAATACGTCATAGCCTGTTTTAAGAATTTGCTGCATTCTTAAATGCACAAAGGCAAGCATTAAGTTTGATACCATTCTTACCTCATCAATAATGAGAAGTTTCATTTTCTTCAAGACTCTTGAAACTTCAAAACAAGCTTCTCCAGATAGCTTGTAGTATTCTAATTTGTTTTCATGCTCTACTGGTAGCATTAATAAACGATGTAAAGTAATTCCTTTAATATTGTGTGCCACCAACCCAGTTGGAGAAGTGACAAAGTGGCTCACTGGTTAGAGGAAGCAAGCCGGGCCGAAGAGGCTGAAATGCCAGAAACCGGTCCCCGGTAGCTTGTTTCCTTCCCAGTGTAAGAATTGGCTTTTGTAGTTTGGTTTGCCCTGTTCCCATCATGCACTGGGACAGGAACAGACTAATTTGCATACAGCCAGGTTCTGAAACTGGGATGGTGCAGTGAGCTAAAAAACGGTGTTGGATCTAGCCCTGATCACTTGACTGGGTGAGAGTATTCTGTTTAATTCAGAGACTCTGTCCCTCACCACCCCTTGTTGTAAATATTTTTGTCCACCCTAAGCGTGGAAGGGTATACTCAGATGTGAGTCCCTTGCTCATTGCACCATCAGGATTCAAGCAAGCCGGGCCGAAGAGGCTGAAATGCCAGAAACCGGTCCCCGGTAGCTTGTTTCCTTCCCAGTGTAAGAATTGGCTTTTGTAGTTTGGTTTGCCCTGTTCCCATCATGCACTGGGACAGGAACAGACTAATTTGCATACAGCCAGGTTCTGAAACTGGGATGGTGCAGTGAGCTAAAAAACGGTGTTGGATCTAGCCCTGATCACTTGACTGGGTGAGAGTATTCTGTTTAATTCAGAGACTCTGTCCCTCACCACCCCTTGTTGTAAATATCACTGGTTAGAGGAGGCAGACCCGGACGCTGAGATCAGGCCCGGGACCAGGGTTCAATTCCCGACGCGGCAGGGTCTTGAGCCCAAAATGTCCACGGACTCGGTAATTCTCGCTTCGGTGCCTACTCGAATCACAGGTTCACACTCTGCAACTCTGGGCAATAGCTTGCTTAATCTCCACAGCGGCCCCCCGCGGCGGGATGCCTGGCTTTCACCTTGGGGATAGCAAGTAGGGGCTATCTCACAGGGAAAAACCAGGACGGGTTCCCAATGCAAAGCGCTTTGAGACCTGGCGGTGATATTGAGCTATATAAAAACCCATCCATCCATCCATCCATCCACAACACAAGACAAATACGCGTCAGTTGTTTTGTGTAGATAAGTTGAAATTACTTTAATTAAAAAACTTTTCCCTGTTCCAGCTTGTTGTTCCAGCTTGTCCACTCATATACAATCTGATAGGTTGAAACGATAAGCAAGAGCACTCTTTCTTTTCATGAAGTAATCCATGGTTAATCTGTTCTCTCACTTGCTCATATATTTGTTTCTGCTCAACATTTAGTTGTTCTTCCAAATTTCCTACGTTTCTTACATCTTCTTGAGCTTGATACATTGCTGTTTCCACCTCTTCCATAGCAGTTGCTGCTTCATTTTGAATAATTGGTTCTCCTAATGGATCCTGACTTAACGGACAGAAGTTTGACTGTCTTGAGAACTGTCTCTAGCAATCTCCGCTGCAATTGTAGCTTCTTGCTCAATTTCATCATTCATTTTCACATAATTAGCAAAAACAGGACATTCTATAGTATCTTTAGTTGCATTGAAAGAATCTTCATAGCTCTCGAAATCTCCAAGTAATTCTAATTCTGAACGCCATGGCTTGAAAAGTTGCAAAAGAGCTAAATAGTAAAATTCCCTTTTGTCAGGTTTTCGCAACTCAGTTTACAGTGATTAATCAAATGTCCTTTTCTTTGCCTCACCAGACATCCTTCAGAACCAATCACAGCATATATACCATTATTGATGTTTTCTGTAATGCTCCGTTTAAAAATATAGTTTTGCTGCACTTCATAGAGAAAAATGTTCTCAAGATGATGACTTCTCTTTGGATACTATGTATCCAACATATTTGTTTTCACAATATCTGTACTTTATGGCTCCTTTTCAGCTGAATATTCAATTTCTTGTACAGATTTAAGTACTCTGTTTCGTGTAACAGCAAGACCTAGACTCACCCAAATGATTCTTCTAGATTTGGAGTGTAGACTTGCAGATTATAAGCGATCCGAGCATTCATACGCTCGAAATTCTCTATGAGATAATATCTTCAAACTATAACTGTATAATTTCGTACTTAGACTCTTCTCGTGGGAAATCTCTTCCCACATTTCCTTCAATTCCCTCTTTTCTGATTTTGTTATATACGATGTTACATATCGAGCAACAGCAATGGAATTGTCCGCAACATATTGAATATCCATGTTAGCATTCCACATGGATAAAAATGACTGGGTTATAGTCATTTATGTATTTTGACTCTTTATTTCTTCTTAAGTTGTAGGTATTTTTAGGAGACTTTCTTGTGATAGTATGTCACAAAGATGACATAAAACTGTTCACTCTTCCTTTCGATATTACTGGACGTGGAAATCCAAAATGGCATTGATGTAGAATTTGTCCTTAGATTTGTACTTTCGACGACAGTATTTCCCACAACGATGGCTTTGTAATCGTAAGACTTGTTGTCTTAAGTCCTTATCCTGTGTGCTTTTGGGTATATCACATGTAGCGTATTCTTCAATAAAAAACAACACAGTATCATCTGAGTCTGTTCCAAATTTGGGAATATCTTTGATCCATATTAGCATGTGTATGTGAGGAGTACCTCTTGCTTAATACTCCTTTCTTCAAAAGAAGTCCACAACCTCTCCAAGAGGAGGATTTTCTTTATTGGTGATAAAAGACATCATAGCTTCAAATCTATGATTAAAATACCTGCATACATTAACTAGATCCAAAGAGCACAATTCTAAAGGTGTCTTGTATTCAATATTTAGTATATTTGGATTTGCCTCTCGAAGAAATTGAAGTAAATCATCCCAAGCATATTCAGCACAGCTTAGAGTAAGGAACCATGTAGGAGTTCCTAAGTTCCTTAGCAAACATTTAAGTTCTCCATGATGGCGGTACCAGTACCCATTAGTACCACGCTGACATGCCATGAGATTAATTAGCTGAGATTCCAAAACATGATCTTTCTGGTGTACTTTATCCATAAATTCCTCTGCCAAAACATTTTGCAGATGCACACCTGTTTTCAATATTTGGTTTACTGCATAAGAAAGCCCAGACAAATCACTCTCAAACAAAAGATGAAACAAATACGGAATACATTGTCGAAATCTTGGATCTTCTGCATACAATCTAAATGTCCGGTATTCAGATGCAGGAATCTGCACAGGCCGGTCATCATATCGTCCTTCTTTTCCTGTGGGAAACAAATGAGGGAAACAACGAGCTTCCAAACTTTTTTCCCACACACTAATGGGACTTCCCTTTGCTTCTTTCATTTGGAATAACTCTATAGTATTCCCCACTACTTCTTTAGAATGAAGTGGATGAACACTGTAATGTTCGTAGATTTCTTTAATTCTAGACACATCCACTTTTCCAATTTGTCCAGATGGCAAGTCACTATCTTCTCCCTACAATTATTTCTTCTTCACTCATAAACACATTTTTATAATATTGATTATTTTTTATCAGATACAACGTTGCGTTTTTCACTTTCCTAACATCCACTAAATCCTGCCAGATTTTCTTACTCCTAGTAGGAACGCCATTAACAAGAATAACTAAAGGTTCATCTTCTACATTTTCTACACCAACTGTTTCAATATTTTTCTTTAAATCTAGTGGCAAATACACAACTCTTCCCTTTAATCCTCTCTGTAAATCTGAAGGAGGCAATTTCCCTGTCTTAGGCTCCATACGAACAAAAGCCTGAAAAGGATGCACACATTGAATAAGAATTGACTCATAAGTATTTAAATCCATCAGTTCAGAAGGAATATTTACCAATTCAAAATTTTTATGCACAGCTCTAGCAGGTATTTTATTCTCGTCTATTTTGTTATAACAATATTTACAAATACACTGATCAGAACCCAAAACAAAAGTATTCTCTAGCAACAAACAAGTTACAAATTCCATCCACTCCTTATTATTTTCCTTTTCACATTTTAAATACAGATCAACAGTCCTAGTCTGATTTTTATAATGAGTACGTTCACAACAAATACAAAAATAATTTGGTGTTTCATCTGAAATCACCTTAAACTTTGTAATTTCTTGCTCAAATTTTCTGTACTACAATGTTGTACATTCTCTTCTACAATTCCTTTTACTAACGTATCAATTTCTGCACTGTCTTCTTCAGGACCAAAGTAAAGAACCTGAATTTCATCACAAACCATCTTTACATCTGATACAGATCCATACAAAAGAGCACTGTTCAACTTTTTTAACATTAGAGCTGGACTTTTTGCATAATACAACCTTCTGACTAATTTCCTCATTTCAGTATGATGTACTGCCAACATCCTGAAATGGTGAAAAACACTTCTACATACTTTTTTAGAAAGACAAGCCAAAGAATGACCTTGCAAACCAGTATTTTCTCGCACTCTGCAAGAGTCTAATCCTGGCAATATCTTAATCTTTTGTTTAACACTTTTCTTAGTATAGCTACGTAAGAAATTGCGGAAAAAATCAATAGATTCCTGCCGTACACTACAAATACTACTGCAATTCCAAGTGTACACTGGAGCTTTAGGCCTTCTCCCTAATACTTCATCAGCTAACATCTCTTGTCAACTGCATGCAACAAATCATTACTCTTAAAATAATTCTCCTCATTAAAAAAAGGCTCAAAACTTGAACTATGTTTCCATTCACCCCCAAAAAATTCAGAAAAATTACTTCTATTGATTATTCTTCTCCACTTACTTTTGCCCTTCATTAAATGGATTGGCTTTTCTAGTGATCGAATTCTATTGAATACTAAAACAAACAGTTTCTTTTTTAATTCGAAAGATTTCTCAACTACATTTTCAATACATTTCCTCTTCTTATAAAATGCTGTTTTCTTTTTACAATTCTTGACTAACTTAGTCAAGTTTGACAAAACTCCATTATAGAACATCTTCTTCCTTATTTCCTTATGTTGGTTTTTCCTCCATTTACTATATACATTTTTTTCAGAACACGTTTTTCCATGGTTCTTCTCTTTTCTCTTATTTGCAGAAACAGTGATACTATTTTTTACTTTGCGCACACTAATGTTAGTGGTTAACAATCTTCGCAGAAAAGTCTTCGTTTTCTTACCAGGACTTTTTTTCTTTTTGTTAACACATTGTTCTTCAGGTAAATGTTGTAGATGATTTCTCTTTAAATAAACTGCTTTCTTTCGTTCTTTGCTCTTTTCTGTTTTTGTTGGCATGATGATTTTTTTTCAGTGATGATCAAAACAATCTATTATAAAAATATATATCACTTTAGAAAAATAAATATATGAAATTCACTATTATATTACTTATAACAAGAGAGGGGAGAATATGACAACAAATGTGGGAGTATGAAAATAGAAGGAGTTACAACAAGAGAAAGAGGACTATGAGACAATAGGAAATATAAATTGAAAAGAGAATATAAACAGAGACTGCAGTATAAGGGAATAAATAGAGCATGAAAAGACTGGAAAGTATGAAGAGATAAGGAGGATTATGAGGAGAAAGATGGCAGTATGAGGAAAGAATGGAGAGTATAAGAAAAAGAGATAGAGTATAAAGAGACAGGGGGCAGTATAAAAAGAGTACCAGAAGAGAAAACGGATAATGTGAGGAAAACTGCTGCATAAGAAGAAAACGAGGGTACAAAAACAGAGAATACACTATGAGTAGAAAGGAAGGAGTAAAAAAATATGGTAGATTATGAAGAGTGAAAAGAGTATGACAAAAGAGGGAAGACTATGACAAGACAAACAAATATAAAGAGAGAGGTCAGTATGAAAAGATGAGGAGTATGAGGAAAGTCCTACAGAGTATACACAGGGAGTCAAGCAAGAGTAAGAGAAGAGAACAGGCAATATGAACAGAAACATGAAATATAAAGAAAGACAAGACAAAATGAAAACAGATTTTTTTTTTCTCCAATTTGCTGCATTATTATTTTGCCAACATTAAATCCAAAAATGAGACACAATAGAACAAAAAAAGGCCCAAGGGGCTTGTAAATCTGCCCAAGAGTGTATGCAGCACTCTATGTATACTGACTGGGGAATTATTAAGAAGGAGATATGAAGACAGAGGGATAATTAAGAGGTCAGAGGAGGGAGTATAAAAAAGGGGGACTATAAGGAGACAGAGGAAACAATGAGGACAGAGGATGACTAAAAGGACAGGAGGGACTATAAGAACAAGCAGCACTATGAGGAAAGACAAGTGAAAATAAGGAAAGAAGGGAAATATCAGAAGAGAGGGGACACTATAAGCAGAGAGAGGTAGACTGTAAGAGAAACAGCGGAGATTATGGAAAAAGGGGCAAGTGTAATTCCATAATTTACACAGACGCTCAGTGTGATTCTAGACAACAAAATCTTAAACCATACATTTCACCAACACACATTTACCACACTAAAACATTTTAGTGACTGAACACGTTCCATGTATATGACCACTACATTTCAGTGGACAATCCTGACTCATTTTGCAAATACATTTCCAATTTGCTGCATTATTTTTTTGCCAACAATACATCTAAAATTGAGACACAATAGAACAAGAAAGAGGCCCAAGGGGCTTGTAAATCTGCCCAAGAGTGTATGCAGCAGTCTATGTATACTGACTGGAGAATTATTAAGAGAGAGATATTATGAAAGAGGGAGGATTAAGAGGTCAGAGGAGAACTATAAAAAGAAGGGGGACTATTAGGAGACAGAAGGAGACAATAATGACAGAGGGGGACTAAAAGGACAGGAGGGAGTATGAGAAAAAGTGGCACTATGAGGAAAGACAAGTGAAAATAAGAAAAGAAGGGAAATATCAGAGGAGAGGGCACACTATAGGCAGAGAGAGGTAGACTGTGAGAGAGACAGCAGAGATTATGGAAAAGGGTGCAAGTGTAATTCCTTAATTTACACAGATGCTCAGTGTTATTCTAGACAAAAAATGTAAAACCATACATTTCACCAAAACACATTTACCCCACTAAAACATTTTATTGACTGAACCCATTCCATGTATATGACCACTACATTTCAGTGGATAATCCTGACTCATTTTGCAAATACATTTCCAATTTGCTGCATTATTTCTTTGCCAACATTACATCCAAAAATGAGACACAATAGAACAAAAAAGAGGCCCAAGCGGCTTGTAAATCTGCCCAAGAGTGTTTGCAGCAGTCTCTGTATACTGACTGAAGAATTAGTAAGAGAGAGATATGATGAGAGAGGGAGGATTAAGAGGTCAGAGGAGAGACTATAAAAATAAGGGGGACTATTAGGAGACAGAAAGAGACAATAAGGACAGAGGGGGACTAAAAGGACAGGAGGGAGTATGAGAAAAAGTGGCACTATGAGGAAAGACAAGTGAAAATAAGAAGAGAAAGGAAATATCTGAAGAGAGGGCACACTATAAGCAGAGAGAGGTAGACTGTGAGAGAGACAGCAGAGATTATGGAAAAAGGTGCAAGTAAAATTCCTTAATTTACACAGACACTCAGTGTGATTTTAGACAAAAAATTTCAAACCATACATTTCACCAAAACACATTTACCACTCTAAAACATTTTAGTGACTGAACACATTCCATGCATATGACCACTACATTTCAGTGGATAATCCTGACTCATTTTGCAAATACATTTCCAATTTGCTGCATTATTTTTTCGCCAACATTACATCCAAAAATGAGACACAATAGAACAAGAAAGAGGCCCAAGGGGCTTATAAATCTGCCCAAGAGTGTATGCAACACTTTATGTATACTGACTGGAGAATTATTAAGAGAGAGATATGATGAGAGAGGGAGGATTAAGAGGTCAGAGGAGAGACTATAAAAAGAAGGGGGACTATTAGGAGACAGAAGGAGACAATAAGGACAGAGGGGGACTAAAAGGACAGGAGGGAGTATGAGAAAAAGTGGCACTATGAAGAAAGACAAATGGAAATAAGGGAAATATCAGAAGAGAGGGGACACTATAAGCAGTGAGAGGTAGACTGTGAGAGAGACAGCGGAGATTAATTTACACAGACGCTCAGTGTGATTCTAGACAAAACATTTTAAACCATACATTCCACCAAAACACAATTACCACACTAAAACATTTTAGTGACTGAACACATTCCATGTATATGACCACTACATTTCAGTGGAGAATCCTGACTCGTTTTGCAAATACATTTCCAATTGCTGCATTATTTTTTTGCCAACATTACATCCAAAAATGAGACACAATAGAACAAGAAAGAGACCCAAGGGGCTTGTAAATCTGCCCAAGAGTGTATGCAGCAGTCTATGTATACTGACTGGAGAATTACTAAGAGAGAGATATGATGAGAGAGGGAAGATTAAGAGGTCAGAGGAGAGACTTCAAAAAGAAGGGGGGCTATTAGGAGACAGAAGGAGACAATAAGGACAGAGGGGGACTAAAAGGACAAGAGGGAGTATGAGAAAAAGTGGCACTATGAAGAAAGACAAATGAGAATAAGGAAAGAAGGGAAATATCAGAAGAGAGGGGACAATATAAGCAGAGAGAGGTAGACTGTGAGAGAGACAGCGGAGATTATGGAAAAAGGTGCAAGTGTAATTTCAGATAGAACTAGAAAGAGGCCCAAGGGGCATGAAAATCTGCCCAAAAGTGTATGAAGTAGTCTATGTATACTGACTACAAAATTGTAGATTTAGAACACAAGCCTAATTCTACAGAAGCAACACTATTAAGTATTCTACAACTAAATAAGTGACTGCACACATTCTACATGTTTTAGTACTTCACTTTATTGCACAAAGGTGACTAACTAAACACATTAACTTACCAAATGATTTTATCACAATAGTTATCCAAATGCAGACAAACTCAGAAAATGGTTCTACAAACTTTACAGGAATAAACACATTACTCTTACTAAAAATAAAATGCACCACATACAGTCCCCTACAAGTTATCAATTATATTGGTTCAACAGAGAGCTAACATGCTGCTCTCTCTGATGAAAAGCAATCTGCTTTCCTATTTGAAAGAGAGAGCAGGTTTCCCGCTCTCTCTTTCAAATAGGAAAGCCGTTTGATATGGTAGGGTGGGAGCTACGAGGCTCCCACCCTACCATAGCAAAAAGCAGTGTCCTGGGGTAGTCACCCCAGGATACTGCAGGAGCCGGCCCTGGGGAGGTGGCGGTCCCCAGGGCCATCAAAGGCTCCAGGAGGGGAGCCACAAGGCCCCCTCCCAACAATCAAAAGCCCCGGGGGTGGTGGTCCCCGGGGCTGGGGGGTCTGCCACAGACCCCCCTACATTCAAAATTAGAGCCCCGGGGAGGTGGCGGTCCCCGGGGTGAGTAGGGGGGCTTGAGCCCCCCCACACAGGATTTTTTTTGTAACAGAAAACGAAGCCCTGGGGGGTAGTGGTCCCCGGGCTATGGGGGGGGCCAGGAGCCCCCTGCAAACATATAGTTAAAGCCCCGAGGAATGGGGTCCCCGGGGATTATAAAAAATTAGTAATAGAGGCTATTTTGTTTTTTACGACAGATTTACTGTGCGCGTACCATGCTCGAACGTACAACAAAAGTGCAAAGTCTGTAAGTCATCCCGTGAGCGTACGAAACGAAGAAGAAAAAAATTGACATTGGGGATCATTCTAAAACCCCCTAGGCAAACCAAGGGAGCCAGGAAGTCCTATAGCAAACAGCAAACATTTCCTGTCAATCTATACACTCAATCTATACACATATACAAAAAAAGAACAAATGACATTTATTCCCACATTAATTCAAAATGAAACACACTTTTCTATTGCTTGAACTTTTGAACCCTTTCCAACTGACAAAACTTTCAACTCTTCCCCCAACCACCTTCTGCCAGTTACTATAGAAACACTTCAGGGAACACCTAACTGAGCACACAGGTGAAAAGTTCATCATACATTGTTGCAAATCAAAACTGCAAGTGTGCTTGACTTGTCAATATACCAGCTTATCTTAAGTAATTTTCTTTTCTATCACTTTTTCTTAACCAATAAATAAAAGGCTTTTAAAAAAACAGAAAATTGCACCCTAGTTTTGTAGCTAATAACATTACAAAAAACCAATCACTTCTTTGCTTTTTTTCAAAACTCCACTTATCCACCATTTCAGAAAAAAAAATCTTCAAACTACCCTTTCATTTACAGAGACCATCTAAGTGCATCAAGACCTCTCTTCAAGATGCTTACAGTGTGGATTGTGAGACACAGCTATATTTTCTGGAGTGAAAGGTACGCACAACAGAAAGAAATTCACAAAGACCTAGGTTTACCAAATGTAGACATTAAATGGATTGGACAGAGAGGGTTAAAGTGGCACCAATTGATGCCATTGGTGAAATCCTTTATGCATCTTCAACACCCTCACCACATAATTGTGTACTGTGGTGGCAATGACCTAGGCACTTTGACTGGGGTAGGTCTGGAAATGTTTATGAAGGACACCTTTAAAGAACTGATGTCACTTTTCCCCCAAACTACCTTTGTCTATTCTAATATATGTCAAAGGCAAAAATGGAACTGGTCCAATCAATTTTGTCCACAGATTGAGAAAGCTTGGAAACATGTTAATAGATTTGTTTTTGTGTTTCTCCGAGACTATAGAATGGGGTCCATTTACCATAACAATCTGCGCTTCAATATGCATGACATCTATAGGAGAGATGGTGTACATTTTACAGATGAGGGGAACAGAGGTTCCTCTTGAACTTTAGACTCTGCATCGGTACTTACCTGTAGGTACTAAAATCTCCCAATAAACACAAGGGCTCTTTTTAGAGGCACCCAACAAATAAACACATACACTTCAAAAATATCTAAAAATATTTTTATTTTTCTTGCTTACGTACGCTCACGGGGGCGACTTGCAGACTACGCACGGTACGACGTACGCACGAGCATGGTACGCGCACGGTAAATTTACCGTAAAAAAAAATAGCCTCTATTAATAATTTTTTATAATTCCCCGAGGACCCCATCCGCTGGGGCTAAAATATAACATTGGGGACCGTGGGGGGAGCCCCAAAGCCCTCACGGTCCCAGCCGGCTCCCCGCGTCCTTCGGGAGCCGGCATTGCTTTTCGTCAGAGAGAGCAGCTAACATGCTGCTCTCTCTGACGAAAAGCAATCTGCTTTCCTATTTGAAAGAGTTGAAAGAGAGAGCAGGTTTCCTGCTCTCTCTTTCAAATAGGAAAGCAATTTGCTATGGTGGGGTGGGAGCCACGAGGCTCCCACCCTACAATAGCAAACAGCAGTGTCCTGGGGGTAGGCACCCCGGGAAACTTCAAGAGCCGACCCTGGGGAGGTGGCGGTCCCCAGGGCCATCAAAGGCTCCAGGAGGGGGGCCACGCGGCCCGCCTCCCAACAATCAAAATCCCCAGGGGGTGGTGATCCCAGGGGCTGGGGGTCTGTCACGGACCCCCCTACATTCAAAATTAGAGCCCCGGGGAGGTGGCGGTCCCCGGGGCGAGTGGGGGGGGGCTTGAGCCCCCCACACACTATTTTTTTTTTAAACAAAAAACAAAGCCCCGGGGGTGGCGTTCCCCGGGGCTGGGGGGCCCCTCTGGGCCCCCCAGTACAGAAAAATAAATTGCCCCTGGGACTTGGCCCCGCCGGGGGCTAATTTAGAATAAAGCGAACTTAATTGGTTTTTTTTTATTCACCACGTACGCGCACCATATGCATACCCCGTGATTTAAAAATAATAATAATAATAATTAGGGGGCCTTTTGGGACCCCCTGAGCAGGCCTAGGGGGTCAGGGTATGTCTACCCTACCCCTTTGCGTGTTTTTACGTTTCTTTGACTGCTTTCTTGTGCCTCAGTTCTACCGAGGCACAAGATGGCTGCCAACACTTCCTGGTTTGGAGTATTGACAGACAGTTGACAGCCAAAGAGAATGCAGGTCGTGCTTGTAATGGTGCGCTTTACCGTGCGCTTACTGTGCGCGTACGGTAAGCGCCTATAGATATATCTATGATTTTACTTTTGATTTTCTCAGGAACTACTGAACGTATTTACACCATTTAACAAAAAGGGTGATCTGCGAACCGAACTCTACCTCTCTGCCAAATTTGGTGTAATTCTGTTCAGCCGTTCGAGCTGTAGCCCTGGCTAAAGGTCCTATGAAAAATTGCATGGGGAAAACACGTTTTGGGACCCCCCTTTTTTCTCAGCCCCTGCTTCACGAATCTCCCGCAAACTTTTAGGGAAGGAGCGGAGCGGAGCAGACAATTTTCTTGGAGAAATTTGCGAAGATTCCACCGGCGCCAAAGTTATTCCAAATAGAATGTTGCGGATTTCCTATGGAAAGTTGGTCCTAACTATAACTACCTACTGGCGACGGCCAGTAGGTAATATATATATATATATCTATATCTATATCTATCTATATCTATATCTATATCTATATATATATATATATATATATATATATATATATATATATATATATATATATATATATATATATATATATATATATATATATATATATATATATATATATATATATATATATATTCACTGAAAAAACCATAGGTTTCACACCAGTTATAGTTAGCTGGAAATTTTACTGATATAAAACCATTGAAATTCCCACGTTATAGTTAGTTGGACTCACTATAACTTGCGCGTGCAATGCACTGCTGATGACATCACATATTACATCACTCATGACATGGTCAGTGACATCACTCATGACATCACTGATGACATCTCAAATGACATCACTGATGACATCGTCCAGTGAATGTGTGTCTTTCTGAAAAATAAATATATTTTATATATGTATATGTTAAGATCGATGGAAGAATAAATGTTTAAATAAGTGTCTAAATGGATGTTTTTTAAAAAAAAATTGATTGGTTAACTGGCTTATTAAGTGTATCTTAGTGAATACATATATTAGCGAGTAATGTTTAAATATTTAAATATATGTATCAGTGTTTTACTTTGTGTATAAGTGGCTGCATGGGTTGGTGAGTAGCTACATGTGTGTGTATATGGGTTATTAGATGTTTTTTTAGTATCAGTATGAGTGTCTGTATGGTTTGGTGGGGCTGTTACTTAGCACATAGATGCATCAATGACTGACTCACTGTTTGTATGTCTTTTGAAGACAGCATTTGTGTAGGATTGTATGGGTGGATGAGTGTGTATATGTGTGTGTTAGAGAGTGAATGCCTCTCTCACTAGTGTCTTTATGAGTAACTACATATGTTTTAATCTTGTATATATGAGAATTGATGTATATAAGTAAGTATATGTGAGAGTGAGAGATTGAAAGAGTTCCTGTTTAAATAAGTATGTGTTTCTATAAGTGATTGTTTAAGAGAGTAAGTATGTCTAAGTTTCCTTAGAAGTAATGTGCTAATGTGTGTGTATAGTTGTATATGCAAATAAATGGATGTTTATTAGTTTATTTGCATGTGTGAGTATATGTATGAGTAAGTTTTTGATGACTGTCAGTGTGTAACAGAATGAATAGGGGTATCACTACATATGATGAGTGAGTATATGTATGAGTGAATACATAAAACTGTTGGTGAATGTGTGAATTTGTATATAGATGGTGAAATTACTGAATTGGTTGTTTTAACTGGTATGGGTATATCCACTTTTTTGTTAATGTTAGTTTCTATTTTTGAATATGTGTTTCAAAGTTTACTTTACAGTGAAAGGAGGTCTGTCACTGTGTTACAAGGATGGTGTCATGAGTGATGTCATGAGTGATGTCACTGACCATGTCATGAGTGATGTAATATGTGATGTCATCAGCAGTGCATTGCACGCGCAAGTTATAGTGAGTCCAACTAACTATAACGTGGGAATTTCAATGGTTTTATATCAGTAAAATTTCCAGCTAACTATAACTGGTGTGAAACCTATGGTTTTTTCAGTGAATTTAATAGGTTTTTTAAATGCTAATTCCTAACTATAACCGGTGTGAAACCTATGGTTTTTTCAGTGAATTTCATAGGTTTTTTAAATGCTAATTCCTAACTATAACTGGTGTGAAACCTATGGTTTTTTCAGTGAATTTCATAGGTTTTTTTAATGCTAATTCCTAACTATAAGTCTCACTTTATAAATAAGACTGTTAGCACTCTAGTTGTTCTTTAGAACACTCTGGTACATTCTGTCATTGGGCTACAGTTGGGCTACATCTAGTTGAAATTTGGGCTACATTTACATTTTTTGGTCTCTGGTGGCCATCTTTGGGCTACATTGGGCTACATTGGACTACATTTGGGTTACATTTTGGCATTTTGGCATATATATATAGCCCAATGTAGCACAATATATATTTTATCAAAGTTAATTTTCGTAAAAACCACTTAAGAATAGGGCTACCAGTCCCTACAATTTTTCCCATTTTTTAAAATTTTTTTTTTGCTTTGGAGCGCTCCCGGTGCGCTTCCCGGGGAGCGCCCCGAAAAGCGTACTTTTATAAAGCGCCCCCGGGCGCGCTCCGAGGAGCGTCCCGTAAGCGCCAATATCGCGAACGAAAACATGATCATGACGTATCGCGTAGCCGCGTCCGCGTGATACGCACAGCGTAAGCGCACCCGGAAGTATTAGAGCGAATACGATCGCGCAACGTAAACATCCGACGCGCTTACGCTACGCAACCCGAAGCGCCCCCGGGCGCGCCCCGGGGCGCGTAGCGTAAGCGCGTCGGGTCATGTGACCTGAAAATAACACTTTTCATTGGTTCATAACAGTTTTAGTTTCATAATGATGAAGCCCCTGGTCTTGTGACCTGAAAATAACACTTCTCATTGGTTCAGGACAGTTTTTTTTCTAAATGATGAAAGACCCCACCTTTTTTCCTTATTCTGACTTTGTCCTTTGACTGAGGAAGACCTGTTTGTACATCTCTGTACCTTTTTGATATTAATAATGGCTTCAGTAGCAGCAGCAGCTGGTGGATCTGCCCCACCACCACCACCACAACCACCAAGAGGACCACCTCAAGATTATATTGGTGGTCAAGAACAGGAGGAGGAGGAAGAGGAAGAGGAGGAGGGGAGGAGAAGATGGCTGCCTGAAGAAAATACCCCATACAAACCCAAGCCACACATTGTATGGGAGTTTTTTCAATCCCAGAGGGCAAGAAAAAAGTGAATGCGCCCAAGGTAACTTGCCTAATCTGCAATGATGAACTTTCACGGGGCAACCCAAACAAAAAATATTCATTTGGTAACTATACCATGATTCGTCATATGACCAGAAAGCACCCAAACAACTACTCTCGTGCTGAGTTCAGGGAACTGGCCAGTAACCTCCCCCAGTCGTCAAGGACCACCTCCCAAACAAACCAACCCACTTCATCGGGACCAGAAACATCCGAGATGATGCCTTGCATTCAGCCAAGATTTGCTGATTTTAAAATCACTTGTTCTGCATGTGGCAAGCTTATCGCCTATGGTGAAAAAAGCGTTAAGCTCATCGTCCTTGCAGGTGATAATCACAAGTGCCCCAAAAAGAAGTAATTTTTTGGGTTTTTTATTTTTTTGCTCCAGTTGAGCCAGTTTCAATTCCCTTTTTTTGTTTCTCCCCCTAAAAAAATACAAAAAAATATAAAACTGTTTTGAAAAGCAAAAAAAAGTTCAATAAGTTCAAAAAACACAAAAAAAATATAAAACAACAAAAAGAAGAAAAAAAAAGTTCTTTTTAGAACTACCTCCAATTTCTAAATAAAGGCTTCATTTTTTAAAAACTCTTTCATCTTTTTCCCTCATAGTACGCTCCCCGGGCCACTCCCCGGTGCGCGTACCGGCGCTTCCCCCGCGCAAAACGAAAAAAAAAATATTTTAAATGCCCCGCAGGGCCCTTTTATAGCCCCCACATCAAACCTAGGGGGTCAAGGGGGGGTCTACCCTGCCCCCTTATGGTCATTTCCCTCTTTGTTTTGCCCACCTCTCGTGTCTCGATCCTACCGAGACACAAGATGGCGGCCGCTCCGGACTGTTTAGAATGTTTACAGACAACTGAGAGCCAATCAGCTTTCTGCGCGCAAGTCGCGAGGCGCGCCTGGAGCGCTCTCGCGCCTATAGATATATATATTTTTTTGAACCTAAATTACTCAAAATCCACTGGAGCACATATCTTGAGACATAGCAAAGGCACATCGGGCTACCAGTCCCTACAATTTTGCCAAGTTTGATGGAAATCCATTCAGCCGTTCGGGCTAAAAGTGAAATCGACCGCCCTATGGAAATTAACATGGGGAAAACGTGTTTTGGGACCCCCCTTTTACCTCGGCCCCCGCTTGACGTATCCCCCCCAAACTTTCAAGGAAGAACCGGAGCTCGACGAGGCCATTTTCAGGAACTTTTCAGGCAGATTCGTCAACCGGTGCCAAAGTTATTCCAAATAGAATTTTGAGATTTAACATTGAAAAAAATCCTAACTATAACTACCTACTGGCGACCGCCAGTAGGTAATATATATAGATAGATAGATAGATAGATATACATATATATATATTACCTACTAGCGGTCGCCAGTAGGTAGTTATAGTTAGGACCTAGTTACCATAGGAAAATGGCAACATTCTATTCCCAATACCGTTAGCACCGATTGATGAATCTTCACGAAATTTTCAAAACGAATTATTTGTTGAGATTGTTGTATTTGTTGGTTTAAAAGCACCAAGTATCAGTGGGACCCCTAAGAAGATTAATTGATTTCATCAAATGGCGCCCAGCGTGGGGCCCATCAGAGAAGTGGCTATCTGAGGGAGTGATCTTGTCAGGAGACAGAAATCTACTGAGGAGGACAGGACAGGACTCTACTAAGGAGGTACTCTGTGCACGGAGATTCTGGGGATTCTCTGTCTCTGCAGCCCAGTATATTTCTGATCTTCCTGATTTTGATCCACTTGATGTCACCCCTGACTGTGAATCTTTTTGGTGTGAGTATTCTAAAAAAGGTCGGCACCCGGCAAAAACCACTACCAACGATACCCTGATCACCTGCAAACCAAGTCTTAAAAACCGCTGCGACCGGACACGGCATTACCCGCCGCCTGCGCAGTTTTGGATTAGTTTGGAAATCTTGATTTTGACACACAACACGCACCCTGGAGTGCGATCTCTTGTTGTGACAAACCCGACCAGGACCGTGTTGGAATTATCACCGGTCCACCGACCCATCCCTTCACGACCCGTTAACAGGTACTTTTCACTCCAGAAAACAGGCAATGACAACCTCTATACTCATGGCTTTGGTTCCGCTTTGCTTTCCGTATTCAGTTTGTTTTCCTCCCTAGCCCTGAAGAGTCACGGGTTATCACCCTTCTTGACGAAACACGTGTCGGCTGGTTTCATGTTCCAACTATATGCATTCCAATAAAACAACACAAAAAGAACACATTTGTGCGACTCCATCCTTGCTACTTGTTTGTGATCAATCATATCACACATACTTGTTGTGTGCATCGGACCTTGCTTACAATTAACCACAAGGCAGGAATTCCTCCACCCTTGTTTTCAGAGTTTAGGGTTCTCTCTGACCCAGTTGCACCAACTACAACTACCATTTCTCTTGACCAAACCACTACCTGTTGTGCGCCATTTCATTTCTGAATACTCACAAACCCTTCGCAGAACTTGTATTCTAAAAAAGACGTTAGGTCATTCAGAACTTGGCAGTTAGAATTTGGACAACTATTTGTTTGGTAAGAGTCGGTTTATAACCTTTCATTGGTAAGACAGTTTAGTAACACTTACTGTGGCTTAGATTTGTGTTGGCCAACTTTGGATTTGTATGGGATAGATATGTAAATTGCAATTTATGTAGGGAGGTAATGAGGAGATTTTTCTCTGTTTGAATAGTTTGAACGGCACAATGTACGAAGAGTACCTTAAGCGCTACTTTGATTAAATAATATTTGCCTATTTTGCAATATTTTTGGCATGCCTGTTTCAAGCACACATCGAAGAATGTGTTGCTTTTTGGAGGTACCATAGAGAGATGTGAATTAAATTAGCCGGCTCCCTTGAGGGAATAGCTAGATAGGTTTAGGTATAAAAACATACTTCTTCCTTGGTGAATCTGTATCCCCATTGAATTCAAATATGGACAGAATACAAACAAGAATCCTTTGTTCTGCGCAATTTTATGAATGGAGATATGCAGAGCAATTTTTTGGTGTTCTGCCAGCCAAAGCTAGTGAATTGAGTGTATTTTGGCTTCTTGGAAATAAAACAGTTTGTTGTGCTGTTTTTGCAGTCTTTACAAATGGTTTGGTTTAAGTACAGTCTGTGGGCTGTCCTTTGTTTCTGACTTAAGTGTTGATCTGTGGGTTGAATGTGTGTTTAAATGTCTATGTGGTTCGTGGTTTCACATTTGTGATACTTCTGTAAGTAAATAGCGATTGCGCTATTTATGAAATAATGGCAATTAAGCGCGCTGTATTATGTGTCCTGAGTTTTTGACCCTTTTTGTATATGTCTTGAATGAGCTCAATGTGTGTGTTTGTGGTTTTTCTTGTTGTTTTCAGTCTGTTATGCAAAATGCCATTTAATGAATATTAAATAAAAATGTAATAAAAATCCAGAAATCAACCATATGATATGCTAAATAACTGTATGTTATTATTAAATTGATAAGTGTAAGTAACTACGCACATGAACAAACTGCTAATGCTTAAAAGATAAAATTAGAATTCACATTCAATAGGAATAAAATAGGCCTCATAAACAAAATTGTGTGTTTTACAATAAATAAACTTACAGCATTATTCTTAGATACATTGTATTAGATATTAACAGGCAAACACATCATCTGAGTGTATTGGATGTTGCTGAAATGCACACACATTTTAGAATTAGAAATGTCTCAGTTTTAAATAGACTGCCACCGTGCTTACATTTCAACACTAAAAAGGCTTTCCGACAGCTGTGTGTTTTACTGCCCCTTAGCAACAGCTGTTGTTTTGATTGTAGGCCACGGAGAGACAGGAATCTTGACTCAGCCTGGACTTTGTCAGTTAAACACAGGGTAAAATCTTGCATTTCAGACTGCTGTTTTAAAATGTTACAAAAATCTGGTTCATTATTTTGTATAACAGGAAAACATTTCAAGTGAGGATTTCCTTTCTTAAAGCTTTTCTTATAAGCATATTCTTGGTTCTGATGTTAGATAATTGTCCTTATAAAAAAGTGGCGCAAAAATTTGTCATGTTTCAAGTTAGGCTTCTGTGCTTAGGCTTGTGAATATATGGGTCTAAATATGATAGGCAAGGGATGCAGCTTGCTTTTCATGAGGAATTATCAAAAATGATTTTTTTTATTTTTTTTATTAATTATGAAAAATTATTTAAAAAATAAGTGCTTTTAAATTCGTTTTTTAATATTGATAAAGCTTAATACTCATACTGTGACCTCCTAGCAATAACATTAAATTTAAGTTGTGTTGTACCGCATAATGAGGACAATTGCATATGGAATTTCACTCTGCGCAGGCGTAAAAAAACTCATTTTTATAAAGGTATATATGATTATTTTCAATTTCTAACTCCTGGACTATGTAATGAGCATTCTGATGATGGATATTATGCAAACAAATTATAGGATATTCATTTTAAGTGCCCCAAATATCAAAGTCGAAATTGGGCAAAATTCATTAATTTAAAAAACAAATTGTGCATTCAGAGCAGTTTTAAACTGCCTTAGGCTTCAGTAAATGCATACATTTAGGTATAAAACAAATAGCTGACCTTTATATTGCTGCAAAAGTATACTGCACACTGCTTATAATTGAAAATATGTATAAAAAACAGCAGAAGTTATTGAACTGACAAACAGGGGAATGGGTCAGTTTTCTGCTTTAACAGTGACTTTGAATTAGGGAAAGCTGCATTCGCACACATAATAGGACAGCTGGGAAGAGTTAAATGTCAGCTCTATATTTAGAAGCATAGCATGGCTCCCAGAGCAAGGCCTGCATTGCCATTTTGACCTCTGAAATTTTTTGAAAGAGAACAGGGGAAAAGGAGAAGTTTTTCCTTTTTTTGGGCAAAAAAAAGCACTTAATGCACTCATGTGATAGACAATGATATAATGGTATATGTGAACTTTGATTAACAGATAAGCTTTGCCATATTTATACAGCACAATGCTTAAAAGCTGAGGCAATGACATTTGTACATTTGCTAAAAGTTTTGGGGTTTGGGTATTCATATTTTTTAGCCCTCTCAAAGGTGCTATGTACCTCCTATAACTTTGTTTATGCCCAGTTGCTCCAAATAGGGGTTGATAGTGTTGACAGAAGTGAAACCTGTTTCAGGTCTCCTACTGTCAAAATGGGGGAAGGAGGCTAGCTCCTCTACAAATTAAGGCTAGGCAATATGTATGTTGCTCTCTCCTTTTCTCAATTTTTTTTAGCCTGTCTAAACTGTCTGTGAAATAGCAATGAGACATTTAATTGGCTATTCAGTAATACTGTTTTAAACATTGTTAGCATTAATAAAATGAATAAATATATGTGTTATTACTGCCCATCTTGTTTAATGAAATTATGATAGGATCAGTAGTCTAGATTGCTGTGTCCTTATTATGATCTTTAAGGGGAATTAGATGTGGGTAGTTTTGTTCTACACGTCTTAGCTGATAACACCATTATTGTAGTTTTATAAGGGCATTGCAAGTTTTTTCTATTAGCTAGTCTGTGTAAATAAACTGACAGTCCTTATTAGAGCTGATGTTGCATAGTTTGGATCATGAAAAGTAGAACGCAGGAAAGATGTCCATGTGATCATTAGCAAAAAATGTTTTGAAGAAAATGTTGTTTTATAGATAAGAACACTGTTAAATTAGCAGTTTTAGATTTTCCTGCTACTCCTATAACATGAGAGCATGGTCCTAAAATGTACAATGTAGGTGCTTTTTATTAAGAAGAATCATTTTAGAAGTGTCTGCAGTCCTGTACAAGTAATGTAAAGTTTATGAGCAAAAGTGTAGAACATTTCCTTTTTTGAGGGTTTTCAGATTTGCACACAGGAATACACCAATGTAAGGATTTAGAGTATGTCTGTGTTGATTTTCTCTTTTTCCTCTGAATTTAGAAAATGAATACACACTTCCTTGGCTGCTTGGGATTGGGTGATGTATTAATCTTGTTAGTTCACCAAAGAGTTCCTTTTATACTCGCCAATAGGTCCAGGATGGTTTTTTTACTTTCTCATAGATAAGATGAAAGTTGTTCTTGGGTGCCTTGCTAATATATGGGGCGTCTCAAGACTAGGAAGTATTTTCTAACTATCCTCTCTGTTGATAGACTGTTTCTGTGCCTTGTCTAAAGACCTTTTGTTCTGTCCACCAATAGATATTTGCTGCTGTACAAACCACTACCAGAGGGGCCCGGACATCAGATTCAGCCTGGGGAGTCAGCGTCAGCACCAGCCCAACTTGAAGCCAAAGTGAAGGTAACCAGCACAGGCATTGCTGGCAACTAGGACCTCAGTGAAGTCCAAAGCCCTGGAATTAATTGTGTACCCCTGCCACTGTCTTGTGCGAAAGACGGAGTCACAAATCAGAAAGGAGAAATTGTGGTTGATGCCCAGCTGAAAGTTACAGACCGACCAGAATGGCGAGGAAGCTTTGCTTGAGTTGACCCCTTTTAAAACAAGGGTTGCTTCAGAGATCCTAGCATCAGGCCTTTGAATTCTGGTCCCAAAGCGAATACAAGTTTGCTCCTTTGTTTGTTGGTCAAGAGATGCAATGTGTAGCCCCAACGAATGAGCAGTGCGCCAGCAGAGAAATACAGGAGTTAGGGAAGGACTTGAGATTAGGGTACAGGTGCTGTGTCTCTGAGGCCTGTTAGTTTGAAGTGAAGAAAACTGGTGCACTGCCTGAGACACTGGACAGGATTGCTAAGAGCATTTGCCTGTTGGGTGACTGCCCTATCCTGAAAGAAGAGACTTTTCGCTTGAAACTGGATTGTGAGTTTTGAGTTGCGAGTTGTGCAGCTCCACCGTGGAAACAACAAGAGCCTGCCTGTGAGGCTCAAATGGACACAGGGAGAAGACTCCCCTCTGGTTGGTTATACAGCGGCTTCAATTTCCCCAAGGACTACTTCTTTTTTTTGTCAATAATGTACCCCTTTAGTCGTCCCATTTTTTAGGAGGAGCAGCCCTTTGCAGCTCTTCGTCCTAATTCCTATGGCCCTGTGTGATCCTCCTGGTCCCTTGGAGCCAGGATTGTTTTTGTAATAATCTGTTTAGTAGCTTTAATATTTGCATTAGTTATACTTATTATGCACGAAAAACATTTTTCTGAGCAATTGAAAAATTTGACTTTGCCCTTTCCTTGAATGTATTAAATTGATGTTCTAGCCCTCATAAAAAGAAAATGTATCAGTCAATTGGAAAATGTTTTTATTAGAGATGTCCTGTTAGCTATTTTAAAATGAATAGTCACTGAAATGCACAGGAGCCCTGAAAATGTTTACTAGATGATTTTAGGATTTGCTTTTGCTTAGGACTAGAAAGATGATAATTCTGTTTGTAATAGTGGTCATTACTCTCTCCTGCTATCTGTATGTTAATATTATATATATTATTATATATATATTATTATTATATATATTATTATATTATTATATATATTATTATGTTATATTAATATTAATATGTTAATATGTTTTATGCTCCGTTCTCTTTGTATTCCTGCTTATAGCTCACATATACCCGCTTAATGAAATTTTTAGAATGGAAAATGCCCACCTAGCAATGAATTAGGATATTGATAAATGTATGTAAAATGAATGTGCAAATATTTTCTATATTCCTACTGGATCATAGGAATGTCTTCATCTAATGCTAAAACGGTTGCCTGTTGTAAATTGGCAGCAATGGGTTAGCATTAGCAGAAGCCATCCTGTATTTAGAAGTTATCTTATCCGTTTTGTGAAAGCCATTTTGTATTTCTGGCAGCCATTTTGTTTGCCATGTGCTATTTATTTATTTATTTATTTACTGGCTTGTATAGCGCTGGTATCGACTCCCATGGGAGCATCTCCGCGCTTTTGACATCTGCCACAGTGCGATCGGGAGAACGTGAGCTGTCTAGGAGCTGAAAAGGAAGGTCTTTAGCATCTTCCTGAAAGGAAGGTATTCTGTGCAAAGCCTTAAGGAATTGGGAAGGCTGTTCCAAAGAGACGGTCCAGCTATTGAGAGAGCTTTACTGCCCTGTCTTGCCTTCCTTGCCCTAGGCACTACTAGAAGGCCTTGTTCGCTCGAGCGAAGAGGGCGGGAGGGCTTGTAGGGGACAAATTTGGTGGCCAGGTATGTCGGACCCATACCATTGAGACTCTTATGTATGGTACAGCATACCTTGAATTTAGCCCTCTGTCTGATGGGTAGCCAATGAAGCTTTTCCAGTAGGAGTTTAGAAGGGGAGCGAGGGGGCGCATTTAGGACTAGCCGGGCAGCCGTATTCTGGACTACCTGTAGTCTTGCCATGACTCCCTCATTGGCAGCTAGCAACAGGCCGTTACAATAGTCAAGACGGGTTATGACTAGTGCCTGTACCAATGTTCTTCTGCTGGCATCTGGCAGGAGGGGGAAGATTTTGCGTAGCATACCAATTATGTGGAGGCAGGATCCCACCACCTGGTTGGCGTGTTGCTTGAGGGAAAGTTCCTGGTCCAGCCGGACCCCCAGGTTTTTTACAGATGGTTTCGGCTCTGGTGCTGGGCCAAGGCCTTGTGGCCACCAGTGCTATGTCCTACCTTTCTGTTAACTGCTCTTGTAATCTGCCTAGAGACAAACTATATTCAGCATCTTCCACCTTCACACATGCCCAGAAGGGCCTAGCTAGTAGAATGCACCTGCTTCTCTAGTATAACTGTCAGGCTATTTTTGCTGCTGTATAGAGAAGTAACTCTCCTCCCACTTTGTTGAGCAAGCAGATCTTGTATACCCATATTAGTCATTTTGCATGCTTACATGAGCCAGGACTGCCCCTTGGTCTTCTGCTTACTATGTAACCCTAAGTATGTATAAGGCCTCTGTTTTCTGTACTCCTCAGACTGCCTCATTCAGTTGCTAAGGCTTCTGTGTGACGAAGTCTCACTCATTTGAGGTTAATAAAGATGTTCTTTTATATTTCAGCTTCTGTGCCAATTTCTTCTTTGTTGGTTTAAAAGGACCAAGTATCAGTGGGATCCCTAAGAAGGTTAATTGATTTCATCAAGATCATCTCCTATGTTGAAAGTTTGGGGGTGATTCGTCAAGGGGGGGCCGAGAAAAAAGGGTGTCCCAAAGTATGTTTTCTCCATGTTCATTTCCATAGGAAACTTTAGACAAGGCTACAGGTCGAACGGGTGAACGGAATTACCCCAAATTTCGCAGGGAGAAGGGTCTTGGTCTAGAAAGCACGCTTTTGTTTATTTTGTGTAAATTCGTTCAGTAGTTTTTGAGAAATATAGAAATTTACAGATATGGATATTTGGGAATTCTGCCATCTGATTGGCTGAGGCGTTACGAGCACAAGCTTGTTGCTGATTGGCTGTGAGCGGTGCGAGCGGTTGCAACTACGATGGTGTTGCCCTCCATTTTGTGATTCGGTTGAGGGGGGGGGAAAGGGGGACAAAAGTGGGAAATAGGAGGGTAGGAGCACTGTAACCTCTGTGGGGTGTTTAGGGTGTGGTATAGAGGGGTGCGAAGCAAAGTATTTACCCCTTCCGGTGTATAAGTGGTGGGCTATGGATATTAAGCGAGGTATTGCATATAGTCTGATGCCGGTAAGGTGAGCTGGTGCGGTACTCCGGGATTAAAGCGTGAGCCCAAATTGTCTGTCTTATGCTGCAAAGTCATGTGCCATGTCCGCTGCACTACAGTTGTGGAAGTAGTGTCCGGATGTGTTTATAACTACTAGGATGAACTACTGACCCGTACTGGTATGAAAGTCCTGGGGTACGGAATATATGTGAGGTATTGTCTAGAGTCTCATGTTGCTGAGCTGAGCTGAGCTGCTGCCGGAGTCGGGGATTAAAGCGTGAGCCCAAACTGTGTGTCATATGCTGTGAAGTCACGTGCTCTGGCCGCTGTGCCATATCTGTGCAAGTAGTGTCAGCATGTAGTTATAGCTACTTGGATGAACTTTTGTTGAGAACATTGTAGCTTGTGTATGGCGCAAACTACTTACCCCTATAGGGTGAGTGGAGCTGGGGATCAAAGCGAGAGGTCTGTGCTGCAAAATGAGATGGTCTGGCCACTGCGCCACAGCTGTGTGGAGTAGACATTTTGGCGAGGGTGCGGGAGTTGGCATTATATGGCCGTAAAATAGCAGACCTAAGTTGTAAGTTATAGGGTGGCTCTAAAAAAAGAGCCCTTGTGTTCATTAGTTGGAGCTACATATTAGTGCGGATGCACAGCTTCAAGTTATTCAGGAAAACTCGGTTTTCCTGATCTGTGAAGTGTACTCCATCACTTCTGTATATATCCGCCATATCAAAACGTATGTTGTTGTTGTATATGGACCCCATTTTGTGGTCTCTGAGGTATGCAGAGACAGCTTTGTTTACTTTTTTCCGAGATTTTTCAATCTGAGGACAAAATTGTTTGGACCATTTCCACTTCTGTCTTTGGCATATATTGGAATATACAAAGACAGTTTGAGGCAAAAGTAATATCAATTGTTCAAAGGTGTCCTTCATAAACAATTCCAAATCTACCTCAGTCAATGTGGCTAGGTCGTTTCCACCACAGTGGACAATCATGAGGTCATGGTGTTGGAGATGCAAACAGGTTTTAACCGAAGGCAACAATTGGTACCACTTCAATCCTCTCTGTTCAAAACCATTTAATGTCCACATTTTGTAAACCTAGGTCTAAGTCAATACGTCTCTGTTCTGCATACCTCTTGCACCAGAAACATAGCTATGTCCTACGATCCACACTAGCTTTTGGAAGGTATGGAAAGATGTCTGTAGCTCATGCAGTTTCTTCGTAGAATAAGAGATATGTTTAAAGATGGGGAACTAGCTTCTTTTCGCATACAAAACGGTGCCTGATTGGGAGATTGAAAGCATTGTTTTTTAAAAGTAGGGTGCACATTCGTTTTGTGGAAACGTACATATTATAGGATAAACTTTGCTCAACTCAACCACACCTTCTTCTTGCATTTGGAAGGCACTGTTCAAACTTAAAACAATTGTGAACTTTTAACCTACACGTGCCGTTAAATGTTCGAGAAAATGTTGCAAAAAAAGATTTTTTTATATTTTTAAAAATTGATGAACTTTTACCCTCCACATGTTGTAGAATGTTCTAGAAAGTGTACAGAATACGTTGCATTTCTGACTTCGATGTGTACTTTAATATAGAAAAAGCTATTTATGAGGAAAAGTAGAAAGACAGTAATAGAGAGAATTTTTGAAAGCTAAAAGAATCAAGGAACTATTGTAATTTGTTCTTGATTACCTACTGGCAGTCGCCAGTAGATAGTTATCACTGTTAACAGTCTGAAAGTGCGGTGTTGCTCAGAGTGGCATGGTGGTGATATGATATGGTGCTACACTCGGGTATGAAACCGAGAGTCTAAACCGTGAGGTCATTGCTGTAAAGTGATGTGGGCTGGTGTTTGTAGTATACGTATGCAAGTAGTGTTTGTAGGCTTTTATACCATACAGGGAGTGGGAAGCGAACTACTGACCACTACTGTGTGTTGATATTATACCGGAAGCAGGAAGCGAAGTAGTCACGCCTATCGGTGTGAAGACTTGGGAATGAAACCGAGCTGATTCCTGTAAAGTGATGGGCTCTGGGCGCTGTAGGATATTAGCCGCTGTAGTATAAGTGTGTAAGTAGTGTTAGTATGCGTTTATAGTATACAGGGAGTGGGAAGCGAACTACTCATCCCTACTGGTGTGAAGACTCAGGGATTAAAACGTGAACCTAAATTGTGAGCTCATTGCTGTAAAGTGATGTGCTCTGGGCACTGTAGCATACTTGTGGAAGAAGTGTTAGTTTACGTCCATACAATATAGGGAGTGGGAAGCGAAAGTCTTACCCCTACCGGTCTCAAGACTTGTGGATGAAACCATGAGCTCATTGCTGTAAAGTCATGTGCTCTGTGAGGTATTCCATTGTAAGTCATAGTAGAATGTTAGTATGTAACTCTACTAGAATCTAAGGGGCATATTATCAAGGACTGGCGTTAAAATTATTGCCGCTTTAGCGACAGGAAACTGCCGCTAAAACTGCGATAATGGGCTTGATAATATGCCGTAGAGAATTCCAATAGAAGTCCATGTTAACACCAGAACATGGGCTTCTATTGGAATTCTCTATGGCATATTATCAAGCCCATTATCGCCATTTTAGCCGCAGTTTCCTGTCTCTAAAGTGGCGATAATTTTAATGCCGTTCCTTGATAATATGGCTCTCAGTTTGTAATGTTAGAATGTAGGGCTGTCATGAGGGGAACCTGGCGGAGTTTGTACACAGTGCTGGATTAGACGGTTGCTTTGCTGTCTGCTCCTGTTGGTGGTTGTTTCAGGAGTCTTGTTTTCTTGTAATAAATCTACTTACTGGATCCACTGCTGTCTGCCTCTTCACTAGATAAATTTGGCGACGAGCGGGAGAAGACAAAAAGAAGGCACCGCTCATTAAATTTCAAAATTGCTTACTTTGTGCTGAAGACCCGTTTTGATTGTGTAGCTGTTTCTACTCATGCCAGGGTCATCGGCTCATTGAACTATGTCATCCGACTCCTGGTAGGATTTATATTTTTAGATTTTGCGCTTCCTCTGCTTCTTCACTACATTTTGGTCACTGCACTACACGTGTGTAAATAGTGTTAGTATGCATTTATACTAACAAATGCATCATGGTAGTAGGGAGGGCGACCTCTCAGGCGCAGCTCATACAATGTCCTGGGATGTGCATTCGCTGGACATTTGTGTTTGCTATTAGAGGGTGGTGCATGGCTTCCACCGTGTGATAGCAAATACTTGTTCGACTACTTGAAGCGAGAGGAGGAAAACCTCATAATGCTGTAATAGAGGGGATGCAGATGGGAAAAATGGAGAGAAAAGAACAAAAAAAGAAAAGCGGGGTCTCACCCGTTCTTTTAAATGAGGCCCCTGGTGGGTGGTTAATGTTCCGTGGCCAATCAAATTATTATATTGCGGGGTCTCTGTAGGACTGGGGATCTTCATGTCACATGTAAATTAGGCGCGGAAGGGCACAGAGACGTTTTGCAGCCGAGGGGAGCGCCACCTTCCCGGGTATTGTTTACTAATTGTTCGGGGGGTTTGAGGCCAACTGAAGTCCGGGGATCGCCACACTCTGGGTATTTATTTAAATATGCAGGGTGGGCCTTGGCAGTCCCTAAAGCCTCGGTGGTCCTAGGCAGTGCCTTATTTGTTCTGTAATCACACGGTCAGTACTTATGGTGTTATAAAGTGATACACTCATAGAACTCTTGCAGTTGTACAATTACCCAGGCTTCATTTGTCTAATAGTCAGTTAGATTATGTTTGGTTGGTGCACTCTAATATTAAATAATGTTGTCCTTAACATCTCCTATAAACAGATGATTTTCACAATAAATAATAGACAAGTGTTGTCAGAAAAACAAGACCTATTCACCCAGTTATTTATTTTAAAAAAAGTAGCCTTCATTAAAACAGAAATAAATAGAAATGTAACTTTAATAGAACAGTATAATAAAAAAAACGTGGGTTGGACTCCAGTGGAAGCAGCGTAGGAAAAGACAAAAATGAAACATAAGTATGTGTGGTATTTGGAAGACGTAAAGAAAGGTAGTCCGAATGAAAGGACCATAGTGAGAATGGAAGGGAGGGGGAGTGGGTGGAAGGGAGAAAGGGAGGGAGAGTCAAAAGAAGAGAGGGAGGAGGAAACAGAGCGTCGGCCTACTGAACCCAGCCATTAGTGTTTATCCTCTGTCACCCATTTGTCTAGGATGCTGGGGTCTGCAAGAAAGAGTGTGGTTCAGCAAGTCCTTAAAATTAAATACATGAGGCCAGAGAGTATGGGACACATGAAGGAAGGGCGATAACATTATCGCCGCTTTAGTGGCAGGAATCTGCCGCTAAAGCGGCGATAAGGGGTTGATAATATGCCCTTGTGAATTCCCTTATAAGCCCAGGTTCTGGTGTGAACCTCGGCTTCTATGGGAATTCACAAGGGCATATTATCAACCCCTTATCGTCGCTTTAGATGCAGTTTCCTGTTGCTAAAGTGGTGATAATGTTATCGCTGTTCTTTGATTATATAGTCCTACATTATTAGCTACGGGAAAATCGCTTGCATGCACCTATGCACGCAGGGTGCTGCACCCCAACCCCTTCCCCACACTGTGTTCAATTGTAGGTCTTGCACACCGAGGCTTCACTGCTCACCTGCCACCACTGGTGTGTCCCACGACATGTTGGTGCAAGCTCCTAGTCTGGGGTATGTTTGTACAGTAGACCAGGTCTCCGGTTGGGGACGGTGTCTTGATACCACGATGGAAGGTGTCAGAATGCCAGGGCATCATTGCGGGGTCAGCTCCCGCTCTGCCCTTCTTGTGGCAATCAATGGAATGTCTGAAAAGGGAGAAATAATTTAATGGTGGAAATGTCTGGAGGTAAATGAAGGTTTATTTCAAGCTTGATGGAAAATAGGAGTTGAGTGCATCCTTCGTTTTTGAAGTACGATCTACCAACTGTTAGTGGTAATCGTGGTTCAAAGAGGAATTGGAGTGCAAAGGAATACACAAGGTTAAATAAAGATATGTTATGCCAAAGTTCACATACAAAGGAACAGAGTGCATGCTAGAAGCATAATGTGCGCAGGTAATGTAGTGGAGGGAGCCTGTGTGCATGTACACTTGGTAAGGAGCTCACTACATTGTCCTAAAAGCCAACACCACGTGTCTGTAGGGCAGCGCTGCCCGCTGGCTCAGGCCTACAGTACGGACCAGCAGGTCCATTAAATTAGACCGATGTGACTGAATGAGGTCAGAGATTACATCATGATGCACGTCAACATCGCTTTTTCGCACGTGTGCACCCCACCCCTCCCGCAGAACTTCCCTCAATGGGTGTCTGTAGGGCAGCGCTGCCCGTAGGCTCAGGCCTACCTTATGGGACAGCAGGTCTTTAAATTGAGACTAAGATGTGACTGAATGAGGCCAAAGATCACATCATAACACATGGCAATATCGCTTATTCGCACATGCGCAGTCTGGCTGATGCATCCCACCACTCCCGCAGCACCGCGCTGAAGAGATGTCTGTAGGGCAGAGCTGCCCGCTGGCTCAGGCCTACAGTACGGTCCAGCAGGTCCTTACAATGAGACAGATGTGACTAAATGAGGTCAAAGATCACATCATAACATATGGCAATACCGTTTGTTTGCACCTGCGCAGCCAGGCTGAAGCACTACCACCCCTCTCGACGCACTGCGCTCAAATGGAGGCCCTGTGCACCCAGGCCGCCCTGTGCACCTGCTGTCATTGTTGTGTGAGCAAACACTACGGGCAGCAGTGCTCACAATTCAGTGGGAGTGTTGATTGCAGGAGAGTGTACACCTCATGGATCCCTTTCGTAGACGACGGGCAGTAGGGCTCACAATTTAGAGCCGGTGTTGATTGTAAGGATGGTGTACACCTCATGGATCCATTTCTTTTTTATTGCGCATTGTTATATGCAAGGTGGATTCGGCATATCATTTGAGGTAGTTTGGAAGAAGAGGGACGTGTGGCATCGTGGTTATCCTATTTATACGTACCCAAAGTGGGCTGGGCTTGGTACGCCAGGCCAGCGTAGGGGCGTGAATAATTTTTGGGGGGACTTGGGCGTTGTTCAGTTCCTGCCTGGCCAGGAAGTATACTTATGTGTGTTTCTTTTGTAGTTTTGACCTCGCAGAGTGTGCAATTTAGATTAGTGTAGCATGTGTCGGGAGGGCGGAAACTACGGTGGCTGATGATGCTCCTTAGAGCCACCAATACCCAGGCCGAAAGGCAGCACAATAATGTGCAAACACACACACCAGGGGCATCGTGTAACACATATTTTTTTTTTGATGGAACGTTTGAGATGTATGGCAATCACACGTGTAAGGCTAAAGTACAGAGCATGAATATTGATCAAGATGATCGTTGCATGTTGTGTGTAGTATAAGATATATGTATACAGGAAAAAACTTTTCAAAAAAGCTTTCTATGCAGAAGAGGTGTCTCTCATGAAACGCTGTAGAGAGAATGAGTAAAATGGGTGGGGTCGTACAACTGTTTACAATGTGAAATGTTATGAACCAATCAAATGCTTTTTTTTAAGGTCACATGGCAATCGCAAACAGAGCACGCAAGGAGGCCGCACCCGATGCGATTTTGACAAAATATATTTATCATAATATAAGTTTATCACAGTTAGAATTATATTAATGTTTAAAATAATTTAGATTTTCGCGTGCTCTCATATACTGTTAAAATTATTTGAGACAAAGAAAGGGAATGGCGTACCCTGCGCGATATTATACATCTGTGATGTAAAACAGGGCCTGTCAGCGTGTACTCTTCCAATACGCAACGCGCAGCAGGCGCGACCCCATACGTACATGTCATAACGGGTGGCTTGGTACTGCGTACCCCTCGGATACCAAAGTAGTACCTGGGGTGACTTCATGCATATATGATGTTACGCGGGACGCAGTGTCACAAACTCATCGGATATGAAATGCGCATCATTTACGAGTATAGCAATATGGTGGATAGGATTCGTGTGGTGATGGAGCTTGGTACACTACCGGTATGGGAGTGCAGTTTTCTCCCCCCCCCCCCCAAAAAAAATACATATTTTTTTGAAGATATAAAACATTACATGATTTTTAAAGTTAACAAAAAAGAAGTATAATAGAGTTCCAAAATCTTTTAAAATATAATAGTAAAAATATAGGTTTTATAAATATTAAATTATGAAATTAACATTTAAAAAGCCTTCGAAATTCACTGAAAAAACCATAGGTTTTACAGATGGTATAGTTAGGAATTAGCATTTAAAAAACCATAGAAATTCACAAAAAAAACATAGGTTTCAGGGATGTTCTAGTTAGTTGAACATTTGACTCATATAAAACCAGAGAAATTCGCCTGTTATAGTTAGTTGAGCTAACTATAACTCGCAGGCCCACAATGCACTGCTGATGATATTACATCACTCATGACAGGGTCAGTGACATCACTGATGACATCACTGATGGCATCTCAAATGACATCACTGATGACATCACTCATCATGACATCATCCAGTGAATGTGTGTTTCTATAAAATGTAAATATGTTTTATATATATATGCCAAGGTGTATTGAAGAATGAATGCATTTACAGGTGCCTAAAGGAATTATTTTGTATGTGCGTCACTGACTGTATAAGTGAGTGATTGAACGTGTCAGAAACCAGTCCTAGGATGCTTGATTCCGGTCCAGGGAAGACATGGCCTGGCAGTTCGGTCTGGACTGTTCCCATGAGGCACAGGGTCAAGACTGATTTGCATATGGTTATGTCTGAACTGGGTTGGCGTGGTGAGCAAAATAACAATGGATTAAACCCAGATCTGTGACTGGGGGTGAATGTTTATTTATTTATTTATAAAAACATTTGTAAAGCGCGAACGAAGGCCCTAAGGCATCTCGGCGCTGAAGTTGCTGCAGTGTTTAACCAACAAGGGGGGCTGAAGTTCATTGATTAAAAAGGCAGGTCTTAAGTTGCTTGCGGAAAGACCAAAGGGAGGTGCTGGTTTTAATTGAGTGTGGCAGTGTGTTCCACAATTTCGGTGCGGCTACAAGAAATCTTCTGTCACCCCATGTGACAGATTTAGTTCGGGGTACCACCAGTTCATGTGAGCTGGATGAGCGTAAAGTTCTGGATGGACAGTAGGGAATGAGGTTTTGGGTGAAGAATGCGGGTCCAGCATTATGTAGAGCCTTGTATACCAGGCACAGAGATTTGAACTTGATTCTCTTTCTCACCGGTAGCCAGTGAAGCTGTCTTATGGTGGGTGACACCGGTTGATATTTGGGAATGCGCCCTAGGAGCCTGGCGGCTGCATTCTGAATAGCCTGCATTTTCAGTAGCACTTTCTCCTGGGCACCTAGAAACAAGGCATTACAATAGTCTAGGGTAGGCAAGACCAGGGAGCTCACTAATGTTTTGCCGGCACTCTCGGGTAGAAAAGGCAGAATTTTCTTGATGAGCCTTAATTTGTGGAAGGCTGAGGAGGAAATCTGGTTTGCGTGAGGTAGAAAGTTCAGGCGATTGTCGAACATGACTCCCAGGTTCCTCACCTTGTTGACCGGGTCCGGGGGCTGGCCCATGGATGATGGCCACCAAAGGGGGGACCACTCCGGGGATAAGTTGCCAAAAATTACAACTTCCGATTTATCGGAGTTTAATTTCAGGCAATTATGAGCCATCCAACTCCCAATTGCCAACATGCCCTAATTGAAATTGTTGGCTATTTTGAGCCCGTCATTCTTGACGGCAAGGACCAGTTGAGTGTCATCTGCGTAGGAAGTGAGGCTCATCCCGTGTGCCCTGATGACTTTGGCAAGGTCCGACACATAAATGTTAAATAGTGTCGGACTTAGGGATGAGCCTTGAGGAACTCCGCATGGCAGTGACAGGGGGGAAGATTCAAAAGGTCCGATAGTGACGACCTGGGACCTGCTTGCCAGAAAAGAGGCAAGAAGATTCTTAGCATTACCTCGGATGCCTACGCTCTCGACACGGTCGACCAGAGTGGCATGGTCGACCGTGTCGAAGGCCGCCAATAGGTCCAACAGGATCAGAACAGCTGTCCCTCCCGCATCCCGGATGGATCTAATGTCATCCGCCGCCTTGACCAAGGCGGTTTCAGTTCCGTGGAATTGGCGGAAGCCAAACTGTGATTCATCCAGGAATTTGTGTTCCTCGATAAAGGAAGAGAGTTGGGAGTTCATGATTTTTTCTACTATTTTAGCCAGCAGTGGGAGACTGGCAATAGGGCGATAACTTTTAGGTTCTTCCTTGTCGAGGTTGGGTTTTTTGAGGAGAGGTTTTATGAGGGTCTTTTTTAATGTCTCTGGGTAGATGCCTGTGCAGAACATGGAATTACAAATTGCAGTCATGGCCGGGAGAACTGCTTCCATAATCGGACGTAGGACCTTCAAGGGACATGGGTCTAGGGCCGAACCCGATTTAATGGACAACACGATGTTCTGTACCTGCAGGCAAGTGACCTCTCTAAACTGCACAAAGGTGGGACCCTGGTGGTGAGTTGAAAGTCTAGGGGAAGGAGTGGCGTTATTGGCGAAAACCCGATAGATATCATCAACTTTGCTAAAGAAAAAGTTAGACAAAGCGTCACAAAGAGCTTGGGAAGGGGGAGGTGTCAGATCGACGGAGAGACCAGCTAGCTGTTTAGTGGTCTCGTATAGTGATTTATTCGAGTTTTTAGCAGTTTCTATTCTATCGCAGTAATACTTTTTCTTAGCCTCAGAGATTAAGGTTTTGTATTTTGCCACTGAATCTTTGTATTTGGATTTGGCTTCGTTTGTATAGTCTTTTCGCCAATGTCTCTCTCTATTCCTGCACTGTTGCTTTTGTGTGCGTAGTTCCTCAGAATACCATGGGGCCGACGGGGTCGATCTGTTGCGGGACCGTTGTTTGACTTGAACCAAGTCTGTGGCCGCAGAGCTTACCCAGTTGTAGAATTGGGAGGTAGCAGCGTTGGGATCGGTAGATAGTGTAGGAGAGGTGTCCTTAAGCAGAGTTTCCAGCCTAGTTTCGTCTATGTCGTCCCACGCCAAATAAGGTTGGCGGGGATTGGGATTAGATTTGCCAGCCAGGGAATCCTGCGCTGACAGAGATGCCAGGATGAGATGGTGATCGGACCAAGTTAGGGGAAGTATTTGAGTGACATGAAAGCCCGGGGCATTGGTGAAGATGCCATCCAACGAGTGACCTCCTTCATGCGTGGGGGAGTGAACCAAGGGGAGGAGGCCAAAGGTGGACATGTCTGCTAGGAGAGTGGCAGTATCAGAGTTATCTGGTATGTCAAAATGAAAATTAAAATCACCTAAAATAGTGAGGGAGTTGTCGAGCGCAGATGCTTCCAAAGTGGACCTAAGATTAGCGATGAAATCGTTCCTGGGCCCAGGAGGTCGGTAAAGAAGAATCCCCTTGAAGGTATGGGATGGGGACAGTTTGATCGCAAATTCTAAGGCTTCACAGGAGGTTTGTGTGCTAATTTTGGTCCTTACTGCGAAGGTATCACGGGCAATAATGGCAATGCCGCCGCCTTTTTTCTTTATTTACCTATCCAGTCTGTGTGTGGTAAACCCAGTAGGAACGGCAATAACTAGATCAGGGTCGGACGCCTGATCCATCCATGTTTCTGTCATGAACAGTAGATCTATTTTGTGATCATGAATCAGCTCATGGATGTCTTGGCTGTGTTTGCCAAGCGAGCGGACGTTCGTGAGAGCGATAGTGTAGGTTTTATTGGAGTTGTGCTTTCCACCAGGGGGTGATTTATGGATAGAAGGTATCGTAGCATGACAACCTGAACAATGCGTAATTGGGCTTGTGAGCAGGGAGTGAGGGTTGGATATGAGACACGCCTGACGGGTCGGGGGCGTAAATGCAGGAGCTGGGCAGCGGAATAGTGAATACGTGGGGGAAAAGGATGTGAACCAGTGAGGGGTGGCCGTAGGCCCGGGCCAGGTGCGGACGGGCGCATACGGGCTTGCCTTTGGTGCGCCGCCGGCGCGCCCGCTGCGCCCGCCCGCTGCGCGGTCGGGCGGATCTGTTGTTTGACAATGTTCAGCATTCCGTCCATCATCTTTTTGTGTTGCAAATTCCAATGAGGTCCCATCTGTCAAACCCCTTTGACCTCCATAGGTTGCCCCGTTTCTCAGAATCCCAAAGTGGGGTTGCTAATGTCAATCTATGTCCCCATCCAAGAGAGTTAGTAGCATCATGCCAAATTTGAACGGTGTGTTTGGTGGGTCCTGTCAGTGTGTATCATTTAAGTTGCAAATATAATGCCCTGTTGTAGTTGCCTCCGGGAAGAAGCCATCTCTCCATGGCATAGCCAGGATTGTCGCCTTGACCGTATGTGCTATGATTGACGGCCACAAGATGCGATGTCCAGTAGTATTTTTAATGTCTGGGAGGCTGATGCCTCCATCTTACCAGTTCAATGTCAACTTATTCAGGGCGATGCGAGGTCTTCCGTCCCATAGCAGGTCTCTCTGGAGGCCCTCCACCTCCTTGAAATAATGCGTTGGTACAGGGTCCAAGGTGTTCTGCAGGGCGTAGAGGAATCTAGGCAAGGACATCATTTTAAACAGGGCAGCTCTGCCAAATAGGGAGGGGGAATTGATTTCCAGCTGGAAATGTCTTTTTTGAGTTTGCGCAGGGGCGGAAGAAGATTTTGGGCGTAACGGATTGAGGGATCAAGAGAGATAAAAATCCCTAAATACTTAAAATTTACAGTGTTAATCTGGATTGGGCAGTTTCTCTGGGGGATGGGTGGATCCCCTCTAAGGACGAATAATAGGGACTTACCCCAATTGACAGTGAATCCAGAAAATCTGCAGAATACTACCAAAATATCTAATACCACTATCAGGGATTTTGTAGGGGAGGCCAAATAGAGCAATATGTCGTCGGCGTAGAGTGAGATGTGATCTTCCCAGTCAGGGGACCATCTCAAACCTCGTATCATTAGATCCTGTCGGATCCAAGCTGCTAGCGGTTCAAGGGCTAGGGCAAAAAGAAGAGGTGAGAGTGGGCATCCCTGATGGGTTCCATGACTGAGTAGGAACTTGGCTGACAGTTTATTATTGACCACCACCTGAGCCAACGGTTCATTGTACAAGAGACACACCCATTGGATGTACTTTGGGCCAAACCCCATCTTTGCCACAACTGCCCAGAGGTAGGGCCATCCAACAGTGTTGAATGCCATGGTAGCGTCCAGGGACACGATCACAGCTGGCTCTTAAATGGTAGGTGTTCTGCCCAACACCCCATGGACTCTACACTGGTTCAAGGCCGTATTTCTGTGGGACAAAAAAGCCGGATTGATCTGGGTGCACTATGCTACTTATTATTTTAATCAGGCGATTGGCTAAGAGCTTGGCCCGGATTTTAGGTTCAGCGTTTAGCAGGAAAATTGGCCTGTATGAGGCACAGTCAGTCTTGGGTTTTCCTTCTTTATGTATGGTGACTATCGTGGCTATTCTTTGTTCATTGGGCAATGTCCCACCCTCCCTGGATTCCTCAAACATAGATTTGAGGCATGGTGCAAGTTTGTCAGTTGTATAGCTCAATAGGGATTGTAGTCAAAAACAGAAAACCTCCCCTAGTACAATAAATAAATAAAGGCTAACACTCTAATCTTTGATACAAAACATCATCATTGTCCCACACAAGAATTAATTATTTGAAAAACATTAGTCTGTTTATTATCATTTTACTTAGATTTCTCATTTGTAGATCCAAAAGCAAAAAACATATAAATGTATATGCAGTGCTTATTTACATTTCAAAAACACATGTGAAGCATACCCCCACACAACTTCAATACAATCACCAATCGCACTCATCCAAACCATCATCAATCATACCACTCAACAATATATACACAATCACAACCCATTGACAAAAAAATTAGCCGATCATATATATATACACGTTTAAAAAGACAATATACAGAGAAGAAGCAACATCACACAAAAAGCGCCGACGCGCGTTTCGGTACAGGACCGATATCCACCAATCCTTCCTCAGGGCGCAATAGGATACATGTAATTTCTTCTGTACTTTATCAGAACACAAGAGAGATACCAGGAGGGTCAATTTATTAAATACAGTGCTATTTATACATCGAATCCAGGCCACTGCTTCACATCACAAAACATCTGCGGGGACAATGAAAAATGTCTGATAAATATACGTTTTATGTTGCTGGAAGAATTAGAACCCAAGAATAAGGAGTACCAAAGAGGAGTAATAACCAGAGGAAAGTTAAAGACCATCGCAAATAATCGCGCTAGTATAAGAAAAAAAGGCCCACGAGCCGAGTAGGAAAGAAATGAAAAGAGGAGGGAGGTGCCACCAAGTGTCAACACCTACCCACGACACCAGATGAATTTAGGCCATTTTTAGAACGTGCGTGAAGGATACATAACAGACCACCACCATGTCGCCGATTTAAAAGGAGTGACATTCAACCCATGTACCATCCTTTCATGCCTATGATGGAAAGATCAAACAAAACCAAAACCGTACATACCCCTATTTTCAGCTGGGGTGAAACATAAGCAGTAAATGTGATCTTCCCAGTCAGAGGACCATCTCAAACCTCGTATCATTAGATCCTGTCGGATCCAAGCTGCTAGCGGTTCAAGGGCTAGGGCAAAAAGAAGAGGTGAGAGTGGGCATCCCTGATGGGTTCCATGACTGAGTAGGAACTTGGCTGACAGTTTATTATTGACCACCACCTGAGCCAACGGTTCATTGTACAAGAGACGCACCCATTGGATTTACTTTGGGCCAAACCCCATCTTTGCCACAACTGCCCAGAGGTAGGGCCATCCAACAGTGTCGAATGCCATGGTAGCGTCCAGGGACACGATCACAGCTGGCTCTTGAATGGTAGGTGCTCTGCCCAACACCCCATGGACTCTACACTGGTTCAAGGCCGTATTTCTGTGGGGCAAAAAAGCCGGATTGATCTGGGTGCACTATGCTACTTAATATTTTAATCAGGCGATTGGCTAAGAGCTTGGCCAGGATTTTAGGTTCAGCGTTTAGCAGGAAAATTGGCCTGTATGAGGCACAGTCAGTCTTGGGTTTTCCTTCTTTATGTATGGTGACTATCGTGGCTATTCTTTGTTCATTGGGCAATGTCCCACCCTCCCTGGATTCCTCAAACATAGATTTGAGGCATGGTGCAAGTTTGTCAGTTGTATAGCTCAATAGGGATGCCATTGGGACCAAGAGCCATCCCCGGTTTTAATGCGTGAATTGCTCGTGCTATCTCATCCGTGGTCAAGTCACTGTCCATAAAGTCACGGTCATCTCAGGAGAGACAATGGAGCCTAATGTCTCGAAGTATGCCCTGAGAGTCCTTTTCGGTGTATGAGGTTACTGTTGTGTATACAAGTTGGAAATGGATGGCGAATCTGCCTACTATTTCCTGAGGCTCAGTAAGAGAGGCGTCCCCATCAACTTTGAGTTCCGGGACTAGTCTGCTAGCCCAGTCTTTTTTGTTCAACCATGCTATGAGTTTCCCTGCTTTGTCGCCTAGGTTGTAAATCCTACCCTTGCGCTGCCTGCCCAGAATTTTGGCCTTATCTGTGACTAGGGCCTTATAATCATGTTGTTTCAGGCTCAGTAAATGGAGCTTCTCCCGTGTCACTCCAGATTCCAGGTCTCCCTCTTACCCATAGATTACGGTCTCTATGTCTAGGACCTCTGTTTGTTTATCTTTCTTCGTCCCAGCAATCAATGACAGGGCATGACCCCGAATTACGGCCTTGAATGCCTCCGATAAGGACTGGGATGAGGACACGGACCCCACATTTTTGGAGAAGTAATTGTCCATGGCTTTAAGGAGGTTTTTATGGATTTTCAAATCACGAAGGTACCAGGGATTGATTGGAGCTAGTCTCCCCACCGTAACCTGGTTGAGAACTATGTGTATACATACTGGTGAGTGGTTGGAGATACCCCTGGCTAAGTGCTTAATTTCATGTATGTATGTGACTTGTGCAGTGTGGACCAGACAATAATCTAAATGGGAAAGGTTCTGCCCCAGAGTGCAAGGTGTGTTGTATCTGGTCCGGGTGATATGTTCTCTACCCGTCTACCAGACCCATAGCATGAAGAAAGCCAGGCAACCAGTGGGAAGAGGGTCCCACTTCCCGTGGTGGATATCGATCCAGTGTGCCCGAGACCACTGCTTTAAAGTCGCCCCCTAGGATTAGGAGACCATCTAGGATGGTGAGTAGGACCAAGCCCAGGTTCGCAAAGGTGGAGCCCTGCAAGCCTGGAGGTACATTATGGACATGAATGTGATAGGACGGCCCTCCCATGTGCTCGAAACCCCAACATATCTGCCCCTATCATCTGTCCACATGGAGCTCACAGCTAGGGGGTGTGTGTTCTTCACCATGATACCCGGAGAAAAATCCTGCCATTTTATACCCCCCTCTGTGCATTACTTCACAAAGATTCCCAACCAGGTGTGTCTCTTGAAGCATGACAATATCTGGGGCCTGCTGTTTAATATATTGGAGAACTACACTACGTTTGATCTTGTCCCCGAGCACGTTTACATTCCAACTCAATATTTTAACATTTTTGTCCCCATTGAAATCATTGTTTAATTTGCAAGTTGCAGTATCCTCTGTAGTAAAATTTAAATAAAATACTGATGCAAAAACAATAACGACAAATGAACACAAACCCCCAACCCAAAAACCCCCCACCCTGCTGCCCTGCACTGTGGGCATGGAACTGCCCATGTAAAACTTGCAGAGTGCCTGTCGCCCAATAGTAGAACTAAAAGCAGAAAATGTAAGGACGTGGCATCCCGTTGGCCTGTCCCCTCCCCAAAAGTAAAAAACCATAAAGTTCCCCAGGAGATTCACCACCGCAGTTCTGTGTGTTGGTTGACAGACGGGTAGGCCCCCCCGAGGCCTGGCCGCCACACGGCTCATTACCTGTCTCGGCCTTTCCAAGAGTCATTCTGTGCTGGGAAGCCATTGTGTCCATTTCAACCCCGTCAGTCATGGGCTTGAGAGGCAGCCTCCCCCTCCATGTTGCAATCTCGTAGGGTCTGTTCCGTCCGATGTTTGAGCTAGTCAGCCGCTTCCTCCGGTGGTTCAAAGAACCAGGTTTTTCCTTCCGCCTCCACTCTAAGACGTGCCGGGAATAGCATGGAGTACTTCAGTCCCTCTTCTCTGAGGTGCTGTTTCAGCATGATGAATGACCTTCTCTGTCTCTGCACTCGTTGTGTGAAGTCTGGGAAGAAGGAGATGTCTGCGTTCTTGTAGTGGAGGGCAGTCCCCATTCTAGCATTCTGGAGGATTACGACTCTGTCCCGGAAATGTAGTACTCTCGCCAGTATTGGGCGCTGGGGGCTCCCGGCTTGGGACGACCTCTGGGGTCCCTGTGATCTTACTGAGGCCTTTGGGCTGCAAGTGTTGTAGGATAAGATCTTCCACAAAGAGGTCCGGAGCCTGTCCCTCGTCCTGTTACGGTACTCCTAAGTTGCGTAGGTTATTGCGAAGCAGGAGCCCTACATAGTCATCCAGTTTGAGCTCTGTAGTTTTGCGGAATGATAGTAGGTCTCGGATTTCCCCCTGAAGCTGGCCGACGTCTCCCACCAGACTAGACGTGGTAAGTGCTACCTGCTTGACCTTCTCGTTAACTTTGGTGAGGTCGGCTCAGATCAGGTTGACCTCAATAGCAATGGTGTCCATTTTATGTTCCAATGAGGTTTTGACACTAGTTATTGCATACATAACATCTCTCAATGATAACTCTTGGTCATCTCCTCCTTGCTCATTGGTGGTGCTGCCCCCGGATTGTCGGGTGTAGCGATCTAATATGTTGGACTACACTGTTTTCGCCCCCTCGGACCTGCGGATTTGCCTTTCTCCATTGTTGTCTGGAAGCCTTGTCAGGAGCTCATAGTTTTGTAGGCTTCTGTCCCCGGCGCCAACCCTCTGCCTACACAGTGTGGTGGCAAGAACCAGTCTCCTTCTATCTGTCACCAGGTGGACCGCAGGCAAGGCAGCACAGAATGGCGACAACACCCCCACAGGTCTCCGGAACGGTTGTTCTTTTTAGGCGGCAGACAGTAATGGTGGATGGAACTGGTCCTACCAGCTGCAATGTGTAGTCAACCCACCACCACGCGGTGTGCCAGTGCGGCATATGTATGCAGGAGAGGTGAAGTACTATTTGCCCAGGAGGCTCCAAGGCCCACCAGAAAGGATTGTAGATGCCCAGCGCTGTTCGCGGTTCCTGCCGCCTACTGCATCGTCGCTGTGCCCCAGGGAAGATGGGGGTAGGGCCTGTCCCCTGCCTCTGACTGTGTGCCTGTGGAGTTTATGGTCCCTTTCTGTGTATTGAGGGAAACGGGGGGAACCCTTCTCCACCTCACCTCCAATATGTTCCGCCGATCGAAGCTGGACCGCCACTGGTCTTGCCACCCGTGCCCGGCACTCGTTCTGGCCGCTATGCGCTGCTCTTGCCAAGCCCCGGGTGTTGTTTACAGTGTCTGGTATGGCCGGCGCCACTTCGGGGGACCCTGCTGACATCTGTGACGTATGCGATAGGCCGCGAGTGCGCGCTTTCTCACAGCGCACGGTGACACAGGCTGAACTTGCTGGTCTCCCCAGTGGCCACCACCAAAATTGAACTCCTGGCTCCAGCGTCTGAACAGGCCTGTCACCTGTAAGGTCTGGAACTACGGGCACAGGCAGTCTTCGGCAGCGGGAGTCAGTGGAGGACGTCCAGCTTGCTTTCCGGTCCGTTCCCTACTGCAGGGAACCGGATTTGGTTGTCGGATTGACGTGGGGAGACAGGTTTCGTGCAGCTAGAGGATTAGGCGGCCATTTTGCTCTGGGTCTTGGCCACGCCCCCTAATTGCACATTTTGAATAACATATTTAGAACAACATATTTTCAAAGAGGAAGAATGGACCAGTGCTGGCTGCATCAATAGAATCCTATTGCAACTGGAACAATTCAGTTAAACCCGTGTGATATACACACATATATAAAGTGCAAAGTATTTAGCAAAAAATGTATGAGACTATAAGGTACACAGATGAAATAAATTATATGAATTATAAAGTGCAATGTGCAATGTGCTGTCCTTGTAAATTACCAAGGGTTGGAGGTGCAATATAAAATAGCAGGCAACAGATCATTTTAGTATTGGATATAAAGTACAGAGTGCTTTATGTGTCCCATGTACTGATTCAAGAGAGCCATTATCCGCTCCTATTACTCCTCCTCTAATGCACCAATACTAGGATGCAAGATAGCTCTGATATTTCATTCATAAATCACATATAAAGATATATAAAAAGGGGTTCATGAAAAATTATGTATCTGTAGAATACCCAGATTGAAAAGTGCTATGTGCTTGTTTTAGTGTCATACCTCATATTGCACTCATGTTCGCTCTCTGATAGTCCCAATATTGCACATAAATATAAAGTGCAACATGTTTTTTTCTCTAAAGCACAGAAAAGTGCTATGTGTTTATTATAGTGTCACCTCTACTATTGCACTCATGTTCGATCACTGAAAGTTTCATTATTGCACACAAATATAAAGTGCATCATGTTTTTTTCTGTACAATACAGACAATGGAAAGTGAAGATGCCACTCCTACATCCACTCTTCTATTGCGCTCGTAATATTAAAGTGCAGCGTTGTTATCAGAAACCTGGGAAAGTGTCTCGTGCTTGTTATAAAAAGGTGACTAGGTTGCAGAATTCAATGTTATCCTCTTAGAGACATAATCATTAAGATCAAGCTTAAAATCTCAAACAGTTAAGACATCCTATTTCATTATCTTTTGATAAACATATCACGGATATTAAAAAAACAATCAATGAAGATGTTATAGAAATGTATATAGTTCGGCGTCTGCATTTAAGCCCCATGGAATCTCCGTTCCCAGTTTAATAATCCATTTTGATTCCGCTCACCTCAGTGTGGAAAAGTCAGCCCATATGACATCCGATGCCCAGGCTGCTGGCGCAAGACGCCTCTTAGTTTCCATTCTGAATAGTTACCAAATAAAGAGACGGGCGCTGGGAGCAGGAATCACAAGAACAGAGTTTATTTCTCATGAGGAGAGCCTGTCATTTCAGACACGAAACAAGGTGTCATCGGGAGGTGCTCTAACAAGTGAGCTGAGAGATCGTCTTTTATACCTTACAGAACACTTTAGTATTACAATCATGACATTGTGCAACACGGAAAAGACATCCCCATAATCCTCGTGTCAATCCTACCCCACATATGTTCACAATAGGGACCCTTGACCTGCTGATAAGAGGGGAGGGTAATCATGCAGCTGAGTGTTCCGCCACTTTTAGGATGCGTGCGCCTGATCATGGCCCAGGGGGTGGGGTGGCCAGGATCAATAGTGGGTCCTTTGAAGAGGGGTGATTCCATACAATAAGCAGTAAACAGTATCTCCTGGCTTAGGAGATGACCTCAGACATGTGTGGACAGTCAATCGCGGAGGGAGGGTTTACTAACAGAGGGGTTATTCATGAAAGGAGAGGAGGCGCTGGTCAGGCGCGGCCGTGACTCCCAAGGACGGGGTCTTGCAGAAGAAGAAGGTTTATGACTTGCCCGTGTGAGGAGAAGGGAGGGGGAGCCAGGGTGGACACAGGGACAGAGTCGCATAGAGAGGGAGAGATCTTATGACCCGTACATGAGAGAGCGGGGGCAGTCGGGTGCAGCTGGGGAGGGCTATGTCAGTTAAGGCGAAGGATGCCTCTTCAAGAGGGAATGGGGGGGTCTGCGTGGGTCAAGCAGGAGGGTTGCCTTTCAGGGCAGGGTCGCGCAGAGGGAGAGGGTTTCATAATCCCTGCATGTGAGAGGGAGGGAGGGGGGTCCAGATACGCGCAGAAGGGAAGCCGGTGATTCTAATAAGCAGGAAAAAGGCCAGGGTGCCTAAAATGGCTGTCATGTACATATGGGTGCGGGCTTTCACTGGCGGAGTGATGCGGTCAATATTTCACGGTATTCATGGTGCTTACAGGGAGAGGAGTGGGAAAAAAGGGGGGGGGGGATGAACGCTGTCTATGTACATCAATTTCTCTAATTTCCACATCAGGGCTGCTTCTCTGTCTCCTCCCCTGATTTTAATCGGGATATGTTCGATACCAGAAAAGAAGAGGTTATTTTCCAAGTTGCTGTGATGATCTTTCCAAATATCTTTAGCCATCATATATGTGAAGTTTCTGTTAACGATGGCCCTTATATGTTATAGGATGCGCAGCTTTAGTTTTTTGCCCATGTATTGTTTGCCAAAACCACATTCTAGAAGACAGACTACATGGGTGGTCTCACAGGTTATCTTTTCATTGATTTTTTTGTACCTTGTATAGTTGTAATATCTGCCCTGTTGTGGCCATAGCGGCCTGCATAACACTTGGGGCATTTAAAAAACACCCTTGCACATTAACCAATTACTTTTTTGGTAGCTTTTGTTGGTAAAATAACTCTTGGTTAACAAATTTTCCAAGGAGGGTACCTTTCTATATGTGATGTTCACATGTTCCGAAATATGATGTTTAAGTTCTTGATCTTTCTTTAAAATGTTCCAATGATTGGTATTCACTTGTTTTACTGTTTTGTTTAAACTATTAAAATCCGTGATAAATATGGTTGTTTCTTTATTTGGTTCAGTAGATGTCACCATATTTTTGGGCAGCAGTAGATTTTCCCTCATGTGTTTAGTGGCTCTTTTGTGTGCCTCTTCCAGGACAGTTATTGGGTATCCTCGTCTTCTAAATCTGTCGTACATCCCGTAAATCTGTCTGTCGTATTAGCAATTCCTGCAGACTCTTAAGAATTCTGTGTATGGGATGCTCCATTTTAAAGCTTTTGGGTGTGCACTTTTGGCTGATAAGATGCTGTTAAATGCTGTGGTCTTACGAAATAGAGTGGAGCAAATTCTTTCATCTTCAATGTAGATCCGTAAATCTAGATAGTCAATCGAGCTCATGCTATATGTATGCGTAAATCGTAGGTTTAGGGAGTTGTTGTTTAATGACATTAGGAAATCTTTCAAATCATTCTCTTTTCCTTCCCATATAAGACAGAGGTCATTGATATAACTGACCCATAGAACCACCCTTTCCAAGTTCATACTGTTAATTTCTGACCACAGACATTCTTTCTCCCAAAAGCCCATTGTTAAATTTGCGTATGTTCGGGCAAATGAGGTGCCCATGGCACTTCCTTGTTTTTGCCTGTAAAATCTACCATCAAAGATAAAAACATTGTTTGTTAGGCAAAAGGATATCATCTCCAAGAGCATTTTCGTGTGGTTGAGCAAACTCAGGGACCAAGATCTCATAAAATTCTCATGTGCCATAAGTCCGTCATCAAGGACTATCAAAGTATAGAAAGAAACCACCTCCACTGTGGCCATGATGTATCCAGGTTTCCAAGGGGTATCATTGATGCGCTTCAGGAAGTCCATGCAATCTTGTATATAGGAAGGTAGATCAGCTACATATGGGAACAAAAAGATATCCAATGTATAGCAAGGTTTTAGTTTTGTAAGGCATTTGCCAGTGGTTATTTTGTAATATGCACCTGTTTCAATAAAGCAGCCTTTTTCAAACACAAAATGAGTCTCAGTTTGGCTTGCCCGCCTCCCTCCCAATGCCACTCACCTAAGTGCTGCTAGCAACTCTTCTGCTGCAAGACTTATCGTTTAGGGTTTGTTTATTCGCTGCAGTCCTGGTTCATCAAATAACTGCATTGCTTTTGCATCATTATAGAGGTGTGAATTTGTTTATGCTTTCTTGCAGGTCTCAACTTCCCAGGAATCCCAGGTAGGATACCAGTGTTTATGCTTGTGATCTTTGGGAATAGGTGCTTATAGTTTGCAGCTCCTTCACAGTGTTGTATTTTAAAAAGAGGTAGTAGTTTTATAGACAGCTTACCTTTAACATGCAAAATGTTACTGCAACACCGTTTTTCCTTATGTTTCCTGGTGAACCTGGCAAAAATGGGACAAGGATTTTAGTCACTGTGCTAGAGTATGTGGTCCGTCTCTTTGTGCGGAATGGATAATGTCTTTGTTGATGTAGTGTCTTGGACCAGAGGGTCAAGAGGTATTTGAGAATCTTCCTGGTTTATCTGACAATGACACTCCCAAATGAAATGAATAAGTGATCTGTTTAAAGAAGCCTGACTTGCACTATCTTCCCAAGGTGAGCACTGTGTTGGAACTTTATCACTTTGGGAGGAGGATGCAGCATCAAGGTGAATCTGTAGAACAATACATCACTGAACTACGCAGGTTAGCTGCTACCTTTAAGTTTGATGCCTCTAATGAATAGCGATTAAGGGATAAATTCATGTTGGAGTGTACATTAGATAAAGGGGAGCTGCATCAGACTGCTGAGGATTTCCTTTTGTCCACCCTAAGCGTGGAAGGGTATTCTCAGATGTGAGACCCTTGCTCATTGCACCATCAGGATTCAAGCAAACCGGGCCGAAGACGGCTGTAATGCCAGAAACCGGTCCCCGGGAGCTTGTTTCCTTCCCAGTGTAAGAATTGGCTTTTGTAGTTTGGTTTGCCCTGTTCCCATCATGCACTGGGACAGGAACAGACTAATTTGCATACAGCCAGGTTCTGAAACTGGGATGGTGCAGTGAGCTAAAAAACGGTGTTGGATCTAGCCCTGATCTCTTGACTGGGTGAGAGCTTTCTGTTTAATTCAGAGACTCTGTCCCTCACCACCCCTTGTTGTAAATATTTTTGTCCACCCTAAGCGTGGAAGGGTATTCTCAGATGTGAGACCCTTGCTCATTGCACCATCAGGATTCAAGCAAACCGGGCCGAAGACGGCTGTAATGCCAGAAACCGGTCCCCGGGAGCTTGTTTCCTTCCCAGTGTAAGAATTGGCTTTTGTAGTTTGGTTTGCCCTGTTCCCATCATGCACTGGGACAGGAACAGACTAATTTGCATACAGCCAGGTTCTGAAACTGGGATGGTGCAGTGAGCTAAAAAACGGTGTTGGATCTAGCCCTGATCTCTTGACTGGGTGAGAGCTTTCTGTTTAATTCAGAGACTCTGTCCCTCACCACCCCTTGTTGTAAATATTTTTGTCCACCCTAAGCGTGGAAGGGTATTCTCAGATGTGAGACCCTTGCTCATTGCACCATCAGGATTCAAGCAAACCGGGCCGAAGACGGCTGTAATGCCAGAAACCGGTCCCCGGGAGCTTGTTTCCTTCCCAGTGTAAGAATTGGCTTTTGTAGTTTGGTTTGCCCTGTTCCCATCATGCACTGGGACAGGAACAGACTAATTTGCATACAGCCAGGTTCTGAAACTGGGATGGTGCAGTGAGCTAAAAAACGGTGTTGGATCTAGCCCTGATCTCTTGACTGGGTGAGAGCTTTCTGTTTAATTCAGAGACTCTGTCCCTCACCACCCCTTGTTGTAAATATTTTTGTCCACCCTAAGCGTGGAAGGGTATTCTCAGATGTGAGACCCTTGCTCATTGCACCATCAGGATTCAAGCAAACCGGGCCGAAGACGGCTGTAATGCCAGAAACCGGTCCCCGGGAGCTTGTTTCCTTCCCAGTGTAAGAATTGGCTTTTGTAGTTTGGTTTGCCCTGTTCCCATCATGCACTGGGACAGGAACAGACTAATTTGCATACAGCCAGGTTCTGAAACTGGGATGGTGCAGTGAGCTAAAAAACGGTGTTGGATCTAGCCCTGATCTCTTGACTGGGTGAGAGCTTTCTGTTTAATTCAGAGACTCTGTCCCTCACCACCCCTTGTTGTAAATAGAGGATTTCCTTTTGGGGCAAGAATTCTTTTATGTGCAACGCTGAGCTTTGCACTGCCAGCAACACCTCAGTAGTATAAGTAGCACTGGTTCAAATGAGGGTGAGCCACTGCAACTGACATCGCTGCCTCTGGGGACTGAAAAGTCCAGAATTCCCTCGTTCATCGCACCTGTGCCAGATTATCATCACTTTCAAGTTCAAGTTCAAGTTCTGGTATTTGTATAGCGCACTACTCACCCAGAGGGTCTCAAGGCGCTAGGGGGAGGGGTACATTATTTGTCGAATAGCCAGGTTTTAAGTTCTTTTCTGAAGGAGATGTGGTTCTGAGTGAGGCGGAGGTGGGTGGGGAGTGAGTTCCAGGTTTTGGCAGCCAGGAAGGAGAAGGATCTGCCACCCATGGTGGATTTCCGGATGCGCGGGACTGAGGCGAGGGCTTGATTGGACGATCTTAGTTGGCGGTTGGGTTTGTAGAAGGACAGTCGAGTGTTGAGGCATTCGGGTCCTAGATTGTAGAGGGCCTTGTGTGCGTGGGTGAGAAGGCAGAAAGTAATTCTTTTATTGACGGGAAGCCAGTGGAGGTCTTTTAGGTGTCCGGTGATGTGATCTTGGCGCGGGATGTCTAATATGAGTCTCGCTGACGCGTTTTGGATGCGCTGGAGTTTTTTCTCTAATTTCGCTGTGATTCCGGCGTAAAGTGTGTTACCATAATCCAGTCGACTCGTGACCAGTGCGTGGGTGACAGTTTTTCTTGTCTCGAGGGGGATCCAGCGGAAGATCTTTTTGAGAATGCGGAGTACGTTGAAGCAGGAGGACGAGACGGCGTTGACTTGTGTGGACATCGAGAGAGAGGAGTCTAGGATGAAGCCAAGGTTACGTGCATGGTCTGTGGGTGTGGGTGCAGTGCCCAGAGCGGACGGCCACCAGGAGTCGTCCCAGGCTGAGGGGGAGGATCCTAGGATGAGTACCTCCGTTTTGTCTGAGTTGAGTTTAAGGCGGCTATGTTTCATCCATTCGGCTACTTCTTTCATGCCTTCGTGAAGATTGGTTTTGGCGGTGTTGGGGTCTTTGGTGAGGGAGAGGATTAACTGGGTGTCGTCGGCGTAAGAGATGATGTTGAGGTTGTGTTGACGCGCGATGGAGGCGAGAGGACTCATGTAGACGTTGAAGAGGGTGGGACTGAGTGAGGATCCTTGAGGTACGCCGCAGATGACTTCCGTGGCCTCTGAGTAGAATGGGGGAAGTCGGACTCTTTGAGTTCTCCCAGTGAGGAATGAGATGATCCAGTTCAAGGTTTTTCCTTGCATGCCGATGTTGCTGAGGCGATGTATAAGGGTGCTGTGGCAGACTGTGTCGAAGGCGGCGGATAGGTCGAGCAGGATGAGGGCCACTGTTTCTCCGTTGTCCAGGAGAGCTCGGATGTCGTCGGTCGCTGCAATGAGGGCGGTTTCGGTGCTGTGTTTAGCTCGAAACCCGGATTGAGATGGATCAAGGGAGTTGTTGGATTCAAGGAAGGCGGCGAGCTGTCTGTTGACGGCTTTCTCGATGACTTTGGCCGGGTATGGGAGGAGGGATATGGGTCTGTAGTTTTTAAGTTCAGAGGGGTCTGCTGTGGGTTTCTTCAGAAGGGCGCTGAGTTCGGCGTGTTTCCAGCTTTCTGGAAAGGTGGCTGAGTTGAAAGAGCAGTTGATGACATCACGGAGGTGGGGTGCGATGATTGAGTCAGCTTTTTTGAAGATGTGGTGGGGGCAGGGGTCGGTAGGCGAGCACGAGTGGATTGAGTTCATGAGGCGAATGGTGTCATCAGTGGTGATTGGGTTCCAGGCGCTGATTTTGTTAGTTGGCGGAGTAGGATCTGAGGGGGGTGGGGATGGTTGATCGCTGGGAGAATTCTCGAAGCTGTTGTGGATGTCGGCAATTTTGTTGTAGAAGAAGGAGGATAATGCGTCGCAGGGGTCTTGGGAGGGGGTGATGTCGTTGGATGCTGCAGCGGGGTTGGTGAATTCTTTGACGATGTTGAAGAGTTCCTTGCTGTTATGAGTGTTGTTGTCGAGACGATCCTTGAATGCTGATTTCTTAGCGGATCAAATCAGTTAGTGGTGTTTGCGGGTGGCTTTCTTGAGGGAGGCCATGTTGTCTGAGGTTGGGTTTTTTCTCCATATCTTCTCCAGGGTGCGGCATAGCTTCTTGGATTTTTTAAGTTCATCATTGAACCAGGGAGCCTTTTTGCTGGCTGATTTCATCTGGTGCTTTTTCAGGGGTGCTAATTCGTCAGCACTGTGGGTAATCCATTGATTGAGGTTGGTGGCCGCTTGGTCTGGGTCCATTGAGAGGGTGGGAGGGTTTTGGTTGAGTGATGTGAGGAGTTGGTCGGAGGTGATTTTGTTCCAGTTTCTCCGAGGAATAGGTTGTGGATGGTTGTGGGTCAGGTTGGTTTTGTAGCTGAAGTGCAATCGAAAAAAACAACCTAGGTGGAAGTCTTAAAATGCCTACACAATGGTTACAGGACACAACCAAGAAGGTAAGGGGGGGGGGAAAGGGTAGGGCCGCAGTTTCCAATAAAAATTATACTAATTGTATATATACTAAATAGATTTTATTTTTAAACAAACAGTATAAAACCGCATATATTTCAATACAAAGTAAAAATGCAATTCATGAACAAAACAACGTAATAAAAAACACATATAGAATTCTTTTGTAAATTCCAAAAGGTGGTGTGTCAAGTTGAGTGTCAACGCGTTTCGGCGTCCTGCGCCTTTATCAAGACAGAGAAACACTCCCTGAAAATAAAAACACATTTTAGTACATAAATTTAAACCAGGCTATAACTAATTCCTATTACATGTATCTAGTCATTACATCAGATATAGTACAATTAAAAACTGTGGAAACTGCGCAGGAATTGGGAAGGTTTTTGTCCTGTTATTTCAGGCAATGATAACGCCCTAAGGATGAGAGCAAGGGTTGATAGTAGCCTCTACTGTGGCATCACGAACCCAATGGTTCGCAAGACGATGATGAACAGAGGTATGCAGGGTACATGCTTTACATCAAACATATTGAGAGTTCATATTGAGATGTATCTAGATTGATAAAATAGCAGACAGAAGTATGAGAGGCACATAATTTACTTCATTTTTTTGTGAATATAATACTCAGGCAAAAAGTTCAAACAAACACTAGCACATGAATATTGGCAATTTGCCAAACAAAGCAATAAAAAGCAATCAAAACAGGTATTTGCACATTTGATACATTTTAATTAGTACATAAAAAAGTATTCATTGGTAAAAAATAATAAGTACATTCATATGTATGCATGATAAAAATGTTATGACATTCTGACATATGTATAAGTTCAGATAATCATCAGATATATATCGCAATTCAATAAAAGATGGTTTCCTGTCTACGCGTTTCGACACAGGAGTGTCTTCCTCAGGACTGTACCATCGTATTTCTGTAAAAACATATTAAAAAATATTTTCAATATTTACAGCTATATATCATATAGTAAAGTGCAAAAACCGTTTTTGTGCCAAATTAAACCATTTACATCAGGCAGAGTTTCTTAATTTACAGATTTGATAATACCGCTAAATCTTGATGTATGAGTTTGTCGTGAGAAAACAGAAAACAGACATCATTTGTACATATTTACACCTATCCATGTGTCAGTCATCAGTCAGATATATACATAGTAGACATAGTTGTAGCATCTAACTAGACATTTAAATTTATACATTCTCATTTTTAATCTTACTACCCTATTGAGAGGCATATTCCTAATACAACCGTGATTACTATATACAGTGAAGGAAACTTATAGTGGAGAGTGAGAGAATCCTCATAGGTAAAAGAGACAGAAAGATTGAAAAGTATACAAAGGGATTTTTTGTGCCTATATTTAACACGATGTGTCTCTACTTATTACAGTGATATTTTAAATTATATAAAGAAGCCATACAGATTTGGGCAACCAAAGGATTGTTTTTTTATCATAATTGCAGCTTACCTAATTAAACAAGGAGAGACCGCTAATATTATGTGTTGGTGAATGGGGTCAGCAAGTAGTAATTCCTGCAGTGAATAAGGAATACACAACTTTATGCTCTGCGGTACTTAAAGAGTTCTTTTTACTCTTTCATTCAAACTGAATTATTACTGCTATTTTTCATTTCACGTTTTGCTTGAAATGAATATTATTGGAATTGTTCTGCATAAATTTTAGTCTGGAAGATGAAATAAAAAACATAAGCTATGATAAGTTGCTAGACACGTTTTTATCCTAATATGCAGTCATTGCAGATCTTTTGCTATTTACAGATAGCTTTAGTAGATCATTTCTTACCAGAAAAACACAACAGAGCTGTAGTGGTAATTTTTGAGCAGTATAGGTGAGAAAAACCCGTCCTTACTTTGAGATTTTATTCTGGGTATAAAGGGAAAATGAAAATAAGCACACGTTAGATGCCTACGTTTAGTACTTAGTCTCTATTCCTACACTATTTGACCTATACTGATAAAATAACACAGTGCCACATTCTTACCATAATTAAAAACAATAGTGGTCGTGTTTCAGAAGGGTAGAATCTGGTGATCCCGAAGATTAAATGTTCTATACCCTGGGTGTTGGGGAGAAAAACAAGCGAGTGGATTGTAGACCTACTATCATTTCATCCTAACACGTCCTAGGCCTATGGCACCTCTTGAAAAGACATAAATTTTACCTTTTTATTCTGTGTGTGGGTAAACCGGCTGCAGGAGGTACCCGGCGTCTTTTAATTCTACATGATAAAAAGCGGAAAAAACGGGACCTGACATTAGATACAAAAGCGTATACTTAGCATGGATAGCCTATCGGTATTTGAGATGAGTTACCTGGTTTCGAGTCTTTCCACATAGGCCGGCTCTGACTGGTGCTAGATGGCTTAGTTTCTATAAAAAGGGATAAGTGCGCCTCGCATTTAAAAAATGGTCAAGAGTTTGTTTTACTCTTTTTTAGAAAATGACTTGTCTAAGGCGGCTTACCGTGATGTCTGCATGTGAAAAAGACCGGCTGAAAAAGGTTCCCGGTGTCTCTTAAATCTGCATAGTAAGAAAGCAGACAACCGGGACCAAACATTAGTCGCACGAACGTGTGCTTGGCATAAATAAACTTTCGGGATGGGAGTTTAAAAGTTACCTGATTAGAGGTTTGTCCAAATGGGCCGGCTAAGTCTAGTGCTCGGTGACTCTGTTTACAAAAAGGAAGAAAGCAAGTACGACTCGCATTAGCCAAAATAATTCGGGGTTGTCTTACTCATTTTAAACGGCTCACTAGTCTACCCGCAGCAGCTTACCGTGATGTATTCTCAAACAGGCTGACCGGTTGCAAGGGATCCCGGCGGTATCTCGTTGTGCGATGTGAATCTGAGATACACGCGTTCATTGGCTTAAATACCGACAATAGTCATAGGTTTAATTGGTATCACATGTATCTTAAGGGGAAAGGTTTCCTTTTTACCGGAGCTATGAATCTATCGGTTTATTTATATTACTTCCATGTGTGTATTTTGAAAGATACTAACTACGGGGCTTATGTGTATTTGTTTTCAGACAGTTGAATCTATGTATATATATATTATTAGTTTTTATTTCCCTATCTTTTAATTCTTTATTTTAAAATAAGGTGTGAATAGTAAAACAGCATATGTACTTAAGCCTATTTAGTCACTGCACAGCCACTACAGTATCGCGTTGGCCCATGGTAGATCATTATTTAGACCATGGGTAAATGTGTTCAGAGAGAAAATCCAATACACCTCTCTCTTTTTTCTTATTTTATCTCCTCCATTATTATTGGGTGTATGGATTTTTTCTAAAATCCGCCACCGAATCTGAGATGGAGAGTGCTGGAACTCAGAAAAATGTAAGGCCAAAGGAGCTGTAAGCTTTCGTGTTTTAATAGCAGACCTATGTTCTGTGAGCCGGAGTTTCATGGTTCTAGAGGTCTCTCCAACGTAACCTAAGTTACATGGGCATAGTAGTAAATAGACAATGTTACTGGTGTTGCATGTCCATAGTTCCCTAGCTTGTATTTTAATTTGGTTAAATAGAAGGGTCTCACCTGGGATAATACCTTCACATGCTTGGCATGACCCACATCTCGAAGTTCCTCTGATAGCATTGCCACCTACAAGTGATTTTTGTATATATGGGATCTTATCGTTGTGGTTTTCAAAGCGTGATCTCACTACTAGATCTTTTAGATTTTTATTGCGACGGTGCGCAAACATTGGTCTTGGTAATTTTGGTTGGGTAGGTTCCACATTTAAAAGATGCCAATTGGAATTTACAATTTGTCTTACAGTGGCATTCAAAGGAGAGTGTTTGGTAATGCACACAAGTTTACGCTCTTTTTGATTTTTTGCCGAATTTAGTAAGGCATCACGGTCAAAGTAACGTGCTCGTTTATAAGCCTCTCTTACCAATCTGTGTGGGTAGCCTCGTGCAATAAATTTAAGTTTCATCTGTTCTGATTGAGCATCATAGTCCTTGATACTGGTGCAGTTCCTCCGAACCCTTAGGAACTGAGAGAAAGGTATACCATCTTTCTGGTTCCTAGGGTGGTAGCTACTGAAGTGGAGCAAAGTGTTTCTCGCCGTAGATTTAATATGTAAATCCACTTCAAGATGATTCAATATATGTTTAATATGTATATCCAAAATAATTTACTTCAAACATACTACTGTAACATGTTGGAACGGATCAAAGTGATAGAAACATGATACTATATAAACGAGGATACACATATCTATGAACATCCACTTCTTTTTATCCTTTGTTCATGGCTTCTAAGCATATACTGATAATGGAGACAAGGTTCACATTTCAAAAGACATCTAATGCTTTCTATCTTTTGGTTGTAACCTATAGGGGTATACTAATCGCAGAAATACATGATTACAGTTTAACTAACTAGCAAAGCTTGTTCCCGGACAGCCAAAAGAATTAATAGATTATAAAATAGATATGAAAGTTGATAGAAGGATAGATATAGATCTAGTAAAGTTGCCTGAAACATTCTATCCCTGAATTTAATTTTTTATTCATTTTTTATAAAAGAAAAAAAAAAAATTCTCAAAAAAGGGGTATAGTATCGGGTTTTATATCATCGTTTGTTTGGCTTACCTATAGCTGAAAGCAGCTCAAAAGTGACTTGCGAAGCTGGTAGTTTCTATTAGATTCTTTTAAAGTGATGAAGGGAATCTGTTTTTATAAATGAAAGAAATATGTATACAAGAGATTTTGAACTCTCAGATTAAATTTACAAAAAAAGGGGAACAGTTATTCCAAGCCAAAGGTTCTACATACCTACTCTCTATACAGTATTCATCTGTTTCCCCCCCCCCCTTACCTTCTTGGTTGTGTCCTGTAACCATTGTGTAGGCATTTTAAGACTTCCGCCTAGGTTGTTTTTTTCCATTGTGCAATTTCCCTGACCTAGGGGTTTGTTTCATTTGTGTAGACAGGGAACCCTTGTTTGTAGCAAAAGTTTGTAGCTGAAGTGAACACAGCTGTGATCCGTCCAGTGAAGAGCTGTAGTGCGGTCGAAGGAGATTTGCTTGCTGGAGGTGAAGATAGGGTCGAGCGTGTGTCCGGCTGTGTGGGTGGGGGTGTAAACAAGTTGTTTGAGTCCGAGATTGCCCAGGTTGTCCAGAAGGGTGGTGGTGTTGCTGTCGTGTTGTCGTGTTTGTTATCAAGGTGGTAGTTGAGGTCTCCTAGGAGAATGTAGTTCTCGGAGGCTAGGGCGTGTGGGCTGACAAAGTCCGTGATGTCATCGCTGAATTGAGTGCGGGTACCTGGAGGTCTGTAGATGAGGGTGTCTCTAAGTGTGGTTCTGGGGTCGGTGTGGATCTGAAAGTGGAGATGTTCGGCGTTTGCAAGATAGTCGTCGGAGCTGGTTGTGATTTTGATGGTGTTCCTGTGGATGATGGCGATGCCTCCTCCTGTTTGATTGGTGCGGTCTTTGCGGATAATCTTGTAAGTGTCCGGTATGGCTATGGCGATGTCGGGTGCTGAAGATGTGTTCATCCATGTTTCCGTAAGGAAGGCGAGGTCCGGAGACGCAGTGTCGATTAGGTCCTAGCATTCTGTTGCGTGGCTGTGGACCGAGCGGGTGTTGAGCAGGATGCACTTTAGTCGGTTAGAGTCGGAGTTGTGTTTGGAGGACATGGATTTGGAGAGGGTCCTGAGGCAGTTGAACTTGCAGGAGAGGCAGGCGAATGGGCCGTGAGTACGTCCTGGAGTAGCTTCGCAACAAAGTGGTGTACGTCCGGGGTTGAGGGCGAGGAGAGTCGCGGTATCATATGTGAATCTAGAGGGTTGGGAGCGGCAGGGACCAGGGGGTCTGGCGCTGGGCGCGGTCCAGGCGCGGACTGGCGCAGACGGGCTTACCTTTAGCGCACCTTCGGCGCGACCGCTGCGCGTGACCGCTGCGCGTTGGGTTATCAGTCTTAATGGAGAGTGGAGGGGGGTGGAGCATGGGAGGGGCAGCTGGGAGGCGGTAGCGGGAAGGGTAGGCGGGCCAAGGGAAGCACAACAACAAGATGGTGGTCGGGGAGAGAAAACGAAACTGAGGCAAGGTAAACAATCTGAAATGCCAAATAAAACAGTAAAAGCAAGAGCAGGCTGTTTCAATGTCTCGGTACTGTCACGCTCAAGATCAGATCATTTAGGTGCGGCGCTACGGTGTGATGCGCTATGACCGGCAGAGTGGGCTGACAATAGTAATTTAAAAGCAGCAGGCTACGATACCAAACGCCGATAGCAGGGCAGTGCAGTTCAGAAGTTGCAGTAGCGGAGAGCAGGGAAAGCGCTTCAGGGAAAGCGCTCCAGCAGTAGGCGCTATGTTCAGGAATCAGGAGGCGTGGGGAGCGACTGCTATGGCACGCTAAAGACATGCTGTAGTCCTGCACCCTGGAAACTGCATTAGACTGCTGAGGATTTCCTATTGGGGCAATAAGCCTTTTCTGTGCAACACTCAGGTTTGCATTGCCAGCATCCCCTATTTACCATCAAGGGCACTGACACAATTGAGGGTGAGCCACTGCGACTGACATTGTTGCCACTGGGGACTACATAGCCAAGAATTCCCTCCTTCATTGCACCTGTGCATGTTATCATCACTTTAAAAGAAGCGCTGAAGTCCTGTAGCGCGGGATGTGCACAAGCTTTGCCCAGGCCCGTCCTGAGCCCATTAGACACAGGAAGAACCAGGGCAGGTCCACCCTCCTTGATTTGCCAAATCTACACCTGGCTGCAGAAATCGACTCCACATAGTAAAAGACGTTTCATGTTTTGCCTCTCTGTTTTGTATATGTGACCCTAATAATAAGGAGGCCGCCTCTATTAGTCTAAGACTCTCATAGATGTTTTGCCAGACTGTTGTAATTTGTATAGTTATTGAGGATCGGTAAGAGAGAGCATCCTATGGTCACTGATGGTGCATTGGCTTCGCTCAACACTCACTAATCTATATTGACGTACATTATGGGAGCCATATGGGCAATTGATAAACAAACAATGAGTGTTCGAGAGAGGTTGCTGAGCTGTGGCGAGGAGCTAGTGGTTTCAGAAACTCAAGTCCAATCTCAACCTGTCAGCACTGTCCCAGGCACCATAACGCACAGTGCTGAGTTGAGTCCAGATGATAAAGGGTGTAATGGGTGTGTGCAAACTGTCTCAGTTTCCATTTCTCTATGTGACAGTGACATCCAACCTCCACCCAAAAGTTCTAGAAAGCCCAGGTTCTGGCATGTAACTGCTGCCTCCAATATAGCCAAAGCTAAAGCCATAGCTGATTTAACTACTAAAAAAAGCTACCATGAGAACTGCTGCTAAAAGTGATGACAATAAAAGTATATGTGACATGGTTACATTTCTAGAATTATTTGTTAGATATACTTTAGGATGTTTGATTAGTGAATTGCAGCACGTAGAAAGCCTGACTACCCCCTTTCTGGATTTATTAAAGATTAAATCTGTGGAGCTCCCCTTAACATCTGGTCTTGAAGCAAGAGTGCACTCTCTGCAGGCCGCTTCTGAATCTTGGATGGTAGCTCGGCCTCCTTTCAGCGCTGCACAGGTCCTAGAGCCCACGGTTAAAGTTATCCTCTCTGACCCAGATATGAGACGACTGCAGGGGCCACTGAACATTGGGCCCGATTCACAGAACTAACTTAAGACAAAATCCTAAACTTACTACTTTTGGTATTCACAGAAGTTAGGATTTTGTCTTAAGTTTGTCTTAAGACAGACTTAAGACAGACTTAAGTTAGGATTTTGTCTTAAGTCTGTCTTAAGTCTGTCTTAAGACAAAATCCTAACTTCTGTGAATACCAAAAGTAGTAAGTTTAGTATTTTGTCTTAAGTTAGTTCTGTGAATCGGGCCCTGTGTACCTATACAGACACAGAGAACAACTATGAGTGCAGGTACATCTAATTGTCAGAGTCTTCCTTGCCCAACCACAGGTTCTACAGCCCAGGGAGCTTCCTCTCGTAGCCCTATAGCTAATCCTATTGAATACTTGGGATTTTTCCCCACTGCAACACCGTGCTACTAGTGATAGCTAACGCACCCACTATATCGCCACAAGGAAACGAGACTTGAATTTAATTGAGAAACAAGGCTTTACATTGGGTAGGCACCAGAACGGACATGACGGGCTGTTTTAGACAATATAAACATGGTCCAATGAGTAAAACGGGTGGTAGAGGTCAAACATCCTTACCAGGCAATTGTGTGGTTCTATCTTTTAAAAACCCTCGCTCAGTAGAAACTGTACTGCATATAGTAAAGCCAATAACTGTCTTACCTCATAACATCTCAGTTTTGCATTTAGGTTATTTTATTTTCCAACCTGTGCACAAATGTGTAGAACACAGATGAATGATTTTTATGATCCTATTTTAACATATCATCGTTATGATAATTTGTCAGGCCTGGATGGCCTGGACTGACTATCACAGACTATCAAAGGGCCAGCTCCATTTTATAACACAACTATTTTAGAGGGGCAGGAGATTAATATTAGTTCACAGAATAAGAATGAGCCAGGAACAATACACAATACTTCTATAGCCCCTTTAAGAGCAAGTCCTGCTTCAGCCGAACCTAGGCATTATCTTACAGATAAGCCTGCCTCTAATTCAATGGGCTTTGTATTCTGGAATGTGGCAGGTCTGCGTAACAAGGTCAACAATACAGAATAGTTAGATTTGATTGCTGGGTTCCACATTTTATGTCTCCATGAGACTTGGCTACTGGGCCTCATCCTTATCAATGGGTACAGAACCTACTATGTTCTTGCTGTACCATCTAGTCATGATAGACCAAAGGGAGGCATGTGTACTCATGTATCCAATATTTTACCCTTTACAAAGAACCGAATGGTAGCGCATAACACGTTTTTTAGTGAAGTCTCCAATTCCACAATATCAGTAGTGATAGATTTTTATAACAATACATCGCCGTTGATATTACTATTGTTCTTTGACACCTAGATAAAGATCTAGAGTCACTATGTAAAGGACATTGAGAGGATTTATTAATCTTTTTTTTGGGGGGGTGATTTCACCATACACTTATGTGATTTGCCCTCTAAAAGGGTTTGTCGGCTAACTTACACTACACACTTTGAGCAAACACATTTTTCACATAATTGTTATGGCGAGAAATTTAATTATGTACTATTTAAATGTTATCTGGTATTTTCTAATGAGGTTTGCTCCCATCCAGTTTTATTTAAGTCCACTTTTAATAGTAGAGGTCAGCATATCGTTGTTGACTTGATCTTACTTTCTAGTAGTTTCTCGCTCAGAGCTCATACATTTCTTACTCATGGTATCTCATTAAGTGACCATTTTCCTCAGAGTATTCAACTTACTTTTAACTCATTTCCTTGCGACCAATCCTAAAGTAATACCTTGGCCACAGTTGAGAATATTGAGCTAGCTTCCCACAACGGTTATACCGTGCGCTGGACCCAGGTTGAACTAGAATGTTTCATGAAGCAAATGATATGTGCATACAGCAACGCTTTTGATACAAGTCTAGATGAGACAGCTGACCCGTATGTTTGTATCGAGGCTTATCTGGAGGTCACATGGGGGTTAAGGCAGGTTTCTCTCTTTTCAGAGGCAGTCCCACATGACACAGGAGAGGATGGTTTGACTCTGAATGTTCAAAGGTCCACGAAATGTTAAAGGATGCACTACATAGTCCTCTAGATGTAAATTTGAGGTACAACCTTGTAGAGCTGACTATAAGTGAGCTGTGAAGAAGAGAAAAAGCCCTAAGAGATACGCTTGGGAATCTTTGCATGAAAGAAGCTTGAACAAGCATAATATTGCATTCTGGTGTGTAGTTAATTCTCCCACTGTTTTGGAGAAGGTGTGTGCTAGGCTAGAGATAGCAATCCTAGAAAAGGATTGGATTGACCATTTTTCTGGAATATATTCTTTTCCATCCAGTGAGTCAGTGATTCCAGTATGTACAGCTGATTATAACGTAGATAACAACTTACATCACAGCAATATTGACCTTTTATTCAGCCTAGATGAAGTTATTGGGGCAATCAACGTTAGTAAAGGGGGTAAGCCCCAGACCCCGATGGACATGTTTAAAGCCAATACTTCATTATGGTGATCCTTACTAACCTTGGTACTAAATGATTATTGTTGAATAGGTTTCCCATCAAATTGGACTAAGTCCACTGAAGTCCCTTTTTACAAAAAAGGTGACCGTATTAATCTTGCGTGTTACTGGCTGATTTCTTTACTTTACTCAACAGTGAAGATAGTTGGCCATATTATTTGGAATAGGTTACAAGATTGAGTGGAATCAAATAAAAAAAATTGGAACTACAGTATGGTTTTCACCCTGGAGTAGGAACTGTAGAACAGAGAGTAAATTTAAGTTGCCTTATTGGGAAATACACTATGATTAAAAAGGAGAATGTCTATCTCTCTTTTGTAGATCTTCGTCTCTTTTTGATTGTGTTAGCCATGATAAGAAGTGGAACATTATAACAGATATGAGGGTAGAGAGACAATTGTTATCCATTTTTTAAGGGAACAATACTCAGATAGTAGGGCCAGAGTTTGTTATGTTAATTGGGGTGATTGTGCACAACACTTCTGCATTGAGAGAGAAGTGCGGCAGGAATGTGTGCTCTCTCCCTTTTTATTTTCGCTATATATCAATAGTCTAGGGAGGGAATTATTTTTAACAAAGAAGGGAGGTAGAGTACAAAGTAGGATTCCTACTCCACGGGCACTGATACATAAACAAGAAGAATCCTACTACTAGTGTGAGGAAGAAAAGGTGGAGGGGAAGCACTCAGTGTTGTGTAAAATACCCCTCACACACCAACAGGCCCCTTGGTGTCATGCTTCATCATCGGGGTCTTCGCACCCCACTAGAGGGATGCGGCACGCTGCGACCTACGACTACGTGGGAGCGTTGACAGGTGTAAACTATGTGTGGTGTGTGTTGATAGTGAGTGATAAGAGGATTAAATGTGAGTGGGAAACGTGGTGAGGAAATTAAAAAGTACCTGGCTAGTGGGAAAAATGAAAAAAACTTTATTTCGTACCCCTAGCTGGTGCTATTAAAAGGTGTGCAGAAAAAGACGAGGTTGGTTTGTCTTAATTACGGACAAAACCTCTGGTGTGCGTCGACATGTTTCGGTACATGTGTACCTTCTTCAGGACGGGGCACAACTCCCAACCCTACTCACGTTTTTCTAAGAAAAGGGGGTAATTATATTTTTAATAAAAAGTGAAATCACTCATTTTGAGTTGGCTACAATGTGCCTACAGCGGTTCTTGGGATCATGTATTTACATGTCCTGCAAAAAAGGAAAAAACCATTAGGTTTGGTTACCATAAGGTATTGGCTCAGACAGGTGCAGTCACCTGGAGCCCCAAACAAAGAACAATCTGTAAAGGAAAAGACATACTAGACACACAACACACAGGACACACTTAGGTTTGTTGTACTTATTGTTTTTCAGACATACTCGTAGTCTTTGATGTCTACTGCATCATGAGCAAGTCCTGAGCATCAAGGTAGGTAGGTGGATCCACAATCTACAATGATAGAGAGGTGGACTCAGTGCTGTTACTTATATTTACTTCTCACCTCATCCATCTACCTAGATAGGCTGGATTCTGTGTGGAGAGAATACTCACGAAATCCGCCTGTATTGGCCTCCTTCTACCACCCCGTGCTGCTCCGCCGTGAATGAATTGCGGACGTGCTTGGTGGTATTTAAGGGGAGGCTAGGTGTATTGTCATTGGTTAATTGCCGGAAGTCACCGGGACCATGTATGAAGACTGTCTGTTTTCGCCTTTATGCATGTGATTCAATTAACTTTGACATGTGACCCATTGTTGTTTGTTCATTACCGGAATGTCCATGTATGGTCTTTCCGCTTCTTTGCCAATCATGGGCCGTTAATGGGTCCGGCGCTGAAAAGGGGCGTCGTTGTTTACACGGCTGTGTGTCATGTGTGCATGCGCATGAGTTGTTTCCCATTGGTGTCTATGCGCATGCGTAATAGCCGGTTTGGGGCAATGCATGTTCAAAGATATGATTTGTAGCGCTGGCCCTTGTGGGCAGGTACCGGCCGTAGTGGTCAAGTGATTTGGCTCCACGGTATGTCATCGTTTAGTCCCGTGATATGGGTACCCAGGCGGAACACCCAACGTTGTTCCTTCTGGAACAGGCCTGATTCCGAATCTAGTCGCTCAATGACAGTCCAGCGAAGATCGTTTACGCAGTGCTGTAGTGACAGGAAATGTGATTGGTGAACATAAATCAAACATACGATGTAAAAAAACAACAACCAAAATGGCATCACATTTCCTGTCACTACAGCACTGCGTAAACGATCTTCGCTGGACTGTCATTGAGCGACTAGATTCGGAATCAGGCCTGTTCCAGAAGGAACAACGTTGGGTGTTCCGCCTGGGTACCCATATCACGGGACTAAACGATGACATACCGTGGAGCCAAATCACTTGACCACTACGGCCGGTACCTGCCCACAAGGGCCAGCGCTACAAATCATATCTTTGAACATGCATTGCCCCAAACCGGCTATTACGCATGCGCATAGACACCAATGGGAAACAACTCATGCGCATGCACACATGACACACAGCCGTGTAAACAACGACGCCCCTTTTCAGCGCCGGACCCATTAACGGCCCATGATTGGCAAAGAAGCGGAAAGACCATACATGGACATTCCGGTAATGAACAAACAACAATGGGTCACATGTCAAAGTTAATTGAATCACATGCATAAAGGCGAAAACAGACAGTCTTCATACATGGTCCCGGTGACTTCCGGCAATTAACCAATGACAATACACCTAGCCTCCCCTTAAATACCACCAAGCACGTCCGCAATTCATTCACGGCGGAGCAGCACGGGGTGGTAGAAGGAGGCCAATACAGGCGGATTTCGTGAGTATTCTCTCCACACAGAATCCAGCCTATCTAGGTAGATGGATGAGGTGAGAAGTAAATATAAGTAACAGCACTGAGTCCACCTCTCTATCATTGTAGATTGTGGATCCACCTACCTACCTTGATGCTCAGGACTTGCTCATGATGCAGTAGACATCAAAGACTACGAGTATGTCTGAAAAACAATAAGTACAACAAACCTAAGTGTGTCCTGTGTGTTGTGTGTCTAGTATGTCTTTTCCTTTACAGATTGTTCTTTGTTTGGGGCTCCAGGTGACTGCACCTGTTTGAGCCAATACCTTATGGTAACCAAACCTAATGGTTTTTTCCTTTTTTGCAGGACATGTAAATACATGATCCCAAGAACCGCTGTAGGCACATTGTAGCCAACTCAAAATGAGTGATTTCACTTTTTATTAAAAATATAATTACCCCCTTTTCTTAGAAAAACGTGAGTAGGGTTGGGAGTTGTGCCCCGTCCTGAAGAAGGTACACATGTACCGAAACATGTCGACGCACACCAGAGGTTTTGTCCGTAATTAAGACAAACCAACCTCGTCTTTTTCTGCACACCTTTTAATAGCACCAGCTAGGGGTACGAAATAAAGTTTTTTTCATTTTTCCCACTAGCCAGGTACTTTTTAATTTCCTCACCACGTTTCCCACTCACATTTAATCCTCTTATCACTCACTATCAACACACACCACACATAGTTTACACCTGTCAACGCTCCCACGTAGTCGTAGGTCGCAGCGTGCCGCATCCCTCTAGTGGGGTGCGAAGACCCCGATGATGAAGCATGACACCAAGGGGCCTGTTGGTGTGTGAGGGGTATTTTACACAACACTGGGTGCTTCCCCTCCACCTTTTCTTCCTCACACTAGTAGTAGGATTCTTCTTGTTTATGTATCAGTGCCCGTAGGGAGGGAATTAGCCAGCAAATGTATGGACCTCCCAAAAATCATTCATTGTCCCATTCCGACCCTTCTGTATGCGGACAATGCTTTCCTCATGACACGAACACCACTGGGCTTACAATGTTTGTTCACTAGCTTTGTCACCTATTTGTAGGGCTAGGATCTTTTAGTTAATCAAAGCAAAACATATATTATGGAATGTGGAAGGAGGACAATGAAAAGCTGCTATATTAAAATATCTGAGGTAAAGATCAGCATTACAGTGACCTTCTCCTATTTGGGCATACTGTTCGATAAGGAGGTCTCATGGATAAAAGCTATAAAGACAAGGAATCTGCTGTTTGGGAAGTCAGTTATGGCCCTCTCTAATTTCGCTAGAAAGCTAGTCACGAACCCGCCTTATGAAATGCTGAAGATATATAAGGCTAAATGCCTATTCCTTGCTACTTATGGATTAGGTGGATGGGGTCATGTTAATTATAAGGCGCAACAAACTGTAGAAAATGGATTTTTTAGGTGCCTTACTTACCTTACCTATAAGCTCATCTTCTTTTGTTTGCCATGCAGAATTGGGATTATTATTCCTTGCATATATAGTTAAGATACAACTCATTCTGCTATGGCACAACATTTGGACTTTGGAATTTACTGGTTTTAACCGAGCCATCATTAAAGATTGTCGGAACTAAATTTTCCCTTTGTGTTTCCCATGGGTTTTTTACATCCAGCAATTCTTCTATAATATGGGACACCCATTATATTTTGAGTACCTGATATTTTGATAGACATGAGTCGATTTGAAGGCTATGTGCCTGCGGAACATGGAAAAACTCAGGTTGTCTACAGAATTGTTAAAACATACTGTGTTAAAAAAACAATCCAGGCTGATTTTTATTTGATATGCAACCTTACCTTAAGTGCATTCGGAACCCTAGGCATAGGTTTGCACTCACTCATTTCAGAATGGATATTTTTCATTGCCTAATCAGCTTTCCTGAAATGAATGCTTGGTCCCAAACATTGGATAACTGTCTTTGTGACCTAGGGTCAAACAGAGCACTACGCATGTGGTGTTTTTCTGCAAACTATATATCGAGAAGAGGAAACTTTATATAGTTCCATTGTGAAAAGCCTTTTCAATTTTAAGCAATGCCATCCTGCATACTTATTTTTACAAACTACCTTCTCTGGACATATTGTGTTTTATGTCAAGTTTTTTTTGTCAGCACAACTTTTGTGCTATGTTTTTATTTAGTATAAAATATTAGATGCATTGCTACCCATTATACATAGTCATATTGTGCATAGCTGCCATTGTTTATAATGTGTATATATGTTTACACTAGTGTCTTTCTGCTTTTATGACTATAATTTAAATTTAAAAAAAATATTTTGAGTGATTGATAAAGCCAGAGAAAGCATGTGGCAGAAGGACAATCCTTCATTGCAGGAGGTGCTAATGATAGCCAAAGTACAGGAGCATTCTAAGGCTTGCGTGGGGGTTATTCACAAAGAGGCCTTTTTGATTGATAAGAGTGAACCTTCAATTGTTAAACTAGTTTAAGAGAAATCAGTCCATGAGAAGTTTTCAGTAAAGTCAAAGAATTCTGGCAATATGAAAACCTTTCTTGGCAAGTGATTTTGGTGCGTCAACTCGGGACACATGGCACATAACAAAGAGATTGTCCTAATTGGAAAGTTGTGGTCACAAGGGTCACTTCACCAAGTGTTGCAAATCAACCAAAGAAGGGAAAAAGATAAGGTAAATAGATTGTGATTATGAGGGTGACGACATTGAAGAGGTGAACATTCTCCAAGTGAAGGAACTTTCTTCTGAAGGCCTTTTGGAGTTTATTCTGGATAATGAAGAGCCGTTAAAAATTTGATTTGACTCCATAGTAACACTAATTTCAAAGGTTTTCTATGATCAGCATTTGAAGGGGAATGTGAAATTGTGGAAACCTGACATAAAATCCAATTGTTATGGTGGAGAACCCATATAGTTATTTGGTTATTTTTGGGGCAACATTGAGTTATAGGACAGGATCCTACTAGGGAAAATCTATGCCTCCATGAAAGGAGATTCCCTTATCAGTTGGTTCTACCAACAGGATTTATATGTTAATTTGGATCCTAATGGGATATTCTCCCTGTCAGAGAAGTCTCTGGGGGTGGCTGTGAGTGGGTGAAGCAATTTGGTGAGGTATTTGTAAACAAACTGGGGTGTTTCAAATATTATCTACATTTAGTAAAGTTGAAGCCAGATGCGTAACCAAAGATGGATAAAGGAAGGAACGTTCCTTAACTTGTGAATCATAGCATGAAAACTGAACTGGATAAACTGGTAAACTGTGCCATAACAGAGGAAGTGGAAGCATTGAAGTGACTTGCTCCGGTAGTAATGGCCAGGAAAACTAATGGTGAAGCTAAGCTTTGCGTTGACTTGAGAGAATTCAACAAAACTGTGGTAGTTAATCACTGCCCCCTATCAAATATCAGATAAATGTTGTGTCTCTCAATGGGGTAAGCACTTTTCCTCTCTTAACCTGATGTCATCTTATCATCAGGTAAAACTGCATCCCTCATCTTAACAGCTGCAGACTTTCGTTGCACCGTTTTGCACCTTTCAGTTTTCAAGAATGTCTTTTGGGCTAATCTCTGCCGCTTCCTTTTTCCAAAGGGCAATGGAAAGGGTTTTTGAGGGCATTGATGGACTCAAAATATACCAGGATGATGGCTTAGTACATGGATCCAATCTGAATGAACATGACAGCAGGTTGCATGAGGTATTGTTAAGCCTGCAAAATAGTGGTTTCACGTTGAAATTAGAAAAATGCTAATTCAATGTCTCTGAAATTATGGGGCAGATTTATGATAACTGGCGCATCCCCAGGGATGCACCAGTTAATTTGCGCCGCTGCTCCTCCACCCATGGTGCGCCGCATTTACAATGTGACGCACCATGGGGCAAAAACAGCACAGATGCGTGACGCATCTGTGCCGTAAAGGTGGCGCATTGCTGGAGTTACGTCGCAAGACTCGGGGGGCCCCATCTTTACAATGCTGCGTCAAGACCTACACCTGCTTCAAGCAGGTGCAGGGTTTTGACGCAGCATTGGCCTGAAAGTGACTGAGTGAAATCTTATAGATTTCACTCAGCCACTTTTGCGAGGCGCACCTGCCCCGGAACGCCCAGCCTGCGCCGGAACGCCCACAAGTGGCGCAGGGCTTTACAACGTGACGCATCTGCCTAGATGTGTCACGTTGTAAATGGGTCATAGGGATGCGCCACATTTACGCCGCAGTTGCGTGACGCAAACGTGGCGCATTCCCAACATAAATCTGCCCCTGAGTGCTTAGGTAAAATGTCAAAATCATTTGGCAATAAACCAAAAAAAGGCTTGGTAGAGGCAATCAAGAACCTGAACTCACACAAGAAAAAAGAGGAGCTAGTAAAGGTTCTTGGTAAGGCGGCGTTTTATAATAAATTTGTGCTGCAATTTGCTGAGAAGATGGTGTGCATGAGACGTTTTCTGAAAAAAAGGAAGGAGTTAGTAGACATGGTGCAGGATGTGTGAGAAAGAGTTTTAAAGTGTAAAGCCAAATCTTGATAAAGCTTTCTGTTTGGGAAGTTTTAAGCCCAGTGATGAGTCATATGGGATGACTGATACAAGCTCTGAGGTTTTCGGTGCTGTATTGATGCACAAATTCAAAGGGGTAGGCAGGAACATTTTGTTTATTTCAAATGCCGGAGTGGAGCTGAGCTCAATTATTCTGGGATTGAGAAAGAAGCTTTAGCAGTCTCCTGGGCTGTTAGAAAGTTGAGAAAGCTTCTTTGGGGCGTACAATTGTGATTAAAATGGATCACAAACCCATTAGGGAGGTATTGTCCAAGAAGGGTGTTGATTTCATATCTCATAAGATTTGTAAATGGGTGGTTGCCCTTCAGGAATTCGAATTTGATATGTCATATGTTCCGGGCGCCAGACTTTTTCTGGCATATTTTTTTTCAAAGTTAGTTGACTCAGTTGAGTCAGGATCAGGTGACCCGGAAGAGGTTTTAGAACCAAGTGATTTCTTTGCAGGAGAAGTGAATGTTGATATTTTATGTTGGGTTCTGTGAAGGTTAAAACATGACAGATATGTAATTGTCTGCTTTGACATGTTCTCTCACTGGCAGGAGATTAAAGTAGTGAATTCTATTGAGTTTAGGGTAATATACATTTTTTGGAAGAGTTATTTGAGAGGGAATATTTCCCTACAACTATTCTTACAGACTATGGGGTGCAGTTCACATTATGTGTGGTGGAGGAGTTCCTAAAGGCGCGAGGTATAGCAGCACTCTATAATTCCGAAAGTAGTGGTGTTCAGGAGCACTTTATAAAAGTACTAAAGGAAAGTTTGCAACAGGTAATTGTAAGTGGTGTGAACTGGGATTTGTGAATTTAGGAAGGAAGTGTGTGAATATCGCTTAACCTCACACTCATCAAAGGAAATTACACAGTTTCAGATGTTCAGAGGCAGGTTTCCCAATAGTGAGGTGAGTCGGTGTGGTTGCATGAGAAGAGGATGGTGGTGGATAATCCTTTATACAATGTAGAAGGTTGGTGAGTAAGAGAGAAGGAGAAGATGGTGAGAAGGATGCAGTTGTATGATGCGTGTAAAGCAGTGAAGAATACTGTAGTGCAGGTTGGTGACTGGGTTAAAATAAATCCCCTAGAAAAGGAAATTAAGTTTCCAAGTTCAGTCATCCATTAAAAATGATCAAGGTGTTTAAAAATGCTGTCACGATGAGTGATCGCAAAATATAGAATCTGAACAGAGTAGCCAAATAGCACTGAGTGTAGGGTGATTTTGATAGTTTGAGTGGTGTGGCATTGGATAATACGCAATCAAATTCTGGGTTGAGACCACAATGCATAAAGATGGATCCCCTATGTCTCAAGGACTATATTTCAAGCCTAAGCTTAGGTGTAAGTAAATGTGCTCTTTTATGTGTCATTTGTTTTATTATATGTACATAGTTTGTTGCTTGTTTTGTATTTATAACATTATGGGACTTAATTTCTCATGTTAGTTAATATTGAGAAGGGAGGTGCGTGGTATTCTGTATACCTCTGTACATATTTAATCACATCATATGCTGGAATGTTCTTTTGAATGCGATGATGCATTTGATAGTTGAAGGTTTCAACTAAGTTAGATGCTGGTGATTGCTGTGGTTGGCTGGTGTCTCTGATATGTGTAACATAATAAAGAAACTACTTCTTCTAATTGAGTCTAAGAGACATTCTTCTGTAGGGTAACTTAACATAGACTACAACAATTGTGCAAACTAGTTATAGCGATGTTTTGCCTCCATAAGAAACTTGTATTTATTTGTTAAGGCAGAGAGGCACTGGCAAAAAGGCTGGACCAATAAGGTCTTGATGGAGCAAGGATTCGCAAATAAGCAACTTGCTCAGATACAATCCTCTCATATAACCTCGTAATAAGTTATTAATAACGTTTGTAATACTAATTTTACACAACATTTTACACTTTCTAGAAAAGGGGGAAGCTTGCCTATGTGTCTTACTAACCAGTAACCCGGGTGCAATTAAAGATGGCTGCTGGAGGGAAATTAAACTGCGCATGTGTCAGCTGAATGACGTCTGAACACTTGGAGGGAAAACTCTGCTTCTACGTAATAGCATCTAATATGGCCGCTTGATAACTCAAGTTCCTAGCATCTGCTTTGCTGAAACTAAACTGTGTTATATAATAAGTGCTAATGCATAAATAGTCTTTATAAGTAAATGGGATTAGAGTAGAGATAGGTGGTATACAGTGAAATCATTTTATTTGAATCTAATACTTTGTCTCTTTTACTTCTCTATTAGTTCGTATTTGAACCTTAAAGAGAGCTAAGGGCGGACACTAACGTGAGACCATCCGCATGCGCGGAAGAGACAACTCTGGAGCCATGAGCTCAAGTATTGGGACCCGGCCAAGGACACTCTTTCTACATGTCCTGGGAACCAACTGAAAATCCTGAAGACTCAATGGACAACTGTAGAAAACTGTATACATTGTTCTTAATGCATTATGAACATGAGTGGGAATACAGCTTGGGAGAAACAAATTAATGGGCGGGAACATAAGACAATGCTCTTAAGAAAAGTATTAAACTTAGCATGGTGTGATGATCATCCCCACGGCTTTACCAATCAAATTTAAGAGTTTCATAAGGATGAAACTTTTAGGGGTGAAACATGTCATTGAAAAGGTATAGTTGGGGGACTTAGTTACTGCAGTCGCTGCCAGAACGCTGAGAGATAGAGATGCTATCCAAATGCTGATCGAAAATTTCTAAAGAAGCAGACTAAAAATGTTTAACACCTTGGCTGCTGTGGTTATTTTTCCCCTGTGCTGAAAAATGTAAGCACCAATGTTACATGACGAGCTCAGCTCGTCATCAGCACATGACCACCGTGGCTGATGACGAGCTGAGCTCGTCATCAGCATCGAAGGGGTTAAACAAATAGAATTAGAAGGACGATCGCGGAAGAATCGAGGAAATAATTAGGATCAGAGAGGGGTTGAGATGCAGGCGTCGAAACCAGAAAAGGCTACCTGTCCTGTTCTATTCCTGTCCTGAACCTATCACCTAAGTTTCTTAAGGAGACCATAACTCTTGGCCAGAAGGGTCTGATTTTGCACCATCCTAGGTAAATATAAATCTGTGTATTGTGTCAATGTGCCTTTTCTCTCTATCCTCTCTCCCTGATGTACTTGTCCTTGAAAATTATAGTTTAATTTAGATAAATCGAATCTCACTTCTTCAGAAGGATGGAGTTAACACTGTAATTTGTCTTTGATTCTCATAGTAAAATTTAGATAAACCTTTAAACCTTGTTCGAGTCTGTGGTTATTTAATAAACAGAACAGGTAAATGCTTCATTGTCAAAATTACCAAATATAATCAACTAAAATAGAAAATAGAAACATTTGTAAAGAAAGGTCTTAGTATTAAATAGGCTCAAGACTGAGAGGCGAACGGCCATATAGAATTAGCCCTAAAATTGATCACCAGCGGGGTTCATCGACCAGATCATGAGTGAGTGTGGTTTATGGATGCAAATGAGTATTTAGAGATAAATGTCTACAGGTTTGTGTCGCGCTGGATCAGTCTAAAGAATACATTTGTTCAACTCAGTGCAGAGACGACACTGAAAATGTGTCAGTTTATATGCTTTTTAACATGACATTGTTTAGCCACTTAACCGCGGCGCAAATTCCGCCGTGGTGGGGCAGTTTAATAATTAAGTGGGCGGGCTGTGTCGGCAAACGGATGTGTGCTTCACTGCGGCGGTAGTGCTCACGACGGCCGTTGCCCGACAGAAACAACAAAGGGGTTAATGTATAGTATAATTTACAAATATATTACGGAATTTAGTTTTGCGTTTCTGTATTTGAAGTCCATCTAATCAATTTATGTCAATTGTGCCCCAATGACTTTAGAGCAGGTTGCTCTTCTTCAGGGAACTTAAATCTATGAAGGTTGTGCGGAACACAGCATACAATAGAACATCACACAAGTGAGTTTGCAAATGATTCATAAAGATGTGCAACATTTTGCCTGAACACTGTGAGCTCAGAAGATCCCAAATTCAAAGCTCTCATAGTTCAAACAGTGAAGCCACCAGTTAATTGGTGAACACAACTACTGAGCCCCAAGGCTAGTGTGGATGGGTGTCCATATTCTTGGTGAACCCCTCTTTTGGGGTCTGATTATTGTTTTTATTTTTGTACAGTTTCACAAGTGAGACATTTCTTTACATCTGTAAATGCAGTGTGGAATGCAGTTATTGTATTTGCTATTGATGTTATGAGCACAGCACAGCTTAGGGCACCGTAGAATTGATAGTTACCGCAGATCATATGACATTTCATGGTAAAACCAAATTAACTGTTCACTTAGCTAAAACCACAACACACCAGCTATCAACACCATTGATTCATTAAATGACATCAACATCTCAATGTGTAGGTCACTGACAGTGGGGCCTTGCATTATCATTAAAATGGCTGGCCTGGATGCTTAAACGTCTCCAGGAGCTCCCTCCGGGTCTCTGTTATGGGATATGTCCAACATCCCCTGCTGTCCTCCAGTTTCAACACCACCTGTTCGATCCGCGCCCATTGAATAACGTCTCCTCTACATTGTGCAACTGCCGAGGTCCCATATGCCTTTCGGACGAGAGCAATGCGCCATTAGGCTTGGGTAATTGGAAATGGCAGAAACCTAGAAGCCAACTGCCATTTTTTAACTGAGTGAGTGATTCCTAACAAATTTCTGGTAATCGGCGCTTTTGCCGCTCCAGTGTCATGCCCACATGTGTCAGAATCTCCTTCTAGAACTCTGCTACTGACCCACATTCCTACACCATTTTCAAGAAGTCAGCTTCTACTTGTCCACATCTAGGGCACCCACAGATAGTAGTGGAAGATATTTACATTAGTCTCTTGGGTGTCAAGTAGGTTGTATGTAAGTAGTTGATTTTATTTATTTGAGTTGAATAAGACCATTTGTGTGCTCTCCAGTGCCCTCTCCCACTGGGTGTCTGTGAACGATTTCTGGATGCACACTTCCCAACAGGTTCTGAGTACATGCAAGGGTGGGAGAAGCACACAGAAAAGCATTTTATAAAACCCCAATATCAACCTGCCACCTCCCCTTATTGTGAACAATAATTGTAATGCTTTGTGTGTGGTGGGCTCAGTCTGCCCGGGCCCCCATGCTCTCTCACCATGTCCAATATCTGCATATTAGAGGAAGTGTGTAGCAGGCAGTGCTAGGTCAGCTGTCATTTCATCACATGTGAGAAACTTCCCCTTACCATAACAGTCCCTTAATTTAAGGTTGTCCAGATCCTCCCACCCTCTCGGAAAAGCCATTGGGGTCTCTGACCAGGCTAGCAACAAGTTCTTAAGCGGAAGCTTAAGATGAAGGTGAAGGAAGATTTATGGAGGAATTTGCAAATACCAACACTCACCCACGAAGGAGTAGGCTCATTGCTATCCACAAACTACCTTTATAAAATTACATCAGCCAAGGAGGTCCCAAAACAGTAGTACATGTACTCCAGCTCTGCCTTTGAGTAAGTCCAGGGCTACACATGTCTGCTCAGAGGCACTGCAATACACTCTCATAGAAAGTGATGGAGGCATCGGCTTAAAATAACAACCCAAAGGAAATAATGTTAAATAAATAAAATGTGTTTCAGCAAATATGCCCTGCTACCATGGACATTGGTCTCATAAATGATGTTGTTTGAAATGTCATGAGTCTTGCTATGAATGCTATGATTTTACATGTTATAAGTGATGTAATATGAAAGGGTATAAGCTACGCATGGGGAAGGCGCAAGTTATAGTTCATGTAGTTTGGCTAGTGAGTTCATAACACTGTGTTCGTAATAGTATAAAGCGCCACGCTTTTATTTTGTAGCTACATCTGTTCCAGCTTCGTATTGCAATTGTTCCCAGTCATGGTAGGTCAGTTGCTCCCTGTTTACATCCCAAGAATAATGGCAAAAGGCCTCTGGGCATTATAGATGTGGTTACACAAAGCCATCCATCTGGTCACCCCATTGCAATTGGAGGCCAAAATTTAAACCTCGAAGTCCGGGACTCCCAGCCCCCTTCCCCATCAGCGTCTTCAGGACCACCATGTTTACTCTGTGTCTCCCTGCCCCCCCCCTCCCCCCCAGGAAATCTCGCAAGATTGTATCATTTTTGCTGAAGCAATTATTTTCCTCAATCTATTTTTAAATGCACAAACACATGTCCTTTGCATAGGGCAGGTACTATTTTGTGTGCAGGTATCAACCACCCTTACCCAATGATCTAATTAACCATAGCGAACATCTATACTTAAGTGACGATATACAGCATGCATGGTGCATGGTCATATCAGAGGTCTAGTTTGAGTCTTGTTGTCCAGGCTTCTCTGGAGAGTATGTTTTCATATCCATATATTGTACTTGAAGATTTTAGTGCATGCTAGTGCTGCTCCGAATCCCATAGATGTTCCTTTTATTTTTAGAAAAAAAGTCATCATTGTCATTTTTAAAGAAATTGTGGAATGGTGTAAACTGTAGTAAGTCTAGTAAAAGAATTTGTGAAATATCATTTGGTGGGTGACTCTCTAAAGCCCATTCGATGGCTTAGATTTAAAATGTGGTATTGAAGTGTAGAGAGAATATACGTCCATGCTGCATAAGAGATACCGTTCTACCCATTTGTAATTTGCAGTTTTGCGTTTCTCAAGGACATTTCCAGTTTCTTTCACATACGGTGGCGTGACTTTTACAATTGGTTGAGTTACGTAAACCAAACGGCCAGGCAGCAATTCAAAAACAGACAGAGAGAAAGTTCTCTGTGCACAGAATCCTAAAATGGAAGTCACAGTTGACTCCAGTCTATGACTCTGCTGAATGCTGCGTTTCAAAAAACAAGACTTCCTAATCTTCATTTCACCTCATGTGACTTTTTTCCACTACCCTACACTTTTTGCCTCTTTATTTCACTTTTGCGGGTTCCTTTTCATCCATGCTTTCTTCTTTTATCAGTGTATTCCCGACATTCCCCCCTTCTGCTGTCTCTCTTTTTGCTTTCTTCTCTCTTGCTCTGGGTCAAACTCTGATGATGAAAAATATCTAAAGATGAGTGTCTTGTCCACCACTTACAACTACCTATTTAAACGAAGTCTGACAGTTTACAAATAGTTTGGAGTTTTTTTTTTAACAAATGGGAATGGGGACAACTAAATATATTTGAGTCATGGCTCGGAGCAGGGTGGAAAGTCACTAGACCAAAAGTTCGAATTAAAATGATTTGTTTAAAACTGTTAGTAGACAGTGCATTGCTGGGTGCTAATAGATACCTGAAAATGTATTCATGCCAGCTCCCAAGTGCAATGAGTGACTATATCGTGTGGGCCCTGACAAGACTCACTCATTACTCTGACTCAGTCCACTGTCCTTTAACTTTGAAGAAGGAGGTCATATATGTGTCAATAAAAATGTTCTATTCTCTGAGTTTTTTTTGGTAGGTTGGTTAGCTGATGACCCCCTAAGAGCATTCCCTAGTCGTCGGTTGTTTTGAGGAGCCGGAGGTACAGGGGCTTATAATCATTGTTATGGATTGCCACTAGTCAGTGCACAAGGCGCCTGTGTTTGTGGTGATTTAGAACTGGTCTCTGATAACGGAGCCTTTCTCAGAACTCACATAGACGTAACTCCCATAGGCTGAGAGCCCTTTTTACCCCCTGTGAACTGAAAGAAGTACACGGTGGTAAACTTTCCAACATTCCACACTGCCTTGGGTAAAGTTTATATTATGAGAAAGAATTAAATCCATTGAAAATGTTTATTTTATGTTATTTTTCATCATCATGACAGCATAGAAAACTAAGCTTTTGTGAAGAGCAAACAACGGCATTGACGCATCTAAAATATGCCAGCACTAGCCCAACCTTGGCGAGTGCACTTAGCATGCCTAACAGATGTATTCGGCATTATTCAGGAATGCCAGCCTATACCCGACCGGTGACTAAGTGCTACGGGTGGCCCAAGGCTGCCATGTGTTTGCGAAGGTCTTTTTGTCTTGTTAATGTGACTTCTGAGGACTCATTTGGGGGCCGTTTTTTTGTAGAAATGCGTGGAGGGAAGGGTAAAACGCATGCTTGATGAATGCAAATGCCGAAGTGCATCATGTGTTGCCAGCCTTTCGTGCTGTGTTATTTTCTTCAGGATGTTTTCAGGGACAAGAGCGATGACGAGTCAGGTACCACAAGGCCTCCTTATGCAAGAGTACTGCACGGCCTCCTTATGCAAGAATACTGCAAGGCCTCCTTATGCAAGAAGCGTGTCCTTTCAATATATTATATTCAATAGAAAAACTAAAAGTTCAGGATAAGTTATAGTAAGGAAAACTTTATCTATAATCTGTTTACAAAATCAACTCAAACTTCACAAAGATTAGACATTATAAATTTATAGTTGTGATGTAAATGTATAATTTGCGTCCCAACCAACATTTACTATGACTTGCGCACCTTTGTACTAAGTGTTGTGAATTCGCAAGCCAGACTACATGAACTGTAACTTACACCGTGTCATAGACTGGCATGTCGTAGAGTGTCATAGAGTGAAGGGGAGTAATGGCGTGTCATTCAATGGAGTGGTGTGTCAAAGAGTGAATTGGCATGCCGTAGAGTGAAATGGAGTGTCATGTCATTGAGTGCATACAGTGGTGTGGAGTGGCGTAGAGTGGAGTAGGGTGGAGTAGAGTGGAGTAGGGTGGAGTAGTGTGTCGTAGAGTGGAGTAAGTAACGTGGAGTTCATAAAGAAAGTTGCAGAGGGTGTTGTAGAGTTTAGTAGAGTGGCACAGAGTGGAATAATATGTTGCAGAGTGGAGTGACAGACAGAGGAGTAGTATGCCATAGAGTGGAAGAGATTAGAGTGTCATAGAGTGTCACAGAATGGAGTACAGTGGAGTGGCATAAAGTTAAGTGACGTAGAGTAGAGTGCCATAGAGTTGCATAGAGTGGAGTAAAGTGTTATAGAGTGGAGCAGAGTGGAGTGTCCTAGTACAGAGTGGAGTAAAGTGTCATAGAGTGGAGTTGTGTGTCGTAGAGTGGAGTGGCATAGAGTGAAGTAGAAAGTTGTAGAGTGGTGTGGCATGTAGTGGAGTGGCATGTCATAGAGTACAGCGGAGTGGTGTGTCATAGAGTGACGTGTCATAGAGTGTCTTAAAGTAGAGGTGCATAGAGTGGATTGGCATAGAGTGGAGTGGCATCTCATAGAGTGGAGTGGCATGTCATACAGTGGCCTGGAGTAGTCATAGAGAGTAGTGGCATGGAGTGTCGTAGAAGGGTGTGCCTTATCATAGTGTTTGGTGACATTGTAGTGAAGGATGGAATGGAGTTTCAGAGTGGAGGGGCGTGGAGTGGAGTGGAGTGGAGTGGAGTGCGTACAGTGGAGTGGCATGTCTTAGAGTGGAGTGGTATGTCAAAGAGTGGAGTGGTGAGGAGTGGGGTTGAGTGGAGTGGAATGTCGTAAAGTGGAGTGGCATGTTGAAGAATGGAGTAAAGTGTCATAGAGTGGAATAGTGCGCCGTGGGATGGAGTGGCGTACAGTTTAATAGAGTGGAGTAGAGTGACGTAGAGTGGAGGAAATAGAGTGGAGTAAAGTATTTTTTTTTTGTCCTCATTTGCCACCTAGGTTTTAAATGTGCAATCGATAGGTTAACAAGCAACATGCTGCCTCAGTTTTCTTTGAACTGGTAGGGACAGAAATGGAACGTAGACCTCATCCCTCATCAATAATCAATAATGCTTCAACCAGCAATGATCGCCAGAATAAAACCTTGTGGAGGTTGCCAACATACAGCCAGGATACTGATAAGAGCATCAGAGCACAGCTATGCCCAAGGGAGGGATTGATGGCTTAATCATTGGACCTGGGAAAAAAAAAGTATTGTAGAGTGAAGTGGTGCAGAGTACAGTGGCATTTATGGTATAGAGTAGAATGGAGTGGTGTGTTTTGGAGTGGAGTTGCATGCAACAGAGTGAACTGTCATGCAGTGTTGATGGAGCATTATAGCACTCGAAAATTGTACGGGTGAATCATAATGAGTCCGCACCTGCATATATTCCTCTGTTGTATTAACATTTGGTCATTATAAAACGTGTTGTAATAATATTAATTGCAAGTGAATTGATAGAAATTGTTTTGTGCCATGTAAGAGAAACAAAATGGCATTTATGTTTGGAAAGAGTAACCTTTAGTATATCGCAATTGCCTAACGAAAGCCTATGTGTAATGTAATGCATTTTGATTAAACGTACATCATGTTGGAGTCTGCACGTGGAGATGACTAATTGTGCTTAACATGTAACATTTGTAGATGCTTGCAAAGGAAAGCACTGTGAACTTGTGTGTATAGTTTGATGTTGAAAGGTCTAAATGAAATGTTCACTTCTGTGCAATTGAAAGGCCTATTCGTATTCTCATGTTGGCCGATTTGTGCAGGCCTGAAATGTAATTTCCCTGGTAAGCTCTCGCATTTGGAGGTAGTCAGCGAATCTTATGTACATGCAAGGTTTTCTGTTCTCACATTTCTGTTGCAGGTGGATTAAGCTGCCTTTGTTAGTTAAACTGACGCTTTTTATTTTAGGAGTCAGGCATGGAGGAGAAGAGTTACTTTGTAAACGGACTGTCGATATTTGGGAGCCGGTGTTCTTTCTCACTGAGGAGGCCTGGGAATCAAGGTCATCGAGCCGAACTTGGATGGAGTGAGGAAGACGGTAGAAATGTACCTATTAGAAGTGTCCAATGAAATGAGGTGATCTGTGGGCGTGTTTTACATTTGTGTATTTTGTTTTAGGGAGAGTGTCCCGGGGATGGGGTTAGGAGAAGGGGTGAGGAGATCAATCTGGAGAGAAAGAGCCTCTTAGGATGAGCTTCGTAGCTTTGGCTACCTGACCCATACAACGTGAGCGTACTTCTTAGGAAGTCATCCCGAGCTGACACCTTTTATTTATCTTGCCTGGGGAATGCTAAGTAGGGATGTCACTTTAGAAGTAGAGTAGGGATAGTTTAATGATTTTCACTTTTCAGCCACAGATGAAGTCTGACATAGACATTGGGGCAGTCCTCGCCTGTGTTCTGGTTCTGAAACTTTTTAGTCTGTTCATGATCCATCGGATTAAGCTCACTCGTTGATATGGTTTTGTATTAGTTCCCATGTACCTTTACAACCTCGTCTTGAGGTGCTTGTATATTCAGTTGTTTTTTGCTTTGTAATAAACCCAATTATCTTAGAATTCGGAGTCGGTAATCTTTGGGTCACAATATTTAGAAAAGCTTGATTGTCTCAAATGAGTTATTTCTGCCCTTTTCACTTCTCAGCAGGTAATATAAGATCCTTGGACCTGCGGTTCCTAGTTAAATTCTGGTAGCTGAACCCACCCTTATCAGTGACTTTGAGTGAAATGGTGTAGATTAGACTGCCGTAGAGTGAAGTAGTGTAGTAGACTAGAGTAGAGTGGACTAGTGTGTCATAGAGTAGAGTGGAATAATGCGGCATGAGTGGCACAGAGAAGTTGCGTAAAGTGTTGTAGAGTTGAGTAGAGTGTCATAGAGTAGCATAGAGTGGATTACAGTGTTGTAGAAATGCATAGAGTGTTGTATAGTGGAGAATGCTGTGGAGTTTAGGGGCGTAAACTCACATAGAGTGGAGTAGAGTGTCATACAGTGGAGTACAGTGGAGTGACTTGGAGTGGAGTATCGTAGAGTGGCATAGAATGGAGTGAAGTACCATAGAGTGAGGTAGAGTAAAGTGTCATAAAGTGGAGGGGCATGTTGTAGAGTGTCATAGACTAGGGCATAGAGTGGAGGCGCATAAAGTGGAGTAGAATGTTGTAGAGTGGGGTGGGGTAGATTAGAGTGGTGTGTCGTAGTGTAGTGTGGAGTGGCATATCATAGATTGGTATGTCATAGTGTGTCTTTAAGTATAGATTTACTATTCTTACCTCCACATCTACATACCTTAAAGACATATATATCATTACGGTACATGTATGTGGAGTTAAATACAGTAAAACTTTGCTTGCCTATAGAAACTTACCTTTGCAATTCTTTTGTCCCCCATATTTTTGGCGCAATATTTTGTCCCATGATATTTGTGTTTTCGATATTCTGTCTGAATACTTCATAGAGTGGACTGGTGTGTCATAGAGTGGAATGGCATGTTGTAAAATGGAGTTGCGTGTTGTAGAGTGGAAACATTTGCATAGAGTGGAGTAAATGCCAGAAGGCGACTTGTGCCCTAACCCCCTCATCGCTGCTTGCCCCTCCCAACATATCAAACACTTCATCGCATTTTAATTTTAAAATTAAAAGTCACACACAATGTTGAGTATTCAGCAGACACTTGAACATTGTTCCCCAATGGGCTCCGGCCGGCACTCCACAAACGACAAAGTCCCAGAGTCCATTCTGGTTCACTCCTGAACTACAGCGTTTCGTCACATAACTGTCATTTAGTTCAACAAGTATTGTGTTTCATTTGGAAGAGGCGGAGAATTGGCTGATACAACATTCAGGATGGAGGAGTGGCTTTTGTGTGTTTTAGATGTTTGAGGTGGTGCAGGAGGAAGGTAGAAGAGGCCAGCTGTAAGCATGTGCTGGCTCCTCAAGAGTCCATTCTTTTTCCAGGGCTCAGCTGAATTGCCTGCCCTCTGCTATAATGAGCAAAAAGTGAGCCTTTGCTGCTGTCAATCCACCTCGGACTGACCATGTTCACTTTGGAGCACAAATGGAACCTGTACATTGCAGGCTTCCTTGGGGTGTACAACGTCGGGGTCTAGCTGTCTGTAAGAGTGAGCCCCGAACGTCATCTTTGGGTCCCCTCGCATCTACGGGGCATTAGCCGGCAATTGAATGTGGCTGCTCTAGCATGCCTTCCAAAATGCTCACATCCTGTACACCTAATGCAGCTCGCAAAATGCTGCTGTGGCCTAACAAGAGAAACAGAATGAATTCTATTTGTCCTTTTTGTCATCTTGCATTTAAGAATGAACACTCTAACATAAGAAATGCTGCAACAATGAAAAAGACCAAGAGTGATTCAGTGAGCCATGCCTGTCTCTGAAACCTCTCAGAAAGTCAGGTAAAAAAAAAATGAAGCTAGGCTGTGAGAGGCAAGATGGTGTATAAGTAAATCCACTGCTTTAACCTCTCCCACAGCCGGACCTCCAGCCCTATTACCTGCCGACCAAATGGCGAAGCCGCATGCCGGGTGGAATCAGCTCCTGCACTAGGACCCTGGAGTCTGATTGCCGTAGCCGGAACCGCGGGAGGATAATTGGAACAAGTTGTTCCGAGCAGCAGACTGATCGTTCGGAGGCAGACCGTTTTGCCTCCTGTCTCTCAGTAGGGGCGTCTTTTGATGGCAATGTCGGGACTCTGTGGCAGAGGCACCAAACAATGGTCTGCCCCCCTCGGCTGAAGCTGCTTCTTCATCAATGGTAACCATCCAGTCCCACCAGCATGATACCGCTCTAGAGAATCGCACTGGTGGCAAGAAGAGGAACAGCTGAACCAGTAAGGGGGATATGTGTGAGACACATTAACAGACCCCCCAGATGTAGAATGGTCTCAACCCCAATTGCTAATTTATTTTTTCCCTCTGGAGCTGCTCAATTGCTTCAGTAGGGAACAAGACTGTAGAGGGAGTAGTGGAAATTGAATGTGGCTTGTTACTATAAGTAAATGAAGAGTCTGTCTTAGAGGCTCCACTTAAGGGAGGAGAACCGAACCCTCATCTAGGCCCCTTGAACGGGGACAACACTGATGAGGCAAGTGATGCAGTAAAACCTAGAGTGGTGGAGCCGATGGTTGATGTAGCCACCAAGGCAAAACAGTAACTACCCTTTGAGGTCAAGCTGTGTCCCCCGATGTGACTGAGAAATGTTATTCTTTGACAGATGAGTCAGACATTTCTGATGCCAGTATGTCAGCTTCTATGTAGAGGGGGGAGCAAGTCCCCTGTGGCAAAGAAAGTCTCACTCTAAAAGAGGGAGAAAGAAAGAGAAGAGCCTACAAGAAACATCTGAAGGAGGCAGCACAGGGGACTTGGGGATGGATTACTCCGCCACACACTTTGCTGCCCCAGAAGCAGGAGGGGATAAAAATGGAAGAGACCTGGCAGAGCCCGCTATGGCAAGTGCTTGTGGTATACCAGAAACTGTAAATATGAGTGATCCTTCACTCACAATGGTTCTGCAATCTATTAAAAGCTTCATGGAGGAAGTCAAGCGTGATAATCGTGGAGCTTGCATTGCTGCTAAAAAACTGCAGGGTGCTGTTTAGAAAATTGGTAAAACCTGCTTAGACATTGCAGAGAGAATAGCCATGGTGGAAACCCGGACAGAGAACCTCGAAGTCGTAGGGTGTAACTCATGAGGGTTTTGTCAAGGATATGATGTGGAAAATTGAAGAGCAAGAAAACTGGCAACACCATAATAACTTACAAGTTTTGTGAATTTCAGAAGGAGTGGAGGGAAATGATGCTGGAAAGTATATAGTTTCCTGATAAAGTGGTTCCTTCCCTGAGTTGATCTCATGGGTTTGGGATAAGGAAATCCAGCTGGACCACAGGTTCTCTTTAATGTTGTCTAAACATACCCCTAACACCCCAGATTGACCACGGGCAATGGTGGTGTACTTTGGTAACTTTCTGCTATGACAAGCCCTCTAGGCCCATCCTACTGTCAATCAAGTTACAGGACCAGATTTCGCTCAAGCTGCCATGGAACGAAGATGGCATTTAAGGCAGCTCTTTGCTCCATTTCAAAAACTGGGAGCTGAAGTATACCTTCAGAATAAAGTTCGACAGAAGATTGTCTCCAGGGGGAAACGCATAGCTTCACTTCAGAAATTTAGGCTCAGGCGTATTTAAAGGATATCACGGGCAGGTTTGGGAATGGAGTTTAATGGAGCATAGTATCTCATTTACAATATGTTGAATGTATGGAAGCATTGTAAGTGACCCAGGAGTATTTGAGCAAGTGACCGGGGAACATTCAGCGTGGCCTATCCCAGCACTTTAGGTGTTAATTTTTCAACCTCTAGCCTCCTATAACAATATGTGTGGCGTCCCTTGTGAGAAATCCCAGTTCTGGCAACCCCTGACAATACACACAATGTCACAACAGATTTACTGCAATTCAGGATGGCCTTGTAGGTACATAGTGAGTGGGGCCCAAAAGTCCTTGGTCCGCGAGGCCTCTGGAAGCTCCTCTGCATAGGTCCCCAGCTGTTCCCTACAATAGATCAAGTCAAGGACCCATCTCTTGACAGTGGGGGTTGGTTTTGGCTCTCCTACATTGTGCCGCTGCCCATTTGGCTAACAAGGTCGAGATGTCGCCGATGCGCCGATTGCATGACTTAAGGTTCTTCACCCAGCCCAATAGGCAAACCTCAGGTGCACACTTCACATTTTCCAACACTACATCAGAAACCACACGCACCACTTGAGTCCGGAATGCAAGTATTCCTGCGCAGTGCCACGCCAGGTGCAAAAAATCCAGATCGTCCTGCCCACATCTCACACAACAGGCATGCTCCCACAAACCGAACCTCCGCAGTTGCATTGGTGTATGATAGAACTGATGAAAATACTTAAAATTGATTATGCAGAGATTACAGTTCACCGTCAAGCGACCCGTCAGCTCACAGCAAAACTTCAATTGCTCAAGCCATAGTGTGGACCCCAGCGCCGTGTACCATTTAATATATGAAGGGTGTTCCCCTGGCTCTCTCTCTTTAGTGACGCATTATATAACTGTTCAGACCCCTACGTTCTTCACCCGCCAGCACCGCCTGCAGTGCTAGCAATGTTCTTGGTTCAGCTGGATAGTCAAGCTAAATGGCTCTAAATGCCTACCACACTCTCACAAACGTGAACCCCAACATCATTCCATGTTGCTGACCCCTCTGTACGTCTTATAGCAAGCGGAACTGACCTTTTCATACAGGTCCCCCCTCTGAGTGATTTCCACGGCCTCCAGCGTGCGCAGAGCGGTCTGCTCCTGAGCTACAGAGTTCTCCAGGTGCGCGGCTAGTGACAGCAATGGGGCATAGAGGTAGTCCAGCTGTGTCTGATAAGCAAGAGCCTTCCAGGCCCACGCGGTGCATTGAACACGGTTGATTTCCGTCCTAGGGCCTACCCTTGACCTGACAATGCCGCCACTACCAACGGTGTCGGCAGTACAGCATCTGCCTCAATTGCGGTATGTGGCTGGAACCGCTGTGGAAAGAACCAACAATGCGCAAATTGCGCCTACGATCTCAAATAGTACAGCCACATGTCAGGGGCTTTAAAGCCCCCATGGTTAAATGGTTGGACGAGGACACCCTAACTGCATCTGGGTTTCTTAACACCCCAGACAAATGTCAGTAAGGCCGACTGAAGCGTATTAAACAACGAGGCATTCAACCGAATAGGGATATTGACAAAAAAGTTGAGGTGTTTGGGCAATATAGACATTTTTGTCACCGCTATCCGGTCAGCAAGCGAGAGAGGCAACCGGTCCCAAAGCGTCGCCTGGTCAGTGATCTGTGCAATGACTCGGTCATAGTTCATAGAGATGATCTGATAGGGGTCTCTATGCAACCATATCCCCAAGTATTTCACTGGGTCCTGGGTCCACGTCAGCGGGAAGTCCAGCTCCACCTCGCATGTGCCAGCCGTCAGCGGGAACACAGCCGACTTTGTTCAGTTAATCCCGAGGCCGGAGTGTCTTGCAAATATTACATATTCACGGAGCAATTCCGGTAGATAAATGGCAGGCTCACGGACATACAGCAGCATATCATCGGCATACAGTGAGACCACAAGTGGTCTCTGTCGGAATCGCATTGCAGCCGATGTGTGCCTCTGGTGCAGTTTACAAGCCAAAGGCTCCAACGCTAATGCGAAGAGCATCAGCCACAAGGGGCACCCCTGTCGCGTACCCCTTCTAATAGGGAACTCCGAGGACACCCAGCCATTGACACGTACACGAGCCACGGGCTCAGTATACTGTATCCTAATCTAGTGAAGAAAGAACAGGGGCAGGCCCATTCTCGATAACACTGTAAACATATAGTCCCATTGCAGGGAGTCTAACGTTTTTGCTGCGTCAAGCAGCACTGCCACTGCCTGGAAGTCTGGGTTAAAGCAATACAGGGTTGCAAAGACCATGCGCAGGTTGTGCGTGGTTGATCTGGTGGGCCAAAACCCGACCGATCATGGAGGACCAGCATAGAGACAAGCGACTGGAGCCTGGTGGCAATCATTTTTGCCAGAATTTTGGCGTCCATGTTAATAATTGAAAGAGGCCTATAGGAGTCGCACCGATTGGCAGCCTTGTTAGGCTTCGATTTCGTCAGCAGAAGGGCCTCCTTAAGAGTGGGAGGAAGGCGCCCCGTCTTAAATGCCTCCACAAAGCCAGCCAGGCATCTAGGGGCAGGATCATCAGCGTAGGCTTTGTAAAACTTGCTCAGGAGCGGTAGCGGCCCATGAAGGGAGTGCCGTGGGGTGGTGGGGCGGGACAGGGGAGAGGCAGGGTGGGGGTAGTAAACTTTATCTCACGGCCGACTGGAGTCATATAAGTAAATAAATAAATAAAATGAATTTCATTGTGCGCTGAAATGCATTTGGCGTGCACCTACCTGCCCCACCACCCTGCTTCACTCCCTCCACGGACCGCTACTGCTTGGGAGCCATCTAGGCCAACAGCCTTACAGGTGGGGAGAGATATCATAGCAAGCTTAACATCGCCGACATCAAAGGGCTGTGTGAGATAGTCCCTCTGTTCTAAAGACAGCCACCCAAGAGCAATATCGTCGAAGTAGGAGTGTATATTCACCGTCTGCACCTTTAGGCCTGTCTACGTAAAGTCTAGTATAAAAGCGCAGGACTACCTTACTATTCTCAGGCGTGGTATAATGCACTGTACCCTCCTCGTCTAGCATCCCATAATATACTCCTGACACCTGGGCGCCGCTAACTTTTGAGCCAGCGAATGACCGGGCCTGCCCCACTCAACCTTAATACTGGGCTGTGTCGAGACCTACGCACCATCTCCTGATCCACTGTGTCGTTATGTTTGGACACAAGCTCCCGTATTGTGGAAAGTATCTCAGGGGAAGGGTTCCTCTCGTACTCCCACTCCAGAGTTGATATCTCCGTTGTCAATTTACTGATCCTACGCCGTAAGTCCCTCAGGACTCCGGCCTGCGCACCTATGCAGAAACCTCTAATTGTTACCTTAAAGGTCTCCCACAGGATCCCAGTGCTCTCTACAGTGCCCTCATTCTCCCTGAAGTAGCTCTGGATTGCCTCGCCTAAGGTGTGCTTAAAAACAGGGTCAGTTATAGAGCCCTTTTGCAGACGCCACACAAAAGGTGGTCATTCACATGCAGGGACCTGCAGCTCAAGGACAACTGTGGAGTGGTTGGAGAGCGTTTCAGCCAAGTGGCTAACATTGACCACCCGCGTGCATACGACCTCAGAGACGAGCCAGTAATCAAAGCCGGACCATGCCCCATGTACAGAGGATATAAAGGTGCTTTCCTGTGCCCCAGGATGTTGCAGGCGGCAGACATCATGAATGTTACCCGCATCCACTAGGCCAAGTAAGACCTCCATGGCCCGCGTATGTCGTGTTTTCCCACTTCCCAGTCTATCCATGGTCACAACCAAGCATGTATCAAAATCCCCACCCCAGAGTATTTCCACAGGGGGTAACTGAGAGATGCGGCGCCAAACATCCACAAAGAAGGACTGAGGATCAATATTTGGTCCATATACATTAACCAGTAAAACATTATCTCCCCCAGCTTACCCTGGAACAGCGCCACCCGACCCTGCTCATCTGTTTCAGAGCGGTGACAGAGAATGGAACGCCTTTCTTGATTAGTATCATCACCCCTGGTGAGTAGGTGGAGTTAGAGGAAACTATCTTGACCCCACCCAACGCACACCCACATTTTTCTCGGAAGCCTCGGTGAGGTGAGTCTCTTGTAAAAAGGCTATTTGGACGCCCAACCGGTCCAGGTATGCCATCACAGACCGCATTTTCTTGGGAGTGTTTAAACCACGCACATTCCAAGTCAGGAATCTCACTTTACCATTCATTCAGGCTGTTCAACCACAAAATTTGAGCTTCAACTCGAGCACCTGCTTTATTTTATCTATTAGTGCTTCCTGATGAAGCTAACTTAGTAACTATTTTAGAATGGCGCTGGCAGCTTGCCGGCGCCATTCTAAAATAAAACAGGAGTGGGGCAGAGGGCAGAAGGGTACAACAACGAGTGTGGCAGAGGGCAGAAGGGCACAACAACGAGTGGGGCAGAGAGCAGAAAGGGCACAACAACGAGTGGGGCAGAGGGCAGAATGGCACAACAACGAGTGGGGCAGAGGGCAGAAGGGCACAACAACGAGTGGGGCAGAGGGCCGAATGGCACAACAACGAGTGGGGCAGAGGGCAGAAGGGAACAAAAATGAGTGGGGCAGAGGGCAGAAACGGCTCAACAACGCGTGGGGCAGAGGGCAGAAGGGAACAAAAACGAGTGGGGCAGAAAGGCACAAAAAAGTGGGGCAGAGGGCGGAAGGGCACAAACACGAGTGGGGTAGAGGGCAGAAAGGCACAAAAACAAGTGGTACAGAGGGCAGAAGGGCACAAAAAACGAGAGGGTGGCAGTGATGAACCAGAGGGAGCATCGCGTTCTCGCACAAAAAAAAACCAGGGAACACGCAAAGCGCCCCGCGAACACGCAAAAATAAAAAAATCCGCAAATTCGTGAATCTGCAAAATTCGACCATGCTTAAAGAATAGTGCCAAACATCCCGCCCCGCCAACCCCCCACCCACTTCATCGAACCCAACATGCTAAAGCCATCCCATCCCTGTCTAAACCAACCCCAACATTTAAAAGAAAAAGAAATATGCATGTGGGGTACTCCCAGCTGGGGGTGCCAGAGCACTACTAGCCTCCTATCAGGTGGGGGTAGCTGATCCGGTCAAAAACTTCATCAAGATAGAAACATACAGTAGCGCAAAGCATGTGCTGAAAAATAATCTCCCATATACAAAGCAGCTCCATACATGGGACAACCCAACAGTTCTGTTCTGAACTTGTGAAAAAGAAAAACCTCAAGAAAAAAATATTATGTAGCCCCTAGAGTCAGGCCCCCATGAAGATAGCAAGCCCGGAGCCAGTCCGATCCACACCGCCACCCTACTGCTCCTCATCGTCTCGATCAGCTGTGGATGCCCGTTTCCGATGCTTCATCTGCTTAGCATGTTCCAAAGCTGATTTAGGGTTTGTGAATACTTTAGAGTCCCCCTCCTGTCCAATGCAGAGACGAGCAGGGTATAACATGGCATATGGAATACCTTCAAACTGCAGAAACTTCTTAACCGCCCGAACTCCCGTTTTGCCGCTTGCACAGTGACCGTGAAGTCAGGGAAGCATGCCAAGGAGTTGTCCTGATGTTCAATGGTGCCCTTGTCTCTAGCCATTCTCAAGATGGCATCACAGTCCCTGTAATTCAAAAGTCTTATAATGACAGGGCGGTGAGAAGCGCTCGGGATGGGTCTCGCTGCAAGGGATCTGTGGGCCCTCTCAATGATAACCATGGGGGACAAGTGCTCTGCACCAAAGATGTCCTTCATCAGGTTTTCGATGAAGGTCCCTATCCTGCCCCCATTGGCCCCATGATTCTAATGTTAATATGCCGGAACCGGGCCTCTAAGTCCTCGTTCTTAGCTTGTATCAGCACTAAGACCTTCTCTATGTTTAGGGTTTTTCTAGAGACCTCACTTAGGCCATCCTCTGTAGCAGAGACCCGTTGTTCCAACTCCTGCATTCTGGTGTTTTGCTTCTCCAGCTGCGATGACATGTGGTCCAGGCGGTGGTTCACAGCTGCCATGGCTCCCTCAATAGATTGAACGCTGCACTGCATTGCCAACAAAGTGGACTCTATCGTGGATGGGGCCTCTCCCTGAGTTTCTGCCTCCGAATCTGAGGCCGCTTTCCGTTGCGCTTTACTGGATTTTCGCACCCCAAAGGTGAGGCAAGACTGGGATTTGTCAGTCTTCCCAATCATGAACAGTGAGTCACGGACGCCACCCATGCAGTTGGGGCGTGTAGCGAGGGCGGGGCAGGGAGCAGCGCCGCTATCCCCAAGAAATGTGACCCAGTGACAGAATGCTACCCATCGAGATCCACGTTGAAACTCCCCCACAGATCGCCCTTCACACGAGTGCCACACAAGATTGGGGGCTGTAAGCTTAGAAGCGGCGTGCAGTTGGACATTCTTGGATAGTAATGAATGACTGCCATTGTGGTCACAGTTTTTACCTGTGAGAAAAAACCTCTGTATGCTCTTTATGACAGCACCATGTAAATGGGAGAAACCACTGCTCATGTATAAACGTGCTACCTTGTATAAGCACAACAACATGACAAACAACATGTACACCTAGCAGACACAACAACAATACGTACAGTGGGAACCGAGGCTAGCTATGTACACAAACAAAACATGGCATGGTACCTCTGCCTCACAATGCGTCATGCTGGGAGAGATGGGAGCAAAGTATGTGCGAAGGTGGCAAGTGATTCTCGATTATAAAAGTATACAATGCAAAGGGTTGAGGGGATGTGCTGGACAGACTTGAGTATGCAGAGCACAGACATGTACATGTCAACGTACACTGATGGTGTATTGAATTAAGTGGATAGTGGACGCTACTATGATTGTACAGTCAGTAGGGAAGATTACGGAAACGCAGTACGTATGTGTCCACCCCCCAAATCTTTAGCGTGGTGTGCTGGCTCGGCATACGCAAGGCTAGCGTAGGGGTATGAATAAAAGGCACATTTCTCTGGGTGTGGTTCTCTTATAGAATGGGGAACGTGTCTGCCAGATCAGCGCCTCTTACACCACCACGAGGTTGCCCACGTGAGAGAAGGTGGATGAGTGAATGATGCTCTCATCGTGCTGGTACTCGGAAATCGTCATGGACGCTGCGACTCATATATGCTGCACAGTTAATCTTTCGACACCACCGTATTTGAAAGAGGGCCCACCACGTGCCAGAGGAAGCATCTGGGCCGAGGTCTGCGAGCTCAGAAGGCTCCTGAGATCAACGCTGGCTTCTGCGACACAGGCAGACAGCGCCCGGCCTGAGGCCCAGCAGCCTGGAGTGCTCTGTATAATGCTGACACAGTAGTCTAACAGGTACCAACAGTGGAACGGTGTCTTGATCCCACAAGGGACGATGTTAGAACTGCATCTGAGAGTGGAGATGAAGGCACTCCCTTCGCCCAGGTGCAACCAACTCTAGGTCCCAACAGTGGAACGGTGTCTTGATCCCACAATGGATGATGTCCGATATTGCCTGCTGCTCCGTTGAGGTGCATCACACTCGGTGCTTCCTTAGCTAACTGCTGCACATGATTATTGGGCTTAGACGACTGCAGTCGCTGGACTACACCACGGTACAGCAGGTCCGAACAGTGAAACGGGGTCTTGATTCTATGATTGAGGATGTCAGAAGTTAAAGTCTGTGATTATTTCTGGGTACCACCTCCTACCAGGTGCAACCAACTCTAGGACCTAACAGTGGAACGGTGTCTTGATCCCACAATGGACGATGTACGATATTACCTGTCACTTGGTTTTCATAGAACTCCCTCTGTGTTGAGGTGCATCAGACACGGTGCTTGAGTAGCTAACTGTTGCACATTATTATTGTACTTGATTGACACCAGTCGGTGGAGTACAGCGTGGTACAGCAGGTCCGAACAGTGAAACGGGGTCTTCATTCTATGATTGATGATGTCAGAAGTTAAAGTCTGTGATTATTTCTCTGTACCACCTCCGACCAGGTGCAACCAACTCTAGGTCCTAACAGTGGAATGGTGTCTTGATCCGACAATGGAGGATGTTCGATATTACCTGCTGCTTGGTTTTCATAGAACTCACTCCATTGAGGTGCATCAGACCCGGTACTTGCGTAGCTAACTGTTGCACATGATTATTGTGCTTGGTTGACACCAGTCGGTGGAGTACACCGTGGTACAGCAGGTCCGAACAGTGAAAAGGGGTCTTGATTCTATGATTGAGGATGTCAGAAGTTAAAGTCTGTGATTATTTCTGTGTACCCCTCTGATCTGGTGCAACCAACTCCATGCTTTCGAATTCACTGCTACGTGGCTGTGAGGCGTTAATGAATAGTGCCTCTGGCCTATACTGTGGTCAGCAGGGCTCACAAATCAGATTGAGTGTTTAATTATAAAATCCAGTAGTCAAGTAACTAGAATATCTATTGAAATATACACGATATCCTTTTAGTATACTTGCTTGAAGAATTTTTTTTAGATGACTTATAGGTTTACTACAATGACCAAATTCATCTTGCAAGTCCAAAGGAACACTGAATAGTCTACACTGTGGACAGCAGAAATCGCAATTCTAATTGTTTTGATTTATTTATTTCTGTTTTCTGTAATTTCAGTTGTTGTATTTTGTGAAGTGGAACTGAGAAAAAGTAGTCATGGTTGTCAGTGTGAGTACTGCCTTCAATTAACACTGCAGACAACAGTGTTCACAATTCAGATCGAGTCACTATTGTAGATGACACAGTCCTGTAGGGAAAGTCATTGCTCCAGTGCGCTCTGTCTGCACCATGCATACGTATCATTACAGGCTCCGCGCCTGCTTTTTTTTGCTTTGCGTATTACAAACTTGGCAGCTCAAGTCCACATTATGTAGCTGTGGGCCCTTGCTGACCGCTCTCTCTGGCCTATACTGCAGACAGAAGTGTTTACAATTCAGTTCGAGTGGTGATTGTTTAATTATATAATCCAGTTGTCAAGTAACTACAACATCTATTGAAATACACACAATGTCTTTTTAGTATACTTGCTTGAAGACATTTTTTAGGTGACTTATAGGTTTACTACAATGACCAAATTTATCTTGAAAGTGCAAAGGAACACTGAATAGTCTACACTGTGGACAGCAGAAATCGCAGTTCTAATTGTTTTGATTTATTTATTTCTGTTTTCTGTAATTTCTGTTGTTGTATTTTGTGAAGTGGAACTGAGAAAAAGTAGTCATGGTTGTCTGTGTGAGTACTGCCTTCAATTAACACTGCAGACAACAGTGTTCACAATTCAGATCGAGTCACTATTGTAGATGACACAGTCCTGTAGGGAAAGTCATTGCTCCAGTGCGCTCTGTCTACACCATGCATACGTATCATTACAGGCTCCGCGCCTGCTTTTTTTTGCTCTGCGTATTACAAACTGGGCAGCTCAAGTCCACATTATGTAGCTGTGGGCCCTTGCTGACCGCTCTCTCTGGCCTATACTGCAGACAGAAGTGTTTACAATTCAGTTCGAGTGGTGATTGTTTAATTATATAATCCAGTTGTCAAGTAACTACAACATCTATTGAAATACACACAATGTCTTTTTAGTATACTTGCTTGAAGACATTTTTTAGGTGACTTATAGGTTTACTACAATGACCAAATTTATCTTGAAAGTGCAAAGGAACACTGAATAGTCTACACTGTGGACAGCAGAAATTGCAATTCAAATTGTTTTAATTTATTTGTTGGAGAGTTTTCTGTGATTTATGTTGTTATATTTTGTGAAGAAGAAGTGAGAAAAAGTATTCATGGATGTCTGTGTGAGTACTGCCTTCAATTAACACTGCAGACAGCAGTGTTCACAATGCAGATCGAGTCGATATTGTAGATGAGGTAGTCCTGTAGGAAAAGACATTGCTGCAGTGCGCTCTGTCTGCACCACGCATACGCATCATCGCAGGCTCCGCACACGCTTTTAGTTGCTTCTCGTATGACAAACTGTGTAGCTCAAGTCCACCTTACGTAGCTGTGGGCCCTTGCTGACCGTTCTCTCTGGCCTACAGTGCAGACAGAGGCGTTCACAATTCAGATCGAGTCGAGTTCGAGTTCGAAAAATTCGATCACATGATCATAAAAGATATACATGACATCATAAAAATAATTCATTTACAATTTAAGAACGCATTAAATATCAGTAGTGATCAAAGTTAATTAATATGATTAAGGTATGCCGGAAATCGAGTCTATACTAAATCGCCAAGTCTCTTAATGTAGCGGTTACGTGCATACCACATTGAAGTTAAAAATGTAGATAGTGCAAATACGATAGTTGGGGCCAAGTCTGTCTTTAAAACTCTATAGGCGGGCAAAAAAGTTCTGAATCCCATGTTTTTGAGTAAAGGAACGAGCCAGTACTTCCTGCTCCTCTCATAGGCTCGGCAGAAGAAAATCACATGTACCTCATTCTCCTTTATATGGGCACATGCAGGACAATTCTCTGTAGAAGAGCAGGAAGACCATGTTGCTGTAAAAGATGCCAAGGGGAGGGCCCCATATCTCCATTGAAGGAATAGTTTCCTAGTTATTACCGGAGTCATGGCATCTAGGACACTTTCCAATTGGTAGGAGTCTTTGATTTTTATGAACTGGCTGGTTAGAGATCCATCTCGGATGCCATCAGTAGATTGTAAGAGCATTTGGTCGTGATAAGCTCTCAATAGGACCTTTCTGGAGGTCCTATTACTTGCATTTGCTGGATCTAACCAAAGTTCAGGAAGTCCAATTACCTCAGAAGTTCTCTTAATGTAGTTTAGCCAAGGTGTTCTTGTGGCATTCGGCAACGTTAAGAATTCCTGTAGCTCCGCTCTATAAGTACAGAGATCTGGGCTGCTCCATAGGCGTCTCCAGAATGCTAGGGGTTTGAGGCCCAGCTCCTCCGTTATGGGCCGGAGGCCCAAATCCAACCTTAAGGGGAGGATTGGAGTGCTCAACGGAAGAGCTGTAATGTGCCTCAGGAACTTGTTCTCAATTGTCAGTAGTTTTGGTGATGGGATGTGGCCCCACAGTTCGCCCCCATAAATAACACCCCCCCGGGCCTGTGCCTTGTAGATTTGGATAACGGGAGTAAGTGGCCGATAGGATGATTTGTTCGCTACTCTCATAATGCCACCCGCCAACTGTGCCAGTTTAATATTTGCTTTTAACTGGTGGGCTAACCACGTTAAATTTTTGTTGAGCGTAACCCCCAAATATTCGATTGCATGGACCCGCTCCAGTTTGACTGTACCTAGGGTGGGGGGTGGGCGGTTGAGGGGTTTGGGGTTAAGAATCATGAATTTGGTTTTCTGAGGATTAATTTCGAGTCCCCTATCTGTGCAGAACTCCAGAAAACCATTCAAGACTCGTTGTATGCCCATCGGGGATTTAGACAGCAGCAGGGTGTCATCTGCAAACATAATTGCAGGCACCCTGCTGCCAGTCAATTTTGGGGCATCAATGTTTGGAATCCTATCCAGATGAGCGATTACCCCGTTCACAAAGAGGCAGAACAGGGTCGGTGCAAGCACACAACCCTGCCTTACCCCTCTGCGAACGGGGAACCTTCCGGTTAATTTGCCACCTCTACCGCACCTGACGTGCGCGTAGTTATTATGGTGTAGTCTCATAAGGATTGCCAAAATATCTCCCAAGACATTCATCTCCTCCATGACCTGCCATAATTTTGCTCTTGGAACCAAATCGAAGGCGGCACGCAAGTCCACAAACACTGTGTACAAGGTGCCGCCCTCGATTAGTGCTGTTTTCCAGTATAGTAGGTTCAGCCTAAAGATTTGGTCAGTTGTGGACACCCCTTGCCTAAATCCCACCTGGTAGGGCGTCAAGATATCCATCCACTCCATCCAATTCTGTAATCTGTCCAAGATCAGTCTCCCAAAGAGCTTTTGGGATACGTCGATAAGACTGATCGGGCGATAATTGGATGAAAGCATAGGGGACCCCTTTTTAAAAATAGGAATCACCTCTGCCCCCAGCCAAGTATCTGGGACCTCCATCCCCCCAAGACAGCATTTAATATCAACGTGAGATAGGGGGCCCATATCCCTGGTTCTTGCTTAAATAGGTCACTGGGTACCCCATCAAGGCCTGGGGCTTTCCCTGTTGATAACCCAGCTATGGCTACCCTCACCTCTTATTCTGTAAATGATTCACCTTTGGAATCTAGTACTATCATGTTGGGTAATATATTCAGAGTCCCCCCCTCTGTTGAGTACAGTGACTGGAAGTGGTTCTGCCATATGCTCGGAGCTATATTAGGCTCTATAGCCGTGGATGGATCCTCTGTTCCGTTGGCCACTATACGCCAAAATTTACTAGAATCTCTGATGGCAAGTGATCTTGCTAGTTCCTCCCAATATTGTTGGTCCCACTCAGCCCTGGCATTCACCAGGAGTTTCCTGTAGGCCCTTCTCCTGGATTGAATTTCTTCCCTGCCTTTGCGCGCCTTTATTGCAAATAGCAATTTAGTTTTAGCGTCCCTGCATGTAGCGTTGTACCATGTTCTCTTAGTTGTTGGGCCGGTTCTTCCACCTTGTTTGGAGAAAAGATCCTGCTCCAAGGTACTAATTAAATCTACATGAATCTGGCCCAGCTTTTTTCTGTTATCCTCTTCACCTATTTTCACCCCAATGGAGAATGCACTCTCTAAGAGTGGGGTAATTCTGGCATACAATTTTGGTAGCTTATCGCTACTAGTAGCCAGTTTCTCCCATCTTACTCTTCTTCGATTATTTTCCAAGAGCAGGCCTGACTTATTATTACTAGGACCGAGGGCTATATCCTCTCTGCCTGGTAGAACATATTCAAGCTCTAGGGCATTGTGGTCACTATCCCATCTCTCAGTAACCTTAAAGTCAATAATTTGTGACCACAACAGTAATTTAACAAGAATATAGTCGAGTCGCGATTCGCTACCAGATTTGTTATAGGTGTGTTTACTGGGCATGTCTGATTTGCAACGCCCATTGCAGGCCCTTAAACCTTGGTTTAAAGTAAGGGCAGTGATCTGCAGGGCGAGGGGAGTCCAAGCTCTGGGAGGAGGCGCTACCGTGGCCGGGACTAGCCATCGTTAATCTTCTTCAAAGGAGGATCCATCGCGAAGGCCTGGTAATGGCTGAAAGTGTGAGTTTAAATCAGCACCCACTATATAGTGGAGTTCCCCTGGGATACCAACTAGAAAAGCCGAAAGCTCCTCTATAGTGGTGGATTCTTGTGACGTGGGTACAGGTCTCGAATAAACATTTACTACCACCAATTTCGTGGAGTTTGGCCACTCTAGGAGGACAGCTAAGATATCGTCAGAATCTGTCGCCATGCAACTGGCCTGGCAGCCCAGGTATGAGGCTACCCTAGTTGCCAACCCTCCTGATGGTCTACCCCGTCCCCCCCACTTTGCTGGTTTTGAGAATACTGCATAACCATGAGGTATGAGTTCTTCTCGGGCCCAGGTCTCCTGGAAGAGGCATACGCTCTTTGAATTAATAAAGGAAACCCACTCCGGATTATCAATTTTATTAGCCAACCCAGCAACATTCCATGAAATCATGGTCATAGATGGTGGTTTGATAGAAGGTGAGCCTATATTTGGGGCATTTAAACCATTGGTCTCATGGTTGATCATCAGGAGAGGGGACAATTGACCCTGGGCCGAGCCATTGTTGGAATTAGTCTCGGATATGTCCACTGGGGAAGGCTCTGGTATATGGTGAGATGTTAGTTCACTTTGTACCCCTAAGGGTTGCGATCGTTCTAGGGATGTACTATTCCCTGTCCAAGTAGATGGTAAGGACTCACTCCCCTGTGGATTAAATTGTCAATCAACCATTTCGAGACTGCTATATCTGTTGTAAGTTGGAATGAAGGCTGGGTAGTGCATTCTGTGTGGCCCCGGAACTCCTCTCCTAATACCCCCCACTCCACCCCACCTTCCAACTTTGTGCTCCCATCCTACCTCCTCCCCATATGGTAAGAAGTGATCGGGGACTCTGCCCTTCTGGTAGTATGGATCCCTTCTCTCCCTACGACAGCTCCCCCAATCGTCCATCATTTCCTGATGTTGCCCCCATCTCTGATCCTCCGAATTATATAAGTTCGAAGGATAGAAAAACGAGAACGGGAGGACTTGGATGTTACTACCTTGGTCATCAGAAGGCCATGTGGAAATATAGGAGGCTTTGTTTGGCTCTCTAAAAGTAACCAAAACACAGTCTCCTCTGATTGATTTTCTAGAGTATCCCACCCACGGGGCCCGCCTTACCATAATAATGTCGCTTGTTATGCCCTGTGGGAGCGGTCTATTTATAGACAGCCAACTAATGACTTTATTTTTAAGAGAGGGGATTGATTCTTGTGTCGTAGGTTTTAATTCAGGGACCCCTGCCAAGATCACAGTATAAGGGGACGCCTCTGGTGGCAAATTCACAGGTTTGGTTTTGCGGGGAATGATGGGTTTCTTCCCCGAAAGAGTTAATTCAGTCTGAGGTGTGGTCAGGATTGTAGCGGGGTCTTTGGGTGGGGGCACAATAGTGGGAGTTGGAATCGAAGACTTCTGGCTCTTTAGAGGGGCGGAATTTGTGTTAGGATTAGGCAGAGATTGGGGGGTCTTGTTTTGTGGTAATTTGGGTTGTGGGTCTTGAGTGGCTGTAGCTAAAGACCTTTTTATTTAGAGATGTTGTGGCCTCACTTCCTTTTGTGCACTTTGGATCAATGACCCCCTTGGCTCCTTTCGATTCGAGTTTCAATGAGTCTGCTAGTTGGACAGTGGATTTTTCTATATTGACCAATCTAGCTTCGATCTTAATCAAACGAGCTTCAAGGGGACTCAATAAGGACCTAAAAAGTGCACCTATATCAGCCAGTGTGATATCATCACTAGAGTTTTCCATTGCGGTGTTGTCTAAATCAGCTGATTTAGCTGTGTGTGTGGGAGCCAGAGGTGAAATTGTTATACTAGGCATCTTCGGGTTGCTATGGATAATGGTGCGATTAGCACAGTTACCCTTCGGTGGATTAGATTTTGGGGCTTTTGTCCTGCTTCCTTCCTTGTTTGCCCCCCCCCCCTTCCTCTTTTTTTGAATTGCGCCTTCCCTAATACCCCTTGTTAGATCAGAGCTGATCTCTTTGTCGTTAACTATAACTATGCTAGGTTCGATGGTCGGGCGGAATTACAGGTGAATTTTGGGGTGTTTGGGCTTTGGGCAGGGCCATTAGACTCATATCATCAAGGCCGCTTGGAGCCTCTAATGCGATATCTGGGTTGGTGATTGATTCACTAGGTAACTGGTTTGGGCTCCTATCCCTCGATACATTATTTGTGAGTTCTGGCCTCCCCTCCGGAGTTCTAGCTTGAGCCATTGGCCCCATTGAGGATCTCCTGACCCAGTCTATTTCCTGGGAAATTCGTCTCTCCAAGACCTCTATTTCCTCGATCAAAAGTGATCCAGCTTTGACAAAATAGTTGTCGATGGTACCTTTTGTGGCTCTAGCCGCGGCCAAAGAAGATTTGCTTCTAGTTTCCCTGGTACACATCGTTTCTTTCTTTGAGTGGAATTTTCGGGCAGGGAGGGTGGGCCCGGCCCGGTCTCTGCCGTTCTCGAACGGCCTCAAACGGCCCGCTCTTTGCCCGGTCTTCGCCCGAGCTCTGTCCCTCGCGCGTCCCGCTGCGCGAGACGGATATGCTGGTTTTATACTCCCAGGCGGGGGGGGCGTTGCCGCTGCGGGAAGAGGCTGCAGGTGTGGAAGATCGCCTCGCAGTCCCGCAGCGGTGTAGGCGGTGTGGGCGGGTCCGGGGTCCAGCAGCAGCCGAGGAGCGGGTGCCGCGACCGGGGAACGAAGAACACAATCCAGCGGAGTTCCTGGCAAAGGAGAAGCGCCCAGTCAGGTCAGCAACAACCCCAAACACTGAGACTGCAGGTGTGGAAGATCGCCTCGCAGTCCCGCAGCGGTGTAGGCGGTGTGGGCGGGTCCGGGGTCCAGCAGCAGCCGAGGAGCGGGTGCCGCGACCGGGGAACGAAGAACACAATCCAGCGGAGTTCCTGGCAAAGGAGAAGCGCCCAGTCAGGTTAGCAACAGCCCCAAACACCGAGTCGCAATTGCAGATGATGCTGTGTTGATGGCAACAGATATTACTCCTGCTTTCGATGTGGCTATCTGAGTGCACTAGAACTGATGGACCCTTTATGATACAATCTTTTTGTGTATTATTTCAGATCTATTGATTGTGTCTCAGTATGCCACAAGTTGTGGTTCTTTTACAATAGAATATTTTTCTGTATTATTTCACATCTACTGTCCCTACCTTACTGCAGCACAAACTATTGATTCTTTTATTATTGAATGTCTGTGTGTGATCCACTGATTACTGTTGTAGTTGATGGTAGCAGCAACTATTCCCTGAGGGCTGGTTTACACTCACTCCACACGCATCCACCACATACATCACTGGATATCTGACCCTGGTAATAAAAAGGCGTTGAGCGCACATGCCCGTATCCACTTCCACTATCTAACTGTGTCTGTGTGTTCATTACCTATGTATGATACGGCCCCTGGGCCGTACTACATTACATTATGCTGTGGACAGCGTATGCCACCATGTTACCTCTGGTAGTGGGGAAAACTTTGGTTATGTAACTTTTAGGTGTATGGCTATCACAGGTGGAAGGCTACTTTACAGACGATGAATATTGATGAAGATGGTGGTTGAATGTTGTGTGTAGTGTAAGATATGTGTAGATAGCAAAAAGTTTCGAAAAAGGTCTCTAAGCAGAAGAGGTGTGTCTCATCAAATACTCTAGAGAGAATGACTAAAATGGGTGGTATTTTGCAACTGCTACAATGGGAAATTTTATGAACTAATGAAGTGCTTTTTTTTAAGGTCACATGACAATCGCGCAAGGAGACTGCACCCGAAGAGATTTGGAGACAATATATTTAATATAATATAACTTTATTACAGTTGGAGATATATAAATGTTTAAAATATTTTATATTATCGCTTGGTCTCAAATACACTTTAAAGTTATTTACATATACTTTTGAGACATAAAAGAAAATGAGGGAATGGCATACCCGGCGCGACACCATACGTCTATGACGTAAGACAGGGTCTGGCAGTGTGCACTCGTTGCATACACAACGCGTAGCGGGCGGACCCCATAAGGACATGATGTAATGCGCTGCTTGGTACTGCGTACCCGTCGCATACCAAACTAGCAGCTGGCACGACCTCATACGTATATGTTGTTACCCAGGACCCGGTGCCACGAACCCGTTGGATATGAAATGCGCCAATATGGTGGATAGGATTCACGTGCTGATGGAGCTTGGTAGACTACCGGTACAGGACTTTAATTTTCTCCAAAAAAAAGAAAAAATTATATACATATTTTTTGGGAAGATATAAAATATTACATAATTTTAAATTTTTTAAAAAGGATAATAGAGTTGCAAAATATTGTAATAAAAATTATAGGTTTTATAAATAGTAAAACATGAAATTAACATTTAAAAAAACTTCAAAATTCACTTAAAAACTATAGGTTTTAAAGATGTTATAGTTAGGAATTAGCTTTTAATAAACCTTAGAAATTCACCGAAAAAACCATAGGTTTTCAGGAATGTTATAGTTAGTTGGACATTTCACTCATACAAAGCAATAGAAATTCCCCTGTTATTGTTAGTTCAGCTAACTATAACTCGCGCCCCCGCAATGCACTGCTGATGACGTTGTGGTATTGGGTTCTCTAGGCCTACATATTCCGCAAAACCCGCTACACCATAAAACAGACGTTGGCACGGAAACTGAAAAATGCAAAAGACAAGTTTATTAAGACCCCATGGGGTGGTGGTACATTTCTACAGCACCCTTCGGCAATGCAAGAAGTATCACACTGAACATCGATGTGAGACCTCTTTTATACAGTTTTACAGTAATAAAAAGAGTAGGCGGAACACATTTACTCAATTTAGGTACATATAAGGTCATTTTTGAAACACAGCCAACTCATGGGAGGAGTTACAACACCACTGGTCAGTTTGAGAGAACATTCCTAAGTGATGACTGTCCACTAGCACAGAGGATTTGACTACGCATGTGCAAGCTTGACCAGTACTAAAAATAGCCTGTTGCTGGGCAAATTATGTGGTCAGTGGTACAGAGAAAGGACAAAAGGGCATGCTGACCACGAAGCAGCACGTTCATTAAAAATGGACGCCAGTGTTTCTCAAAATGGCCTCCAAACACCATAGCCAAGATAAGGGGAAATTCGTGTAGCAAAGCTTAACGCTAACCCGATTACTGTCAAATTGCAACAGACGACCCTTTTAGCGTTAGCTGAAGCTACCTCATAGTGGACATAATCAGGATATTCGTCATCAATATTTATCAACATAATGTTTGCTACTTCTCTATGAATCATTTGTTCATTCTTAACAATAGCTCGTTTAGAGGGAATACAAGCAGAAAGGCACATGGAACATAACATAGGGCCACACTGGATACACAGACATAGGAAGAATAGTATTCCAATAATTACACATAGGATAGTTAACAATTTCCAGCCCCAAGTGCTAAGCAGTGTCCAAAACCACACCGAAAGTGTCCAAGTACCATTATCAGGATGTATCTCAGCAGCTATTTTATGTAATTTGGAAATAGCATCATATACAGAGGGAGAATTATCTGGCACGTACACGCAGCAACTACTTCCGATAATGCGGTATGCACTCCCACGAGCAGCTAACACTACATCTAGAACCATTCGGTTCTGGAGCGTTACAATGCTGGTAATTTGAAGTTCCTCAGTTAAGTTCCCTAAAGCAAAAACTGTCTCATTAGCAACAGCTTCTACAACACGTGTCAATCGTCTAATTTTTCTGCTATTTAAGGCAGCGCCAACAAATGAGAAGAGACCTAAATTAAAATCAACATATTGCTGCAGAGAAGTATCGGTCTGGTCAATATCGTCAAGGGCTAATGTTCTCTTCACTCTATTTAATATAAAATCATGATAGAGCACGAAATCATTATGGTACATAGGCGGGGCGATAAACACAGGAGGTAATACAAAGGATATATAACATGTTCCTAACCATCCTATAGGGAGACAGTGATAACCTTTATTTCCACAGATAAAATAAGTATTTCGTGAAGCCACAAAGGTGATACCATTTGGAGTGTCAAAGGTGAGAGTAGTGTTACATTCGCTTCTTCCTACTAGAATTGTACCTTTATTTCGGACACATAGATCTGCCTTTGTATCAATGACTGTAATCACAAACAGGCTAGACATATTTACATTTCTTTGATTAGTATAAATTCGAGGTGAAGATACATTATCTGGTCGATATTCTTCCCATTCAAATTTAGTTCCTTCAGCTTGTGAATAACCATCTCGATCATTAAAAAAGACTTTATTAAGTCGAAAAAGTAGTCCACCCTTTTTTGGCCATCTCAAAGTGAACAAAAGAGTGTACCAAGCATTACAGGAACCATTGTGAGAAAACGGGAGAGGAATAAGCGGAGTGCCTCCTTTCTTTTGATGTCCAGGCAACATTCCACATACCCAACAGTTCGAAGTGTTCGTCATATTATGGGTGTGATGCAGAATCTGGATGAAACTATTATTCAGATAAGTCTGTCTGTGTCGTTCTTCATGATAAGGCAAAGTAAAATGAAAATGTTCAGATGGAATTGGTGTAGTAGGAAATAAATGTTCTCTTGCCGGCACCAGTAGTTCTACCACCCAAGCTATTACTGCTATCACCACAATTGTCATCACAGAAAGTACTGCACCAAGAATTCTCTTATTTCGCATCGTAGAAGACGCCATAGTTCAAAGTACAAATGTCTCAAAAAGTAAGCAACTAAAAAATAAAAATATGAGTGCTGAGCTCCGAGGCAGCCGTTGGTTTCTTCTCCGAGATTCAAGACGGGTGTCGCTACACTTGACAGAACTGATCCCCCCCCTTGATATTCCCGGCTTCCGTTTCACAAACCTGGAGCGGTAACTCAACCAGTCTTGCACAAAACAACTGCTCCTCTCGGCCGTAAATTGTATCTCTCTCTACCAGAGACGGTATGGTCCGGGAAGGCTCCCTCCGATTCAGTAGACGTAACAGCTGGGCTCTTCTCCTCATCCAAGATGTCTCGATAATCAGACAGCACAGTTGGGCTCACCAGATCCGGAGAGACACGACGACAATGGGTCGAATGCACCCAAAGTTTCCTGTTAGTAACTCGCACAGCCGTTCGAGTGGCCAGTAGCACTTGCTCGGGGCCACGACACCTCGGCTCCAAGCTGCTTGTTCTCTCAATGGACCGGATCATAACGTGGTCGCCGGGACGAAGATTGTGAGCCTCTCCAATGGAATTGTCGGGGAGCGCTTCTCGAACCTGTTGATGAATAGAAAGTAAATCATTTGTTAATCATGCCAAATAATCGTCCATCATTATACAAGGCACATCATGTAACAATCGAGGCTTAGGAACTCCCCATATATTCATAGGCCTTCCAAACACCACTTCATAAGGTGTGAGGCCAGTTCGGGAATGGGGCACTGATCTCATAGATAGCAATGCCAAAGGCAGAGCATCCGGCCATTTCAAAGACGTGGATGCCACGATCTTTGCTAGCTTTAATTTCAAAGTAGCGTTGTACGTTTCCACCAGACCTGCTGACTGCGGATGAAATACAGCATGGAATTTTTGCTGAATTCCCAATCCCTTCATGACGTATTCCACAATTTTCCCAACAAAATGAGGACCATTATCGCTCCACAAAAATTTACAAACACCATAGCGCGGGAAGTACTCTTTGAGCAACACCTTGGCTTTTGTCAGCGCTGTATTATCCTTCGTGGGGAAGGCCTCAATCCATTTACTGAAAGCACACACCACCACTAAGACATACTTAAGGTTATTGCAACGCTCAAGCTGGATGTAATCCATTTGTAGCACTTCGAATGGTGCAGTAGGTGGAACAAACCCTCCTTTCGGAGTATACGTCCCTTTAGCAGGGTTGTGCAAGCATATCAGACAGGTCTGCACTACTCTTTTGGCTGTATTGGCAATCTCAGGATGCTCCCAGACTCGCGTAAGCAATCTAGTAATTGCGAGAGCTCCAACATGTGCCAATCCATGTGTCATTTGAACTATTGCTTGCAAGTAAGCTGCAGGCAATTTCCATCTCTCCATATCTTTGCTTCTCCAACACCCCTCATTGTCCAACACTCCCTCCGTTGCCCAGGTTGCAAGTTCTACTTCAGACGTTGATTCTGAATGTCTAGTATCTCCTCTCTAGCATCATGCCATCGCTCAGCCTCGATTTCACTACATACATTGGCGAGGCATTTCGTGACACAGCAGTTTCCCTCCCTATGTGATCTGCAAAGGCATTTCCTTGTCCTAGTTTGTCTGTCACTTTCTTATGTGCACTACATTTAATTATCGCCACTTTCTTAGGAGATAGTAACGCATTCAGGAGATCACGCACTAGCTCTCCGTGCATGATGTGCACTCCGTGGGAAGTCAAAACCTTGCTCTCTCCAGAGTAGGCCAAAATCATGCGCTACTCCAAAGGCGTACCGGCTATCAGTGTAGATGTTCACACATAAACCAGCACTTAATTTACATGCTCTTGTTAGGGCTATCAATTCCGCTGCTTGGGCCGATTTCTGTGGTATTCGTGCTGCTTCTACCACTGTCTTAAGTGTCGTGATCGCATATGCTGCAGAAGTTGTACCATCTGGCAGCCTCAAACACGATCCATCAACCCACAGTTCCCCATCCACATCTGGAAGTGGCGAATCCTGTAAGTCGACACGACCCTTTGTTTGCTCTTCAGTCAGGGAAACACAATCATGGTGTTCTTCCTCCTGGCCCTCAGCAACTGGATACGGCAATAAAGTAGCAGGGTTCAGAGTAGCACATCTCTTTAGTGTGAAATGCGGCGCCAACAGTGTTAGCTCATATCCTGTTAAATGTGCACTCGTGAGGTACTGAGTTTTTGTTTGGTTCAGCAGAGCATCTACCGCATGGTGAACTAACACCAACAATTTGTGTGACAAAACTATTACCTCACTCTGTCGTATGGCCACTGCTGTTGCTGCAACTGCTCGGAAACACCCAGGTAATCCTCGTGCTACGGGGTCAAGTACTGCTGAGAAATACGCGCAAGGTCTCTGTTTATCCCCGTGTGTCTGCACTAAGACTGACAATGCACACCCATCCTTCTCGTGCACATATAGTGTAAAAATCTTCGTATAATCTGGTGTACCTAACACTGGTGCAGAACAAAGGGCTTGTCTCAATTGTTCAAAAGCGTTCTGACATTCATCTGTCCATTCAAGGGGCATTGGTGTAGTCTTGGACAATAATGCTAACAAAGGTTTTATAATGTGTGAAAACCCCATTATCCACTGCCTACAAAAAAACGTCAGGCCTATAAAAGCACGCACATCTCTCTGAGTGCGAGGGACTGGTGTATCTAAAATCGCTTGGATTCGATCAGATGTCAATGCACGGCCCTCCTTAGACAAAAGATGACCGAGGTAGGTCACCTTAGGTCTACAATATTGAAGTTTTTTCCTCGAAACCTTGTGATTATTCTGAGCAAGAAAGGAAAGCAAAGCAAGACTACTCTCTTCACACTGTTCCTGCGTATCTGCTGCCAGTAAAATGTCATCGACATATTGAATAAGAGCAACTCCAGACTGTAGATCGAAAGAATCGAGCTGTCTTTTTAGAGCCTGGCTATAAATACTAGGACTTTCTGTATAGACTTGAGGAACTCGACAAAATCTATACGATTTATTATTTAATGTGAAGCCAAATAGATATCGGCTATCAGGATGGATGGGAATGGAAAAGAAGGCATTTTTCAGGTCAATCACGGTAAACGTGGTGGCAGTGGGCGGAATCAAAGTAAGTAAAGTGGTAATATCAGACACCACTGGGTATTGGGGCACTACTATCTTGTTAATTTCTCTCAGATCAATAATAAATCGATAGATTTTGTCATCAGTACCCTTCTTTAAAATCGGAAGAATAGGGCTGTTACAGACATTATAGGGAACTTCCTCCACTACGCCTGCAATAATCAATTCGTATACAATATGCGTTAAGGCAACTTCACCTTCCTTGGAGATTTTATACTGTGGTACACGAGGCAAGGACGCTCCCTCCTTCACAGTTATTCGAATAGGGGGAATAAGCATTTGTCCCACATCCGTGTCTGAAGTAGCCCATAACGTTTGTGGGAGAGAGGCCAACGCTTCAATTTCTTGCATAGTGCACAATCTCTCTACATCTGGGTAATTGTCATTCAAGATAACTCGCACTCCTTCAGGAGCGCAGCGTATTGTTGCTCGAAAATATTTAAGCATATCTATTCCCATAATATTGTCTGGCGTGTTTGGTGACAATAAGAACGGGCACGGACCAAAGAATCTGTCAATGTAAAATGTAAGGGGTTGTGACAATGGGCTAAGAGAGGGGGTTCCATCAAACCCTATCGATGTAATCATTTCGCCAGACAGGGGCGCCCTTGGAACCAAGTTTTTAGACAGAGCACTACGAGTAGCTCCTGTATCAACCAGGAACTGATCAGTAGAACCCAAAACGCCCGCTGATACATATGGACCTCTTTGATCTACTGGTACTTCAACTGATTCCACACCCCATCCTACGCAATCCTATGCATGTACATAGTCCTGAGACTCTACATTCTCACCCTCCGCTATCTGATACTGATTCCGTCGATCAAAAGTATTATTATCAGCCTGACCACGACCCCTCGCTTCAAACCTGCCACGATCACTGGCTCCACCCCTCGCTCCTGAATAACTATTCCGTGTCCTTCCACCTCCTCGACCACGCTGATTACGTTGTTCTCGAAGCACCGGACAGTCTGAGGCCCAATGTCCAAACTCCTTGCAGTATGCACACTGATCCTCAGCAATGTCGGTACGTACGGAAGACGTACCATACGATCCACGCCTACCTCTATCATTCCCTCACGGTTGTGCAGCATAAACCTGAGCCAACATCACCTTCATCTTTAATTCCTTCGCTTTCTTATCAGTACTTTCTTTAGCCTCCAATTCCTGTCGCTCATAATATTGGGCCATAGTCAATAAAGAAGCAGGGGTCGCAGTGGTCAAAGAACTTTCACTAGTCTTTAAGCGTTTTGAAATCTCCGGTAGGAGAATCGCTACATACTTATCAACGAACAAATGCCTACCCGTCTCTTCTGTTAGTAACTGCCCGCTATAGCCATGAAATGCTTCCTCAAAACGTGAGAAGAAATCAGAAACCGACTCATCCGTCTTCCGCTTACAAGAGGCTAACATGGTCCAATCAATATTTTTAGGGGGAACAAGCATTTTCAACTTATTTAAAATAGCCGTCGGGAGATCTAAAATTAATTGACATGGCTTACATGCAGGCTCCCTGTCTAAATCAGCTTGGGATAGAGTTTTCCAATCCGCCCCCAGGATCGCTCGATCATCGAACTTACGAATTGCCCTCCACATATCAGGAGGCAATATTAACCCAAAGAAAAGATCGATATCAACTAACGTCATAACACACGAAGAAATAGCCCCTTCTACTCCTTCATAGAAAGCTGCCGGATTCTTACGGGGGTCAGGCAAAGCATTTTTTGATGCCATAACATCTGCTCTATTCCACGGTGTATAAACCCAATTATATATAAAATAACCCTTTGCATCCCCAGACATTTTGTCATCGCTTGTACCTTGCCCTTTAGGAGGGACATACAAAGGTGCAGCTTCACGCATAGGCATAACATGAACTGTAGAACTCTTATCTGCTCCAAAGATAGAACACTCTTTGGACTTCTCCATTGATCCCGGCGCAGGCACATCTGATGCTTTTCTTGCTTCCCGTAATCTTGACGCCTCATCCCGTAGCTGGACCAACCGTTGGAAAAACCGATCCGCATCTGCAATAACAAAAAGACCTTTACGCATATCCTCACGACCAACTGATACATCCTTAGGCTCCAAATCATCCGAATACTTTCTAAATTGTTCTACGACTTCATCTCCAAACTGGCTCAAGAAATACAACCGTTCTCGCTCAGACCACTTATGCATTTGGTCATTAATCTCTGCAATAGTTATTGTGTTCAAATTGAGTTTGCGAGCAAAACTGCGCAATTCCGCAGCTTCACTGGCAGTTAACCTAATACGACTACCTCCTTGATCATCTCCGTCCGAATCCTCAGCGGGGGCCGTAGGTGGAACATACGGAGGCGGGCAACGATCTAATAATGAAAAATCATCTATTTCATTAGTAAGGACAGGATAAAGTGGACGTTGAATAGGAAATTGGCTATTCGTTTGCAAATTACGTTCCCGTGCCTCCCTCTCTTTCTTTTCCTGCAACTCTTTCTCCTCCAGCTGTAAAGCCTTATCCCGAGCAGCCTTCCGCTGCTCTTTGTCCGCCAAGGCTAATTCACGCTTCATTCGTTCACGCACCGCTTTCTCCCACATACGTACACAATCAAACATATCTTGTCTAGACCTGCGCTGAAACAAACATTGCTCCACATACTGAACCTTTCGTAAACCAAACGACCCATGTAGTGGCCATTGCAATTCGGGATCAGACTTGGTGTATCTATGCCACAATGTACTTTATAGAATAGGGGGAATGCCAAATTTAACATACATTTCACGATTAGGGGTCCCCTCTGGGGGAGCCGGCTGAGATTCATTTAATCGATAATTGGTACCTTTTCCAAGACAGCACATTCCTCGGAGTGTGCTTGAAACAGGCATGTCAGAATATCACGAAAACGCGATATCACAAAAATGGCACTTAATATACTTCACACAAGGTGTGCCGTTCAAACAAATACAAATCTAGAATAATATTTCCACATGCCCGCCTATGTGAAGTGCACTGCACATATAAGTCAAGTCATAGAACCAAATGTTAGCTAACTCAAAACATATTCAAAGAGCCACAGTAAGCGTCCGTAGACTATCTTACCAATCACAATCTTACCAAATTCTTAAATATCCAGGTTCCAACTGCCAAGTTCTTTAACCGAATCAGCCAAACCGGCACTGTACGACAACTCGAACGAGCAGGATCTCAGTCGAGGACCAGCGCCACCTGGAAGGTCAGATCAGAAGTAAAGGAAGAAAACACCATGGGTGCCAAGACTTGGGTCACTCAGTGGCAGCGTACGCGTCCATGGCGAGTTTCCAATCCTTCGTCACGACCTCTCCTTCGGGTATCCGAGTCGCCGATGAGTCCTTTCGTGGTTGCCAATTTGTGGTATTGGGTTCTCCAGGCCTACATATTCCGCAAAACCCGCTACACCATAAAACAGACGTTGGCACGGAAACTGAAAAATGCAAAAGACAAGTTTATTAAGACCCCATGGGGTGGTGGTACATTCCTACAGCACCCTTCGGCAATGCAAGAAGTATCACACCGAACATCGATGTGAGACCTCTTTTATACAGTTTTACAGTAATAAAAAGAGTAGGCGGAACACATTTGCTCAATTTAGGTACATATAAGGTCATTTTTGGAACACAGCCAACTCATGGGAGGAGTTACAACACCACTGGTCAGTTTGAGAGAACATTCCTAAGTGATGACTGTCCACTAGTACAGAGTATTTGACTACGCATGTGCAAGCTTGACCAGTACTAAAAATAGCCTGTTGCTGGGCAAATTATGTGGTCAGTGGTACAGAGAAAGGACAAAAGGGCATGCTGACCACGAGGCAGCACGTTCATTAAAAATGAACGCCAGTGTTTCTCAAAATGGCCTCCAAACACCATAGCCAAGATAAGGGGAAATTCATGTAGCAAAGCTTAACGCTAACCCGATTACTGTCAAATTACGACAACGTCACATATTACATCATTCATGACATGGTCAGTGACATCACTGATGACATCACTGATGACATCTCAAATGACATCACTGATGACATCACTGATGACATCATCCATGTGACAATCTGATGCACCTCATCAGACTCTTATATAACACTTGATACACCCACTGTAAAATACGGACTATACTTTTTGAAAAAATGAACAAACCAATACCAGTTACTACATATTCACCATATTCACTGACTGATTCCTATGTCTACACACACATCAATTAATTCACCCATACACATATCTGTACAGACACTCAGGCACCGACTCTTAGAGTTATTCACACACCTAGACAGTAATGAAAATAATGAATCACACTTTTATTTACTCACCTGCACAGTTATACACTTACCACCTCACTTATTTAAACATATACTAACACATACTTTCACTCTAATACAATAACTAATAGAGGCACACACTGGTCCATACAGGCACTCTCACAATCACTCACTCTCACATATAGTCATTTATACAGTCCAACACTCACATATACTGCCTTTGACATATCCAGTTACTCACACATGTACCACTGAGGCATCCATTCACTCACCAAGACATCCATACACAAACTCACCCAGCCATACAGCCGTTCAGAGATACAGACTTGAACACATATACGCAGTGATTTATTCACTCACACATTTATGCACAGAGTCACAGCCCCCACCCACCCACACAGACACTCAGGCACCCATACAGATACTCAGACAAGCAATCAATAGCCCATATAGATCCTCATTTAGCTGCTAACCAAACCATGGAACCACTTACACACCATCTGACAACCTAAACTGTGTGAATGTCTATATCAATCGCTAACACATGCATTAAGTAAAACACAATTAATCACTCACTTATACAGTCAGTCACACACATACTTAATCATGCATCCTGACTCTTATACACTCATTCATTCTTCAATACACCTTGGCCTATATATAAGACATATTTACATTTTAAAGAAACACATAGTCACTGGATGATGTCATCAGTGATGTTACTGACCATGTCATGAATGATGTAATATGTGACGTCATCAGCAGTGCATTGCGGGGGTGTAAGTTATAGTTAGCTGAACTAACTATAACAGAGGAATTTCTATCGTTTTGTATGAGTGAAATGTCCAACTAACTATAACGGTCCTAGTTATAGTTAGGATTTTTTTCAATGCAAAATCTCAAAATTCTATTGTGAATAACTTTGGCGCCGGTTGATGAATCTGTCTGAAAATTCCTCAAATTTGCCTCACGAAGCTCCGGTCCTTCCTTGAAAGTTTGGGGGGGATTCGTCAAGCAGGGGCCGAGATAAAAGGGGGTCCCAAAACGTGTTTTCCCCATGTTAATTTCCATAGGGCGGTCGACCTCACTTTTAGCCCGAACGGCTGAATGGATTTCCATCAAACTTGGCAAAATTGTAGGGACTGGTAGCCCGATGTGCCTTTGCTAGGTCTCAAGAAATGTGCTGCAGAGGATTTTGAGTAATTTAGGTTCAAAAGAATATATATATCTATAAGCGCACCCCGGTACGCGCACCGGGGAGCGCACCGGGCGCGCCACGCGAGGCGCGCACGGAAAGCTGATTGGCTCTTGGGTGTCTGTAAACATTCAAAACAGTCCAGAGCGGCCGCCATCTTGTGTCTCGGTAAAATCAAGACACAAGGGGTGGCAAAAACAAAGGGGGAAATGGCCATTAGGGGGCAGAGTAGACCCCACCGGTTTGATGTGGGGGTCATAAAAGGGCCCCGCGGGGCAAAAAAAATAATATTTTTTTTATTTTCGCGGAGGGAGCGCCCGGTACGCGCACCGGGGAGCATACCATGGGGAAAAAGAATGACAGTTTTTAAAAAAAGTAGCTGTTTTAAAAAAAAAATCTTTTTGTTGTTTTTTTTTTATTTAAGTACCTACATGTAGGTACCAATGCAGAGACTTAAATTTAATGTGCACCGTCTCCTCTGTAGATACCTTGCATGTTGTTATAGAAGTTATTGTGGTATATGGAATCCATAACATAGTCTGTCAGGAAAGCAGAAACAGATCCTTTAAGCACTCCATGAGAAGTCCTAGGGGATCATGGGTAGTCTATCCTGCTCCCTTATGATGAAAAAGAGATGTAAAATACACATTGGAGATAATATAGTGGGAGAAAGGTAGTAACTATGAGTAAACTTACTATGTAACACAAAAAAGTTGCACAGTATACTATAAGTCTCATTTTATAATATAATCATTTTGGTACTACTTCATGAATTACATATAAAAATTAATATTGTCTCAAACAATTTTTAATTATTAAATATACATTTATTCTTCTGGTTCTTTTTCAAAATTTAATAAAACTTCTAACATAATATTGTCCGGAATTTCCTCATAATTATTAGTACATGATTCTATTTGTTCCAAACATTCTATTAACTGTTGGTCCAAAGATTCATCTATGAAATTAGGTTCATCTTTTTGTTCTTCTGGATTTTCCACCTTTATTTCGAAAGAAATAACAGTTGATTGTTTTTCTCCTTCCATATTCTTTCTGAAAATTGCATAAAAATTTATTATATTAGTAGAGTTAGGGTACTGTTGGGTTTAAGTTCAGACAGGTACTTCTGAGTTTTTAACAGTGAAGTAATTTTTGGGCAGTGTATGGTTTCAGGCAGGAAGTAGAACTATTAAAAAGTGCATGTGATGAAGCCTAAGTAAATTCATAATTATACCAGAGAAGCCTAACTCAATCCATAATTACAACAGAGAAGTCTATCTCAATCTCTAACTCTTACAGAGGGACAGTATATAACTATCAGAAAATGTTTTCCCAAATTAACTTAAAGTGCACAACAGAGTTCCCCTTCCAAATTAACAACTTACCTTTTTCAAAGTAGTTGAAGTTTTCTGTCAAAATTCTTTCAAAATGTACCTCAGGTAGTATTAGTCAAAATGGCTGTGTTTCCCTCTCATTTTTCATATATATTCCTGTACTTAACCAATCAAATGTCAGCACATAAAAGTATAAAATGTAAGTAACATTTTAATTGGTTGTAAATTCCAGCAGTTTCATATGTGTTTTTGTCGTGTAATTTACCTCAGGATATTTAGACAGGGCTACAGCCCAAATGGCTCAATGGAATACAATCAAATGTGGGATAATGGTAGGGACTGGCATGTAGTACGGTCTATTCTATAATTGGTGAAAGTCTGTCCAGTGTTTTTTATGTAATTTCGTTTCCCACATTTTTTTGGGAGCGCTTACCAGTGCGCGCCCCGGTACGCGTACCGGGAGCGCTACGGGAGTCCGCTATTTTGTGTTTCGGTCGAATTGAGACACAAGATGGAGGACAAACAACGTTGGGAATGGGTAGAAGGGGGCACAGTCGACAGCCCCTGACCCTCTGGGGGAGTTTAGGAGGGGCATATATGCCAAAAAAATATATATTTTAAATTTCGCGGGGGAGCGCCCGGTACACGCACCGGGGAGCGTACCGGGGAGCGTACTCTGGTGAAAAATAGTGAAAAAAGTTAGAGAAAGATAATCATTTTGAGTGATCAGAGGTAGGGTAGCTCTGAAAAGAGCTTTTGGGTTCTGTGGCTGATTTAGGTACCTACAAGTAGGTTCCAATGCACAGTCTTAAATTCAGGAGGAATATTCTATTCCCCTCATCTGAGAAGTGCACGCCATCTCCTCTGTAGATATCTTGCATGTTGAAATGCAAGTTATTGTTGTATATTGAACCCATTCCATAGTCTCTCATGTAAGCAGAAACAGATTTATTCACATGTTTCCGTGCTTTCTCAAATTGTGGACAAAATTGGTTGGGCCAGTTCCATTTCTGTCTTTGACATATATTGGAATATACCAAGACAGTTTGTGGAAAAAGTGTCATCAATTGATCAAAGGTGTCCTTTAAAAGCATTTCCAGACCTACCCCAGTCAAAGTGCCCAAGTCATTTCCTCCACAGTGCACTATTAAGAGGTCAGGGTTTGGCAGATGCAAAAAGGGTTTTACCAATGGTATCAATTGGTGACATCTCAATCCTCTCTGGCCAATCCACTTGATTTCCACATTTGTTAAATCAAGGTTGTGAAAATTTCTGCTAGCTGCATACCTTTGAGCCCAGTGGATGTAGCTATGTCCAACAATCCACACAGAATACATGGCGAGAGAAGGTTCTAGTGCAGTCAGATGAAGTGTGGGAATGAAATGGCAGTTGGAACAGTAGGAGTTTACAAAAAAATAATTGTGGAGTTTCACTGCTCTTGAATCACAAGCAATGATTGATGGATTCAGATAGTTGAAAACTAAAAGTTAGGGTGCATGGTTGTGTTTTGTGAAAGAAGCAATTTGAATGGTTAAGAAAAAGTCATTTGAAGAAACATTTCATCGGATAAGCTGGTGTATTGAGAGGTCAAACATCCTTGCTTAGTTCATTTGCAACATTGTAGAATAAACTTTTGAACCTGAGAGTTAAGTAAGGAGGGAGTTGCTATGGTAACAGATAGAAAGGGCTGAGGGGGGAAGGGTGTTGGTTTGAAAATAGTGAGGGAAGAGTTTTGATTGGTTGAAATGAGGCATATCTGTGTAGAATCAGAGGTAATCTGTGCCAGTCATGGTTTGCAGTGTGTGGACTGCATACCTTTTGCTCTGCTAAAGAAAAATTGGTGTGTGTGTCTGACATTGTTCTCTATCTCCCAAAGCATTAGTAAAGGTAAGAAATGATTCATTTAATTTAGATAGAGACTTGTATGCTCTATGGAGAAGATTTGGAGGCAGATTGTTTTTTTAATGTTGTTTTGTGTCATGTTTTTTTATAATGCTTGGTTAAACATTTTAATGCATAGAGGAATTGTATTTTGTGAAGTAGTGAAGTTTCAGTAGTGAAATTGAATGCTTGTACATAGGACCTGTGCTGTGTTTCTAAAATGCTATTTTAAAAACAATTTTGGGGTAAATGAATGCCTTTTATATTTTTGAGAAGGAATTATTAGTGTTTGCCTCACTAAATAAATATATTTGAACCTTTTACAATGATGTCACCTGCATTACCTCAGATTAGGATGCAGATTGAGCTTCTTTCTGGTTGGTTTGTGTCATGTTTTTGGATAATGCTTGGTAAATAGGTTTTGCAGCATAGGGGAATTAAATTATGTAAAATTGAGAAGTTTCTCTAGTGACAAGGAATGCTTGTACATAGGACCTGTGCTGTGTTTCTAAAATGTTATTTAAAAAACGATTTTGGTGTAAATGAATGCCTTTTATATTTTTGAGAAGGAATTATTAGTGTTTGCCTCATTAAATAAATATATTTGAACCTTTTACAATGATGTCACCTGCATTACCTCAGATTAGGATGCAGATTGAGCTTCTTTCTGGTTGGTTTGTGTCATGTTTTTGGATCATGCTTGGTAAATAGGTTTTGCAGCATAGGGGAATTGCATTATGTAAAATTGAGAAGTTTCTCTAGTGACATGGAATGCTTGTACATAGGACCTGTGCTGTGTTTCTAAAATGTTATTTAAAAAACGATTTGGGGGTAAATGAATGCCTTTTATATTTTTGAGAAGGAATTATTAGTGTTTGCCTCATTAAATAAATATATTTGAACCTTTTACAATGATGTCACCTGCATTACCTCAGATTAGGATGCAGATTGAGCTTCTTTCTGGTTGGTTTGTGTCATGTTTTTGGATCATGCTTGGTAAATAGGTTTTGCAGCATAGGGGAATTGCATTATGTAAAATTGAGAAGTTTCTCTAGTGACATGGAATGCTTGTACATAGGACCTGTGCTGTGTTTCTAAAATGTTATTTAAAAAACGATTTTGGGGTAAATGAATGCCTTTTATATTTTTGAGGAGGAATTATTAGTGTTTGCCTCATTAAATAAATATATTTGAACCTTTTACAATGATGTCACCTGCATTACCTCAGATTAGGATGCAGATTGAGCTTCTTTCTGGTTGGTTTGTGTCATGTTTTTGGATAATGCTTGGTAAATAGGTTTTGCAGCATAGGGGAATTGCATTATGTAAAATTGAGAAGTTTCTCTAGTGACATGGAATGCTTGTACATAGGACCTGTGCTGTGTTTCTAAAATGTTATTTAAAAAACGATTTTGGTGTAAATGAATGCCTTTTATATTTTTGAGAAGGAATTATTAGTGTTTGCCTCATTAAAAAAATATATTTGAACCTTTTACAATGATGTCACCTGCATTACCTCAGATTAGGATGCAGATTGAGCTTCTTTCTGGTTGGTTTGTGTCATGTTTTTGGATCATGCTTGGTAAATAGGTTTTGCAGCATAGGGGAATTGCATTATGTAAAATTGAGAAGTTTCTCTAGTGACATGGAATGCTTGCACATAGGACCTGTGCTGTGTTTCTAAAATGTTATTTAAAAAACGATTTTGGGGTAAGTGAATGCCTTTTATATTTTTGAGAAGGAATTATTAGTGTTTGCCTCATTAAATAAATATATTTGAACCTTTTACAATGATGTCACCTGCATTACCTCAGATTAGGATGCAGATTGAGCTTCTTTCTGGTTGGTTTGTGTCATGTTTTTGGATCATGCTTGGTAAATAGGTTTTGCAGCATAGGGGAATTGCATTATGTAAAATTGAGAAGTTTCTCTAGTGACATGGAATGCTTGCACATAGGACCTGTGCTGTGTTTCTAAAATGTTATTTAAAAAACGATTTTGGGGTAAGTGAATGCCTTTTATATTTTTGAGAAGGAATTATTAGTGTTTGCCTCATTAAATAAATATATTTGAACCTTTTACAATGATGTCACCTGCATTACCTCAGATTAGGATGCAGATTGAGCTTCTTTCTGGTTGGTTTGTGTCATGTTTTTGGATCATGCTTGGTAAATAGGTTTTGCAGCATAGGGGAATTGCATTATGTAAAATTGAGAAGTTTCTCTAGTGACATGGAATGCTTGTACATAGGACCTGTGCTGTGTTTCTAAAATGTTATTTAAAAATGATTTTGGGGTAAATGAATGCCTTTTATATTTTTGAGGAGGAATTATTAGTGTTTGCCTCATTAAATAAATATATTTGAACCTTTTAAGATGATGTCACCTGCAATACCTCAGATTAGGATGCAGATTGAGCTTCTTTCTGGTTGGTTTGTGTCATGTTTTTGGATAATGCTTGGTAAATAGGTTTTGCAGCATAGGGGAATTGCATTATGTAAAATTGAGAAGTTTCTCTAGTGACATGGAATGCTTGTACATAGGACCTGTGCTGTGTTTCTAAAATGTTATTTAAAAAACGATTTTGGTGTAAATGAATGCCTTTTATATTTTTGAGAAGGACTTATTAGTGTTTGCCTCATTAAATAAATATAGTTGAACCTTTTACAATGATGTCACCTGCATTACCTCAGATTAGGATGCAGATTGAGCTTCTTTCTGGTTGGTTTGTGTCATGTTTTTGGATCATGCTTGGTAAATAGGTTTTGCAGCATAGGGGAATTGCATTATGTAAAATTGAGAAGTTTCTCTAGTGACATGGAATGCTTGCACATAGGACCTGTGCTGTGTTTCTAAAATGTTATTTAAAAAACGATTTTGGGGTAAGTGAATGCCTTTTATATTTTCGAGAAGGAATTATTAGTGTTTGCCTCATTAAATAAATATATTTGAACCTTTTACAATGATGTCACCTGCATTACCTCAGATTAGGATGCAGATTGAGCTTCTTTCTGGTTGGTTTGTGTCATGTTTTTGGATAATGCTTGGTAAATAGGTTTTGCAGCATAGGGGAATTGCATTATGTAAAATTGAGAAGTTTCTCTAGTGACATGGAATGCTTGTACATAGGACCTGTGCTGTGTTTCTAAAATGTTATTTAAAAAACGATTTTGGTGTAAATTAATGCCTTTTATATTTTTGAGAAGGAATTATTAGTGTTTGCCTCATTAAATAAATATATTTGAACCTTTTACAATGATGTCACCTGCATTACCTCAGATTAGGATGCAGATTGAGCTTCTTTCTGGTTGGTTTGTGTCATGTTTTTGGATCATGCTTGGTAAATAGGTTTTGCAGCATAGGGGAATTGCATTATGTAAAATTGAGAAATTTCTCTAGTGACATGGAATGCTTGTACATAGAACTTGTGCTGTGTTTCTAAAATTTTATTTAAAAAACGATTTTGGGGTAAATGAATGCCTTTTATATTTTTGAGAAGAAATTATTAGTGTTTGTCTCATTAAATAAATATATTTGAACCTTTTAGAATGATGTCACCTGCATTACCTCAGATTAGGATGTAGATTGAGCTTCTTTCTGGTTGGTTGGTGGCATGTTGTTTGGAAATACTTGATATCAACATATGCAAGATAGAGGAATTGTGTTTTGTGAAATAGTGAGGTTTCAGTCGGGAAATTGTATGCTTGTACATGGGACCTGTGCTGTGTTTCTTAAATGTGATGCAAAAAATGATTTTGGGGTAAATGAATAGTTTTTACATTTTTGAGAAGGAATAAATAGTGCAGATGAAGTGAGGCCTGTCCAGGGGTATAGATGAGGTGAGGCCTTTCTAGGGGTGCAGATGAGGTGAAGCCTCTTTAGGGTTGTAGATGAGGTGAGGCTTGCACAGGGGTGAAGAGGAGGTGAGGCCTGTGTTCAAGAGTGTAGTGGGAGAGAAGTCTGTTCAGGGGTGCAAAGGAGGTGAAGTCTATGTTTTAGTATGCATTGGGGGAGAGGCTTTTCGAAGTCTTGTCCATTGCACTCTTTGACACAGGCCTCACCTCCTCGGTTCTCCTGGACAGGCATCACCTCATCTGCACTCCTGTTCAGGCCTCACTTCATGTGCACCCTATCACTTTTAAATATACCCAATACATTGAGGTCTGTCAAGGGGGCACAGAGGAGGTGAGGCTTGCCCAAGGGTCAGAGAAGGTAAGTCAAGTCCATTGCACTATTGGACACAGTGCTGAACTCTTTTGCACCCCTGGATAGGCCTCACCTCATCTGCTTAATCTGTTTACTAATCTGAGGAAACACAGGTGACATGATTATGAAATATGTTAATATATTTATTTAATGAGGCAAACACTATTAATTCTTTCTCAAAAATATAAAAGCCATGCATTTACCCCCAAATCGTTTTTTAAATAACATTTTAGAAACACAGCACAGGTCCTATATATAAGCATTGCAGGTCACTAGTGAAACTTCTCAATTTTACATAATACAATTCCTCTATGCAGCAAAATCTTTTTACCAAGCATTATCAAAAAACATGACACAAACCAACAAGAAAGAAGCTCAATCTGCTTCCAAATCTGAGGTAATGCAGATGACATCATTGTAAAAGGTTCAAATATATTTATTTAATGTGGAAGACACTATTAATTCCTTATCAAAAATATAAAAGCCATTCAATTACCCCAAAATTGTTTTTAAAATTACATTTTAGAAACACAGCACAGGTCCTATGTACAAGCATTCAATTTCACTACTGAAACTTCACTATTTCACAAAAGACAATTTCTCTATGCAGCAAAATGTTTTAACCAAGCATTATCAAAAACATGACTAATCTGAGGAAACATAGATGACATGATTGTGAAATGTGCTAATATATTTTTTGAATCATGCAGAAACTATCTAATCAACCTTTTTCTTTGTAATATTCTAGCCTTGAGTTACTCCCTATTACACCTTTTGTCTGTTTTATACTGTCTCTCTCCCTCTTTCTGACTTTTTTTCTCTCTTCCTGTTACACCCTCTGCCTGACCTACTTCTTGTAACATCCTGTCTCTGATTTACCTCCTCTTACACCCTCTCTCAAACTTATTCTCTGTCTCTTCCTTTACAGGCTCTCTCTGTTTTAGTCTCTTTTACAACCTTTTCCCTTCTAACACCCTCTCTCTGTGTTACTTCCTGTTACACCCTCTCTCTGTTTTACACCCTGTTACATCCTTTTTCTGACTTACTCCCTTTTTGACTTACTCCCTCTCCCTATTACATCCTTTTTCTGTCTTTCAACATATTATACACTCTCTCTGTCTTAGCTCTTTTGTATGTTTTACTCCCTCTACCTGTCTCTTTGTCTGAGTCTCTCTGTGTTTTTGCGATACTCCCTCTAGCTATTTTTCTTTGTCTTACTCCTAGTTATATAGTTGCTGTGGGATAAACTTAGATATGTTGCAAATTAGTGTTTATATCGTTTGCTTATTGTCATTGCTTTGTTGTTTTCTAATAGTGGTCTATAGTGTGTTATTTTTTTCTTTACCACAGATTGAAATCAGCATTTCAAAAGTAAGCAAAAATGCCGTCAAGGCAAAGGAGAAGAAAAAATACCATACGGAAAAGAACAAAATCAGCAACGGAGTTAAAGGAATCCTCTACAACAAGTACTTCAAAAAACACAAAAAAGCTCCTGGTAAGACAACTAAGTCTTTTTTTCGCAACATATGTAGAAGAAAAAAAAATGTTAACGGGAATGTGAAGATCCAGAAGGAGAGAGCAAATTTGAAAAGGAAGGAGAGGCCCTCAAATTTTTTTTCTACTGGAGCAGGAGAGAAGAGTATGGATAGCAATAGAAGGCAAAATCAATTTAGGGACATTCGTAGACGAATGTTTCGCAATAGGGTAGTTTTAAATTTGCTAAAAAATGAAAAGAAAGGTAAACAGAGAGCTGCTTTTTACAAGAAAAAGAAAAGTGTAGAGAATATTGTTGATCAGGCTTTTGAAGTTAAGAAAAAATTATTTATTTTAGTAATCAATAGAATTAGGATACTTAACAAGGCAATTGATGTTTTCAAATTGAACAGTAGATGGAAAAGAATAATTAATCGGACTAATTTTTGTGAAGTATTTTCTGGAGAATGGATGCATAGTTCAAGTTCTGAGCCATTTTTTAATGAGGAGAGTTACTTTCAGGAAAACGATTTGGTGCATGCAGTTGACACCAGTGGTCGAGCATATGAGGTGAAAGATGGTTGTCCGTTGGAAAAAGAGAAACTTGTGTCTAGAGATGCAGAAGAGGTGTTAGCTGATGAAGTTTTAGGGAGACGTACTAAGGGTCCAGTGTACACATGGAAGTGCAGTAGTATTTGTAGTGTGCAACAGGATTCAATCGATTTGCTTCGAAATTTCTTACGTACATATAGTAAGAAAAGTGTAAAACAGAAAATGAATATCTTGCAAGAGTTAGATCCTTGCAGAGTGAGAGAAAACACAGATTTGCATGGGCATTCACTGGCTTGTCTTTCTAGAAAAGTATGTCAGAGTGTTTTTCATCATTTTAGGATGTTATCAGTGCATCATAATAAGGTGAGGAAATTAGTGAGAAGGTTGTATTATGCAAAAAGTCCAGCACTTAAGCTTAAACAGTTAAACAGTGCTCTTTTGCATGGATCTGAAGTAGATGTGAAGACTATTTGTGAAGAAATTGAGTTTTGTTATTTTGGGAACAAAGAGGACAATGTAGAAATGGATATAGTAATGGATGGTAATGTGGAAGACAATGTATAGATTTCAAGTATAGAAAAGTTTGACGAGGAAATTACCAAGTTTAAGGTGAAATCAAGTGAAAGGCCTAATTTAACTTGTGTGTGTTGTCGACGGACTCCTTATAAGATTCAGACTAGGTTAGTTGATTTATATGCAAAATCTGAATTGGAAAATAATAGTGAATGGAAGGATTTTGTAAGTTATTTGTTGGTGGAGAATTCTTTTGATTTGAGTTTTGATCAGTGTATTTGTAATTATTGTTTGAAAACATTAAATGAAAATAGAATGCCTGCTAGAGCTGTTCATAATAATCTTCAGTTGATAGATATTCCTTCTGAATTGATGGATTTAAATACTTATGAATCTATTTTGATTCAATGTGTCCATCCTTTTCAGGCTATTGTTCGCATGGAGCCTAAGATAGGGAAATTGCCTCCTACAGATTTACAAAGAGGATTAAAGGGAAGAGTTGTTTATTTGCCTCTAGATGTCAAGAAAAATATTGATACAATTGGTGTAGAAAGAGTAGAAGAGGATCCTCTGGTTATTCTAGTTAATGGGGTTCCGACAAAGAATAAGAAAATCTGGCAAGATTTAGTGGATGTTAGGAAAGTCAAAAAGGCAACGTTGTATTTGGTGAAAAACAATGAGTACTACAAAGATGTAAGTGTTGGAGCAGAGGAAACAGCTATAGAAGAAGACAGTGATTTTTCAGTTGGCCACATTGAAAAAGTTGATGTGTCTAGAAGTGAAGAAATATATGAACATTATATTGATCATCCTTTGCATTCCAAAGAAGTAATGGGGAATGCAATTGACTTGTTTCAAATGAAAGCAGCAAAAGGAAGTCCTATTAGTGTATGGGAAGAAAGTTTGGAAGCTCGTTGTTTTCCGCAGTTATTTCCAACAGGTCGAGGTGGACAATATGACGATCGACCAGTTCAAATTCCTGCAGCTGAATACCGGACTTTAAGATTATATGCTGAAGATCCAAGGTTTCGTCAATGCATTCCGTATTTGTTTCATCTACTGTATGAAAGTGATTTGTCTGGGCTTTCTTATGCAGTTAATCATAAACTGAAAAGTGGAGCTCATCTGGTAAATGTTTCGGCGAGGGACTTTATGGAGAAAGTCAATCTACAAGACAGTATTTTGGAATCTCAGCTAATCAATCTCATGGCATGTCAGGGTGGAACAAATGAGAATTGGTTCCGTCGTCATGGGGAATTGAAATGTATGCTAAGAAACTTAGGAACTCCTACATGGTTCCTCACTCTTAGCTGTGCTGAGTATGCATGGGACGACTTACTTCAATTTCTACGAGAGGCAAATGGAAACATACAAAATATAGACTTGAAAACACCTGGAGAACTGTGTTCTTTGGATCCAGTGAATGTTTGCAGATATTTTATTCATAGATTTGAAGCTATGATGTCTTTTATTACCAACAAAAAAAATCCTCCCCTTGGAGAGGTTTTGGATTTCTTTTGGAGGAAGGAGTATCAAGCGAGAGGTGCTCCTCACACACATATGTTGTTATGGATTAAAGATGCACCCAAATTTGGAACTGATTCGGATGACACAGTGATGAGTTTCATTGAAGAATATTCAACATGTGCTGTTCCGAAAACTACTGAAGAAAACAGTTTAAGGCAACAATTTTTACGTTTTCAATCCCATCGTTGTGGAAAGTACTGTCGTTGAAAATTTAAAAACAAGGACAAATTCTACACGAAATGTCGTTTCGCGTTTCCACGACCAGTGATTTCTAAAGGAAGAGTAAATAATTTGATGTCTTCTCTGCGACATACTGTGACAAGGAAATCACCAAAAAATACATACAATTTAAAAAGAAACTAAGAGTCCAAGTACATCAACGACTACAACCCAGTGATTTTATCCATGTGGAATGCTAACATGGATATTCAGTTCGTTGCTGACAACTCTATTGCTGTGGCTCGATATGTGACGTCTTACATCACAAAAAAAGAAAAGACTGAACTGAAGGAAATGTGGGAAGACATTTCAAATGAAAAGAGTATAAGTAAAAAATTATACAGTTTCAGTCTGAAGATGTTGTCGCATCGAGAAATTGGAGCATATGAATGTTCTGATCGGTTATCATCAGCAAGTCTCTATGCCAAATCAAGAACAATCATTTGGGTGAGTCTAGGTCTTGCTGCAACACGAAACCAAGTTTTGAAATCTGTACCAGAAATTGAATATTTGGCGGAGAAAGAACCAAACAGTACAGATATTTTGAAGACAAACATGTTGGATACATACTATCCAAATAGAAGTACTCACCTTGAGAACACTTGTTTGTATGAAGTTCTGCAAAACTACAGTTATAAGAGGAACATCACAGAAGATATCAATAATGGAAAATATGCTGTCATTGGGTATGAAGGATGTCTAGTGAAGCAGAGAAAAGGCCATTTGATTAATCATCGAAAATTGAGTAGCGAATCTCCAGACAAAAGAGAATTTTACTATTTAGCTCTTTTGCAACTCTTTAAGCCATGGCGAACAGAAGAGGAACTACTTGGAGATTTTCTCTGTTAGGAAGACTCTTTTAATGCAACCAAGGATACCATAGAATGTCCTGTTTTTCCAAATTATCAGCAAATGTTGAACGAAGAAATAGAGCAAGAAGCCACAATTGCTGAAGAGATTGCTAGAGACAGTTCTCAAGACAGTCAGAGTTCTACTTCATTGAGTCAGGATCCACTAGGAGGACCAATTATCCAAAATGAAGCTGCAACTGCCATGGATGAGGTGGAAAGAGCTATGGAACAAGCTCAAGAGGATGTAGTTAACTTAAAAGATTTGGTAAAGCAACTAAACGTTGAGCAGAAAAAGATATATGACGAAGTCACAGAACAGATTGAACACGGATTCAGACATGAGAAAAAAGAGTGCTCATGTACATCATTTAAGCCTGTCCGACTGCACGTAAAAGGAGAAGCGGGAACAGGAAAAAGTTTTCTGATTAAAGCCATTGCAACTTATTTGCAGAAAAGGACCGAATCACAGCTGCCTTGTGTTGTAACCGCTCCAACTGGACTGGCAGCACATAACATTAAAGGGATTACTCTACATCGTTTAGTGATGCTGCCAGTTGAGCATGATAATAAATTGCATTACAACAAGCTATCTGGAGATGCGTGTTCTGAAGTTTCCAAAGTCCTGAAGAAAATTAAACTTCTTATCATTGATGAAGTAAGCATGGTCTCAAATCTAATGCTTGCTTTTGTGCATTTGAGAATGCAAGAAATTCTTAGAACAGAGTATGATGTGTTATTTGGAGGAAAACACATTATTGTTTTTGAAGATCTACTGCAGTTGACTCCAGTAAAAGGACAACCAGTGTTTAAAATGCTCACGCATGAAGATACCAGGAAGTCCCTTGGAAGCATTGGAAACGTTAATATATGGTTAAATTTTAAATATGCAGAACTGCTTCAAAATATGCGACAGGCAAAGGATGAAGATTATAAAAATATTCTACAAGATGTAAGAATCGGAAAAGTAAGTGAGCTTGGGAAAGAAGCTTTACATGCTCGATTGATTTCAAATTTGTATCCAAATGAAAAAATTCTTCCAGAGAATATTTTTAAGATAATTACTGAGAAGAAATCTGGGATATGTTTGATGCCAACTCTGCAAGAATGTTCCATCTTCAACAACAAAATGTTTAACACCTTAGCTGCGGCGTAAATATCCCTCCCCAGTGCTGTGCTGTCCATTGGAACTAGTGCTGAATGGACGTCCAATGGTCGTGCGCAGCACTGGGGAGGTAGCGCTCGTGACGACCGTTGGCCGTCAGCAGCGCTTAAGAGGTTAAAGTTAGAAAATGAAGAGATTGTGAAACTGGAAGCAATAGATAAAATAGAGCATATGGGTGCAACAATTGTTTTGTCAGAAAATTTGAAAACAAAATTAGATTCATTAGAGAAAAGTATATCTAAAACAGCTGGTTTTGAAAAGACTCTGAATGTGTGTTTAAATTGTCGTATCATTTTGAGAAGGAATTTAAATGTTGAAAGAGGTCTGGTAAATGGAGCAATGGGTCATGTTGTTGATTTTGTGAATTATAGAAATAGAGATGGAATTGAATTTTTAAAAATAAAATTTGATGGCATTGAGCAAGTACAACAAATTAGTCGTTGTTCTGCTAGATTTTTGCTTGTAAAAGACTTATATGTTCGCCGAAAACAGTTTCCTGTTTGTTTGGCATATGCGGTGACAATTCATAAATCTCAAGGTTTAAGTGTAGATAGTGCTTTGGTGAACATTGGAAGTTCTGTTTTTAAAGAGGGTATGGCATATGTGGCATTATCACGAGTCAGAACTTTATCAGGATTGTACTTGATTGAGTGTGATGAGACAAAGATTTGTGCAGATCTAGATTGTGTTAAAGAATACAATAGGTTAAGAAGAGAGTATGCTCCACATTTGCCTCAATATCCTCTGTTTGAAAAACGTGTGGTAGGCCGAAAAAGAAGAAATGAGAATAATTGCAGTGAGGTAGTAGCAAAAAGATAAAAAGTAGATGAAACTGTAATTGTAAGCAGAAAGAAAAAAGAAAAAAGATTCTGTTCAAGATGTTGTTGGATTTCAATTTGAAAACAGTTCTGGTGTCAACTGCTATGCTAATGTAGTGGTTAATGTTGTTTTTTTTTCTTAAAACTTTACAAGAACAGATTGTTGAAAATCGGGATCAAAGATTCTGCGGTTTATTGAATTCTGTGTTTCAGAAATGTAGCAGTGATAGAGCAAAAATAGAAAGTGTTTCCGAAATTCGAAATCTTTTAGATATATGTTCAGGTCAAAAAAAATGTTCACAAAATATTCAGCAGGATTGTCAGGAATTTTTAATGTATATGTTTGGTGTATTGGAAGATGAAGGTGTAGATGTAGAAAATCTTTTAAGACTTTCTTATCAATGGCAGCATGACTGTGACAATTGTAGTTTATCAAGTAGTACTAGAATAGACACTGAAAGATTTATATATTTGACTTTACCAGACTGCAAATCAGTGTCTTTTAATAATCTACTTAAAGCAGCTGATCATAATATGGCTTGTTCCCAATGTAAGTGTCCAATGCTGTCCACATTATTTATACAAACTTATGGACAGTATGTCATTTTTGGAAAGGGGCGACCACTCGGTCCCCCCGAACTTATGGCAGAGTGCCTCGATCCCCCCGGGAAGCCATTTTGGGCGGGAGGCGCGTCTCGGCTGGTATGCCCGAAGCGGCGTAGCTGGGGCGCGCCCTTTCCCGCCCTAGAGTGGGCTGGCCTAGACACTGACGCAGCCAGCCACGCCCTCGGGGCAGGCAGGGGCGGGTGTACGCCCGCCCCGAAGACGGATAAGAAGGGACGCAAGACCAGAAGACATCCTCTTGTTCTTGTGCTCTGAAGCTGCACCTCCTCGCTGCACGTGAGCTCGGGACAGAACGAAGAGCCAATTTTGAGCGTTTTGATCTTTCCTTTTGTCTTCCAGATACTTCGTTGGAAAGATGCCCAAGAAAGGCGCGAAGAGAATGACGACCGACCAGATGGTTCGAGTCCTCATGAAGGAGATGTCCGAAATAAAGAAGCGGTTGGCGGGGCGAGACGGGGAGGAGGGATCGGGCGTCCATCGGCTGGAGGGAAGCCAAAGAGGCCAAGAAGGGGGCCAGCCGGGGGAGACGTCCCGGTTCCCTGTGCCCCGCTCGAAGCGCCAGCCCCGGTACCGGTGGAAGGGAATCCGATTCCCGTCGTAGTCACCCCGACATCCACTGAGGATATGCCTCCCGAGTTGGCGGCACAGCTAGCAGCGTGGTTGGGCGACAGTAGCGAGGGCGCCACGGCTGCCGAAGCGCAAGCACTGATGAAACAGTTGCGCGAGAAACGTGATGCAGCCAAGGTGCCTGCGCTGGCTGCAGTGATAGACAAGCCACGAGTGGCGGAAGCAGCGTCCAGTGCAGGTAAGCGGCCATTGCCGATCGCGAGGGATGAGTCAACACCCTCTCGTAGAGAAAAATTGGGGCAACATGTTCCTTTGGCAATAAAGGAAAAGATTTGGGCGGGGGAATATGTAAACATTTTCTCCTTGCTTGTTGATCATTATGAGGTTGAAACTGTTAGGGGTCAAAAGGATCTGATGCATCCAAGTGTTTGGTGCGCAAAATGGCCGCCTTTAAAGTGAATGAGAATATTGGCAACTGGGGCAATGCATGGGGAATTTTTACGTCGATTCTGGGGGAACGTAGGCCAGAATTGCTCCCTGAGTTTCCAGTCTATCAGTCACGAATTATGGGGTACTCGACATCGCACCAAGGTAACCATTGGTTCTGTTATGATAACCTTTTCAGGAAGGCGATGGAGCATAACAAAAGTTTAACCTGGGACTGTTATGATTCTTTGACATGGGATAAAATGAAAGAGTCAGGGATGTTGAAAATGCCGTTGGTGGGGGGCACCGTTGGTGAGTCCTCCCGCCAATATGGGGGGACGCCCTTTCGGTCAGGTACGGGTACCGACGATTATTCGAGACCTGCCGGCAATACGGGGAAGAAGGGTTTCTGTTTCAATTTCAACAAAGGTAAATGTACTAGGCCCTCTGGATCGTGTAAGTTCAAGCACGAATGTAGTGGTTGTGGGGCACCCCATCCTGAGTCCTCGTGCAGAGCCAGAACGGGTGAGAATGGGGGTAGAGGAGGCGCCAAACAGGTCTAATATAGTCCGAGGGGCGCCTTTACCAACCCCGATTGATACCTTGGCGATGATTCCCTGGCTCAGTGAATACCCAGATCGTACTACTGCTGGGGTGCTGCGGAACGGTTTTTCATATGGTTTCCGCATCCCGGTGGGGGATTTTCAGGGTGTCGGGACGTGCAAAAATCAACTTTCCGTCTTGCAGCATACGACTGTAGTGCAGGATAAGATCCGGAAAGAGGTGATCCGAGGTCGGGTCGCCGGCCCGTTTAGTGTACCCCCGGTAAAGAATTTTGTCTGTTCTCCTTTAGGGGTGGTCCCCAAGAAGGACCCAGGTGAGTTTCGATTGATCCACAATTTATCAGCTCCTCATGGTCTTTCTGTGAACGATGCAATTGATCCAGAGGTATGTTCGGTGCGGTACGCATCATTCGATGAGGCCGTAGCCATTTTGAATCGCCTGGGGCCCGGGACGCTGATGGCGAAATCAGATATCGAGTCAGCGTTCCGATTGCTCCCGGTACACCCGGACGACCAGCGTCTTCTGGGATTCATGTTTCAAGGTTCGTATTACATGGATAGGTGTATGCCGATGGGGTGCTCTATATCTTGTGCATATTTCGAGAAATTCAGTAGTTTTCTACAATGGGTCTTCACGAAGGACACGGGTTTCCGAAATGTAATGCATTACCTTGATGACTTTCTGTTCCTTGGGGCCGCTGGGGATGACGAATGTGGCCGGGCCTTGACTGAATTTTGTGTGTTAATGGATCAATTTGGCGTGCCATTGGCACCAGGTAAAACTGTGGGTCCCACGACTTGCCTCGAGTTTCTGGGGATCGAGTTGGACTCTAGTGAGGGTTGTTTTCGTTTACCAGCTGCCAAAGTGTCGAAATTCAGGGCAGCCCTGCAAATGTGTATAAATGCATCTAAAGTTACGCTGCATCAATTACAGCAATTGGTGGGGAGGTTGAATTTTGCCCTGAGGGTGATCCCAATGGCCCGCCCCTTCTCCCGTTCAATTGCCCAGGCGATGGTTGGCCTAAAGGAGGGTCATCATCGCACGAGACTATCGGCTGAGGTCCGCCAGGACATGCGTATATGGTTAGCATTTCTGGCGGACTTCAATGGTCGAGTCGTCTGGAACAAACCAGCCATGTCCTCTGAAGAGCTTGGTCTATGGACAGATTCAGCGGGAAGCATGGGCTTTGGCGCCATCTTCGGCACAAAATGGTCGGCACAAAGGTGGCCAACATGGTGGTATGAAGAGGGGCTGACGAGTAATATTGCTTTCCTTGAACTGTTTCCCATTTTGGTGGCCCTCAGAACCTGGCCCGATGGGTTCAAAGATCATTCTGTCATATTTTGGTCTGACAATATGACCGTTGTAGAATGCATCAATAGTCAGGCAGCACGTTGTAAAATGATTTTAAGGCTGCTCAAAGAAATTGTCTTACTGTGTATGCAACTGAACGTGGTATTCAGAGCAAAACATGTCCCAGGGGTGATGAATCAGGCGGCTGATGCACTGTCTCGTTTTCAAATGCAGGCTTTCTCGGGTTTCCTTCCCTCAGCGGACCCAGAGCCGGCACCCTTTCCCGAAGCTCTCTGGTCTCTCGGTGCCCCGAACTTCGTCACCTCGTGGGAGAGAGTCTAGCACCAAGGACGAGGAAGGCATATGAAGGGGCGTTTCGGGCCTATTTAGCCTTTTTGGGGACTGAGAGAGAGGGGCTTTGGGGGCATGGGGATTGGGTAGTACATTTTCTGATGTCCTTGCGTAGGGCTGGGAAGTCGGTGGCTACAGCCCAGAGGCATCGTGCTGCCATTTCCTTTGTTGCCAGGGCTCATAATATCCAGGACCCGACAGCGTCTTTTGTGGTACAGAAAGCGCTGCGTGGGTGGCAACGCCTTGAGGGTCGCCGAGTAGATGAGAGGCGCCCGATAGGTCTGGATAGGTTGTCCCAGTTGCTGGCCACACTCCCCGCCACATGCTCGTCTCAATACGAGGCCTTTTTGTTCCGAGCTGCTTTTACGCTTGCATTTCACGGGGCGATGAGGATAAGTGAGCTGGTGGCAAGGAGCAAACGGGATGTGGTGGGGGGTTTGTGCCGGGAACACGTTCAGATCAGGGGTGAGACGATGACTGTATCCGTTGTCAGGTCCAAGACCGATCAAGGTGGGATAGGTGACTGCATAGTCATTCGCAGGATTCCAGGGTCCTCCATGTGTCCGGTAAAGTGTTTAGAAGACTACCTAGCACGAAGGGTGGCATCATGGGGAGGGACATTGTTGAGACACGCGGACGCCACCCCACTGACGAAATTTCAGTTTCAGCGGGTGCTTGCGATGTCAATTACCGCAGCGGGCCTGGACCCGGGCGAGTTTGGGACCCATTCCTTTCGGATAGGGGCTGCCACTGAAGCTACAGCTAGGGGTCTTAATGTGGAACAAGTAAAACGAGTGGGGCGTTGGTCCTCCAATTGTTATAAGAGATATGTGCGGTTGCACATGTTGTGAAGCTGTAATAATGTACTCACGCTTCTTGTCTTTTGTTTGGTTTTCAGTTGCGCAAGCCTACGAGGCGGGGCGGACTATGCAGTCGACCCAACACCAGGCCAGCGGTCAGACATCACCGGCTGTGAGAAAAGAGGTGTGGGTCGTGGGCCACTCATACGTGAGGCGTGCCGCAGACGTATTCGAAGCAGGTGACACGATTCACGTAGCTGGGGAATACGGGTACAGGGTGTCCTTCTACGGAAGGGGCGGTCTCTGTATTGACCAGTTTCAGGCATTCTTTGAGGGTTTGTTAGGGCGGACGAGGTCACCGCCGTTTATAGTCATAGTACATTTAGGGGGCAATGATTTGGTCACCTCCGGTAGACGACTTCTCCTAGAGGCAATGCTTTCCACTGTAAGTTGGTTGGCGAGGAAAGTTCCGGGGTGCATAATTGCATGGTCTCATATGATCCCACGAAAAGTGTGGCGGGGGGCTGTTTCGATTCCTGCTTTGAACCATTCTGTTAGAAAACTTAATAACAAAGTGAGTAGGTTGTTCCGTTCCAAGACATTGCATTCTATCTTGCATGGTTGTATTAATGATGACAGTATGTATTTAGGGGATGGTGTGCATTTGTCTCGGGTGGGAAATGAGTTACTCATAGGAGACTTCTTAGCATGGTTAAAAACGTTGAAACATGACCTTTAGGTAGGAGTTGTGGGGGGTCCGGATAGCCGGTCAACTATCCGGCCTGTGGCGGTAAGGTCATGATCGGTGAGCACTAATTAGTAGATCCCTATGAGTGGGCGTCACCCAACACGGATGGGAGCGCTCGGGAGAGGTGGCCATTGGCCCCTCAATGGGGAGGCGGTCCCTTCTAAGGATGGGTCGCCGGAAGTAAAGGAAAGGCGGTCAAGGCCCCTTCCTTTGTAGGTTGGGATAAGGTCTACGATACCTTCTAGATACCTCACACGAGTATTCGAACGACCTTTAACTGGCGTCGAGTTTTTAGGTGCCCCCGTCAAGTCAAGGGAAATTGGTAGTAGTTGCACTTGAGGTACGCCTCCGTGCTGTCGCCCCTCCCAAGTGGGAGGGGTAAGTCTGGTTAGGGATCTTGACACCGGTTATGACCTTGCCGTTGGCCCTTAAACGTTAGGATGTACAATTTCAATATGTCAAGAAAATGTTTTGTAGGATGCTAGTTCGGCTAGGAGAACCTCTGTATTAGAGAATCTGTTAAGGTTAGCCAAACATCGCAATGTGGTAATGAAATTGTACATAACATAAAACGTTTAATGTTTTTAATTTTGTTTTAATAAATACGGCCGGGATGGTCACTCCATCCCACTTCCAAAAACTTCAAGAACTGTTTCCAGTTTCCCTCCTTTTGGGGATTGTGTTGAGAGGGGGTGGCGGGTATCTCTGCCATATGGAAAGGGGCGACCACTCGGTCCCCCCGAACTTATGGCAGAGTGCCTCGATCCCCCCGGGAAGCCATTTTGGGCGGGAGGCGCGTCTCGGCTGGTATGCCCGAAGCGGCGTAGCTGGGGCGCGCCCTTTCCCGCCCTAGAGTGGGCTGGCCTAGACACTGACGCAGCCAGCCACGCCCTCGGGGCAGGCAGGGGCGGGTGTACGCCCGCCCCGAAGACGGATAAGAAGGGACGCAAGACCAGAAGACATCCTCTTGTTCTTGTGCTCTGAAGCTGCACCTCCTCGCTGCACGTGAGCTCGGGACAGAACGAAGAGCCAATTTTGACCCACCCACCAGCCCCTGAAGACAGCCAGTTGTTTGTAATAAAGTTGATTAATTCTGCTTCTCTTTCGTTTGCAGGTTGTAGTGTCATGTTGATGTTGAGTATAATAAAGAATGGTCTGTTTTGAGTACGTTTTGCCAAAAATGATTCAGATATAGTGTTGATTTTTTAAGCATGCTCTTTCGGGCATAGTGGCCAATGTATTCTTAGGTTTAGTTAGCACTGTCGTATTTATTTTGGTAGGCGGTAAGGTCATGATCGGTGAGCACTAATTAGTAGATCCCTATGAGTGGGCGTCACCCAACACGGATGGGAGCGCTCGGGAGAGGTGGCCATTGGCCCCTCAATGGGGAGGCGGTCCCTTCTAAGGATGGGTCGCCGGAAGTAAAGGAAAGGCGGTCAAGGCCCCTTCCTTTGTAGGAGGGGTTACAGCCCCCTCCTGGGGAATTTCCCGGGGCCAGTGACATCTGCGACGGCAGATGCGGTAAGTTGTGTGGGGTTGGGATAAGGTCTACGATACCTTCTAGATACCTCACACGAGTATTCGAACGACCTTTAACTGGCGTCGAGTTTTTAGGTGCCCCCGTCAAGTCAAGGGAAATTGGTAGTAGTTGCACTTGAGGTACGCCTCCGTGCTGTCGCCCCTCCCAAGTGGGAGGGGTAAGTCTGGTTAGGGATCTTGACACCGGTTATGACCTTGCCGTTGGCCCTTAAACGTTAGGATGTACAATTTCAATATGTCAAGAAAATGTTTTGTAGGATGCTAGTTCGGCTAGGAGAACCTCTGTATTAGAGAATCTGTTAAGGTTAGCCAAACATCGCAATGTGGTAATGAAATTGTACATAACATAAAACGTTTAATGTTTTTAATTTTGTTTTAATAAATACGGCCGGGATGGTCACTCCATCCCACTTCCAAAAACTTCAAGAACTGTTTCCAGTTTCCCTCCTTTTGGGGATTGTGTTGAGAGGGGGTGGCGGGTATCTCTGCCATAAATGTTTCAACGATGTAGATCTGATGGAACTAAATTGACAACTTCTATTAAAAATTTCGTGGCTTCTCAGTTATCAATTTCAGGAAGAACCTTTGTAACTGTAGCTAATATTTATCATGACGGTCCTTCAACAACATCAGGGCATTATACAGCTTATTTAAAATGTCGAAAAGGTTGGTCTTTCTGTAATGATACTCATTTGACTTTCAAACAACGTTTGCCTTTTGACTTAAAAAATTCTTACCTAGTGTTTTTAGAACCGAAATTTAACTAAAGGTAATTGGCCTATAAAGAAAGGAGCAGTTAATAAAAGTTAGTCTGCTATTTAAAATTATATTGTGAATAAAAGTGATGAACATAATATAAAAAATCCAGTTCTCATATAGGTACTGTAAGTGGATCTCATAGTAAGTGATATCAGTATTATAGGAAATGTTGAACATGAGTCGTCCAGAGATGGGAATATGAATAGTTATACATTGTGAAAATGTGGTATGAGCTTTTCTTTCAAAACATCGGATAAACGGTAATTTCTGAGTTTGAAAATAGACTGATAAATCTGACACTATTTGGCCGTAAGGAATAGTGTTGGAATTAGGAAAGAGTCATAACTTAACACAACGAGAAAAAGAAAAATTTGAGACATTTTTTTTATAGAAAGTCGATGAAATGGAAGTTTTAGAGAACAGCAGAGTATTTTCCAATAAAAAGGACCTTCACGATCTACTATTTGGCCTCAAGGAAAAGTAAGTGAATCAAAGATTAGTGTAAATATGTGATTTGTAAGTTTAAATGTTTTTTTTTAACACAATCTTTTAGATTGTGTTTTTTTTCCCCGCTGTCATATGATGAATAGTTTGAACTCACTGTTTTTAGTGAAATTCAATATATTCTGAGAACAGCAAAAATAAACTATGTAACATGTTGGAGAAGTTATTCTATAGTTTGTTTTGTGTAATTTATATTGTATTCCCATTGTCTCACACTCACTTTCCTTTTTCCACCTTTTTCAGCTCTCTTTACTCACTCACACAGCCTTTCTCTCACTCTGTTTCATCCCCGTTCTTTTACTCCACTTTTTTCACAACTCCTCATTCCCATTTCAACTGTATGCATCCCCTCTGTCCCTTGCACCACTTTTCAGCTTTCAGTCTCTCTGCTTTATTTGCTTTTTCCGTCTTTTCCTCCTTTGCTCTTTTACTAATTTCTCTTTACTCACTCATCTCTTTTTTCATACTCTGTCACATTCTTTTTGCATCTTATTTACCTTCACTTCATTTCTCTCATCTTCTCTTCCTCTTTGTCACTGAATTTACCTGCCTTACTCTTAGTAATTTGCTTTTCTTCTATTTCTTTTTCACTCTTTTTGTCCTTCTACATTACTTTATTTCCCTTTCTGTTTCCTTCACTCTTGCTTTATTTCTTTATACACTATTATGATTTCTAACCTATTGATCTGTCTCTTTTATTTTAAAATATATATTCTACTAATTATAACTTATTTTTTGTTCTCTCTTTCACAGATACAAAGTGTAGAAAAAAGTATAATTAAGTTTATATTAATTATATGGTAAGTGTGACTAAAAAAATGTAGTTTGTCATGATCCTTTGCTTTATCCTCACTACTTTTCTATCACGCTATGTTACCCCTGTTTCCTTACTCTGCTTCCCTCACTTATTCTTATCCTCCGTGTTTATTTCCCTTTTCCTTACTTTTCAACCACATTCAACTTCTTTCAGTCTTCCTGCTCACCCACACTCCCTCACTTTCCTTTCTTTTCTGGTTCACTCAGTCCCTTTCTGTCACTCCTTCCTTTTCTCTCTCTATCCTTTCTCTCTGTCACTCCCCATGTATTTCCTTTTCTCAGTTACTTCCTCTAACACCTTTTCTTTGTCTTACTATCTTTAACACAGTCTCTCTCTGTGTTCCTCCCTCTAGCTCTCTTTCTCTTTACACCACTCTTTCTGTCCCCTTTCTTTATGCTCACTCCTTCATTATTTTTTTTTATTTTTTTTGGGGGTGCGCTAACGGGACGCGCCTCGGTATGTGCACCGGGCCGCGCCGGAATACTGCGCTTACCGGTCCGCTTACCGGTACGCGCACCGGGAGTACTCCAAGACAAAAAAAACAACAACAAAAAAATATGAACAATATACATAAAAAAAATAGTATTACATAAATATACAATATAGGATTCATTTTAAAAAATATTACATTACATAGCTATAGAAATTTGCTATTAAAAAACCTTTGAAATTCACTGAAAAAACCATAGGTTTCACACCAGTTATAGTTAGGAATTAGCGTTTAAAAAACCTATGAAATTCACTGAAAAAAACAGAGGTTTCAGACCAGTTATAGTTAGGAATTAGCATTTAAAAAACCTATTAAATTCCCTGAAAAGACCAGAGGTTTCACACCAGTTATAGTTAGGAATTAGCATGTAAAAAACCTATTAAATTCACTGAAAGAACCAGAGGTTTCACACCAGTTATAGTTAGCTGGAAATTTTACTGACATAAAACCATTGAAATTCCCACGTTATAGTTAGTTGGACTCACTATAACTTGCGCGCCTGCAATGCACTGCTGATGAAGTCACATATTACATCACTCATGACATGGTCAGTGACATCACTCATGACATCACTGATGACACCATCCTTGTGACAGAGTGACAGACCTCCTTTCAATGTAATGTAACCCTTGAAACACATATTAAAAAATAGAAACTAACATTTTCAAAAAAATGGAGATACCCATACCAGTTACAACAACCAATTCAGTAATACCACCATCTATATACACATCCACTCATTCACCAACAGTTCTATATAGTCACTCATACATATATTCACTCATCATATGTAGTGAAACACCTATACATTCTGTTACACACCGACAGTCATTCAAAAGTTACTCACACACATACTCACACATGCAAATAAACTATTGAACATCCATTTATTTGCATATACAGCTATACACACACAACCACCTTACTTCTAAGGAAACTTTCACATACTTACTCTCTTAAACAATCACTTATAGAAACACAAACTTGTTTAAACAGGAACTCTTACAATCTCTCACTCTCACATATACTCACTTATATACATCAATACTCACATATACTAAATTAAAACATATGTAGTTACTGATAAAGACACTAGTGAGACAGTCATTCACTCACTTACACACACATATACACACTCATCCACCCATACAGTCCTGCACATATGCTGTCTTCAAAACACACACAAACAGTGAGTCAGTCATTGATGGATCTATGTGCTTAGTAACACCCCCACCAAACCATGCAGACACTCATACTGATACTAAAAAAAACATCTAATAACCCATATACACACACATGTAGCTACTCACCAACCCATGCAGCCACTTATACACAAAGTGAAACACTAATACATATATTTAAATATTTAAACATTACTCGCTAATATTTGTATTCACTAAGATACACTTAATAAGCCAGTTAACCAATCAAATTTTTTTTTTAAAACATCCATTTATACACTTATTTAAACATTAATTCTTCCATCGACCTTTACATATACATATATAAAACATATTTATTTTTCAGAAAGACACACATTCACTGGATGGTGTCATCAGTGATGTCATGAGTGATGTCATTGACCATGTCATGAGTGATGTAATATGTGACGTCATCAGCAGTGCATTGCAGGCGCGCAAGTTATAGTGAGTCCAACTAACTATAACGTGGGAATTTCAATGGTTTTATGTCGGTAAAATTTCTAAGCTAACTGTAACTGGTGTGAAACCTCTGTTTTTTTCAGTGAATATATATATATATTGGATATAAGATTACCCACAGCACAACAATAGGAAATCATCCGGCACTCCAAGATAGGAAAAACGTATTCAGTTTATTCAGATGACTAGTTTAACATCAACGCGTTGCGGGAGTCAAGCTCCCTTGTTCACGATGTTTCACCACCATTTTTTATGGTTAAAATACACACAAGAGTATTAGTGGGAAGCGACAAAGGACACAGGATTATATATTGAGTTTCACTATGTCAAAGGTGGGGGCCATTTTAGAACATGTTAGTTAAGTCAGCATTCATGCAATAGTGCTAACCACAAACCACTTTCAATGCAAAATTATTCATTGAACCTCCACTAAACTCCATTAAAACATTTCTATTAAATGGATATGTAACTTGGAGTATTATATTATGTATATTTAGCAAGGACCCCCTGAGTATGTGAATCTTTTAATTCCTAGGTCAGGGAAAACAATACATTTGAAAAACAACAACCTAGGCAACTAATATTTAAAATACAATAATGATAAAAAAGGAATAGTTGGCTACAGCTGGCTAAAAAACTTGGTATTTTATTAAGCAATTAAAAAAGTTGACAAATCATTGGCACAACACAAAATTAAGGTTAACATTTCACAGAGTACATTATCGTAGACAACATTACATAGAAGTTAATAAACAAACAAAAATATAAAAGGATTTTTTATCTATAGTAGATAGGTGGCAAAAAAATGAGTCTCTACGCGCGTTTCGGTGGCCAGCGCCTTCTTCCTGGAGCAGCCACGTAATATTAGTAGGAGTTTTTGTTTAAAAAGATGGTCAAGTAAGGTTTCTGCTTCTTGTTATGATTCTTTCAACGTCAGTATTGCCGGAGCTGATTGGTTGGAAGTTAAATAATTATTCCCCGCCAGCCGGAGCCCTTTATATAGAATAGCGCTGGATAATATTCAAAGATGAGTTCCTCCAAGGTTATTCTGGATATCTATTAAGTTTGTATTATTTTCTTAATGTCTTGAGCCCAGGCTTACGATCTATGATGTGATCTGTTAGCAATGTATTGCTTTAGGTGGCTTCCTAAAAAAGCGGATTCTTATACTTCAAAGGTATGGATGATGTTTTTTTATTTAAAAAAGATTCTCGAATCTTGTACACGAAGGGTTAATGTTAAAAGATCTCCCTGCCTGAGGATAGTCGGCAGGGCTCTCTATGTCCGGTGGCGGGTTAGTCCGTCTGGCAGCAACAAACGTGGGAAATGATGAACCTTGGAGTATTATATACATGTTTTTATATAATGAAAAATAAACAATAATTTATGCTTATTCTTAAAAAAAAGGATTGCAATTATATATCTTTAACATTCTGCAAAGTGCAAGTGCACATTAAAAAATTGCAATTTCTCGGTTTTTGTGGTTATACATTTTGGCAAGTGCCCCTAATTGTAACTAGTCCTTACAATGTTTAAAGTCTATATCATGCAAACCTAATTAATTCATAGTTAATTAACTAGAGAAACAGAAAACATGCATCATAAGTTAATGTGGATTAAAGAAAGTTCATAGGCATCTCTAGTTTTTATCTAATATAATGATTGCATTTCACTAATCTAAAGTGTTAGTGCTCATGTAAACAATAATAATTTCTCTTATCAACATAAGTCGAGTTTCAACAGGGTATTAAAAATGTGCTAGTGCATGTAAACAACAATATATTCTTAATGTAAACAATCCACTCTTCTCAATGTAAACCCAGTTTAAATCAGTACTTTCTTTGAAAAATAAAGTGCAAGTGCATTGGTAATCTAAATACCGCTACTTATGTAAACAATAATACTCTCTCAATGTAAACATTAACTCCTTTCTTTATGAACCAAGTTCAATACAGTACTGAAATTGTAGACTAAAGTGCAAATGCATATGTACGATGTATACCTATTTTCCTAAAATCCACTCCGATAAAACCGTTTCATTCTAGTAAAATCAAAAAAGTGCAAATGCATGAATACTCCTATATTACGAGTTGTATTAATTGCAATCATCATAATACTCTTCCTGTCATCGCAAGTTACAAACCTTACTACTACTCTAAAAATAAAAGAAGGTTTAAAAACACAATCAATTCATAGTTCTTAGTGAAGATTTACATATTAGAAGCTCTTAATCTTTGCAATCAGATCAGGCATGTATAAAGGTCTTCGTCTACATTAAGTCCATGCAGTTCTTTACATTTGATTTCTAAGATAAAGTATGTCTCTAACTTACAAAGTTCTCTTTCCCTGTCTCCTCCTCTCTTCTTCTTGGGGACCTCTGCTATGCATGTGTATTGTAGACTTACAGGGTTACTTTGATGGTAAGATTCAAAATGCCGAGCAATGGGATACATCCTGTCCTGATTGAAAATCGCTCGCCTGTGTTGAAGGATTCGTTGATGGACAGGTAAAGTAGGACTCCCTATATATATCTTAGGGCAAGAGCATTGTAATAAATATACAACGAAATTACTTTTGCAGGTTATAAAACTCCTAATAGTTATGGTTTTAATAAAAAAAATCTAAAATCAGTGCGATTCATGCCATGTTGGCACGCCTTGCATTTTGAACACTTTTTAAAAATAGGTTTTTGTTTGAGCCAGTTAGTGATACCCTTCTTTTTGTCAATAAATTCACTCCTCACAATCAGGTCTTTTAGTGATTTTGATTTTCTATATGTTATCTCAGGATTCCGTTTTACTCTAGAGCATAATACTGAATCATTTTTTACCAGATACCAGTGCTTTCTTAAGATAGATCTAATTTCCTCACGTTTTATATTGAAGGTGGTTATAAATCTAGAGTTGTCCTGATCTTTCAACTGTTTATTCTGTTCCTGTTGTTTAGTAGTCCTAGAAGGTTCAAATAGTATCTTTTGCCTCACCAGTTTTTTAGCTTTCGCGGATGCCCCTTTCAAAACATCTGACTTGTATCCCCTTTGGGTGAATCTCTGTGTCATCTCTTATCCAATTTTATCGAACTCTTCCTCACTACTACACGTTCTCCTCGCTCTATAGTACTCTCCAAAAGGAATGCCGCTGGATGAGCGATTTCCGCATGGAGAACTGAATTTCCAGCAGTGGCTTTGCGGAAGACACGTTGTGTCCAATCTACCTTCGATGGGTTCGATTCGAATATCAAGAAAATCAATAGTTGTCTTGCTGTGATGGCCAACAAACTCTAAATTTAGAGAGTTTTGATTAAGATCATCGATGAACAAGCTAATGTCTCCGTGCCCTGCCACAGCACGAAGACGTCATCAATAAATCTGACCCACAGCAGGACATGTTCAGTCCACAGGTCCAGGGGACCACCCCTGAGCACCCGTCCTCCCACCAGCCTAGATTTAAGTTAGCATAACTGGGGCGAAGCAGGTGCCCATCGCAGTCCCCCTTTCCTGCAGATAGAAATCATCCCCAAGCAGAACGATGTTTTTAGTGAGGCACCGCTCCATGAGTTCTAGAATCATGGTGTTCTGTGAGGCAAAGCAAGCTGGTTTCCTGTTCAAGTAATACGCGCTTGCTCTCAATCCATCTACATGTCTTATGCTAGTATATAGAGTGGAAATATCTAGCGTCAGCAGGACCATGGACTGAGCATCCCAACTGATGTCAAAAATACAATAAAAAAAATCTGTGGAATCCTTTATGTAAGATGGGAGTGATCTAACTATTGGTTTCAAAAAGTAATCTACATAGCATGAAGCATTTTCGAATAGACTCCCACAGGATGAAATTATGGGTCTCCCTGGTGAACTAGTGGAGTTTTTATGTTTTTATGTATCTTAGGGAGCATATAGAATGCTGGGACTACTGGTTTTTCTCTTTTAATAAATTTGTGTTCATCCCAGCTAAGAAGTCCATTATCTCTCCAGGTATCTAGTCTTCCAAAGAAATCTGCCATCACCTTATCATATTCTTTGGGACTGATCCTGCTGTAGCAGCTGCAGTCCTGTAGTTGGCTTAGAGCCTCTTTTTTATACTGTTCCCTACCCCACAGTACAATATTCCCCTCTTTATCCAAGGGTTTTATTAAGAGTCCATCTTCATCCTGTAGCTTCTTAACTGTCTTAACTGTCTTGTGGAACAATGCCTTCTTTGGGTAGATTTTCCGTTTTTTGGGGTTTTCCACTGAATATAGATCTTTAAGGTCCCTGGTTACATTTTCCCCAAATAAGTCCAAATTGTCTCTTATCGTTTGAGGGAGAAATCTGGAAGGTGCCCTAAAAGGTGATCCAAACCAGATTCTATTCCAATTTCCACATCACTTTCGGACTGATTAGTGTCATTTAACAAGGTTATCATGTCATCAAGGGTCGGTATGTCATTGACGTTTAAGAAGATAGTATTATTCGTAGGAGTATCAATTGATTCCTCTACTTGAGGCATACTGGTAATATTCTGTCCTGCATGCAACTTTGATAACTTAAGTTTCCTGATATAACGATAAAGGTCCATCCTTCTGTTAGGATAATTGTAGTCATTACTATCACAGTAGGAAAGCCCTAGTTTCAATATTGTTTCTTCTGTTAACCTCACAGAACTTAGATTAATAATTGTTGCATCATTATCAGGTCTCTCAATTATTTCTTTGTGTTCGAGTGCAATGTTCTTTTTGTTTGCCAGCCTTGCGCTCCTCCTTTATCCCTCAACTCCTCATTCTCTGTCGCATTTTCCTCGGCCTCTTCCCCAGCCCCTTCCTTTGCCCATGCGATGTTTTTACTGTTGTATATATATACATCCTATAGTTTCTTGATAAAAAAAACAATACTGAGCCCAATTCCTTCAGTGTGAATAATACTTATTTACTCCATATAGTGAAAAATGCCTAACGCATTTCAGGGCAGCCGCCCCTTGGTCAAGGATCATAGTACGTATGTTTCCACCATTACTAATTAGTGCACATAGTTACAGACATAAAGGTAGGACTACAAAATTGTCATCATCAGTCAGCAAAAAATGGCATTCAGTTTGTAATGGTCATTTCACCACTTCCATTATCAGGTGGCATCTCATTACTGTTGACAGCTTGAATAATTTTTCATCATTGTAACATTAAAGTTATAAAAGATTCTAATTCACATTCCCGGTTTTCAATTTCAACAGCATCACCATGGAATTAAATACTGGGCCCAAGGGGCTTAGAACTGCGCTAATCCCCGTGGCGCAGCAGAGAAAGTATTGAAAACCGGGAACTTTCGCTCTGAAGCCCACTGGGGTTTGTATTTTAATAATAAGAGGACATTGAACCACACATAACCCACAAGAGTAACAATCAGCTCGAGAGAAATACTACAGGTTCCAGCATGCATCGGAAAATGTGACTCACCTGAAAAGCCCACGAGGGGGTCATTTAAGTATTTAAGCCTATGAAGAAGGAGCTCTCTGTTCCAAAACGCGTTAGGCAAGAGTAAAAGTTTCAGAATGAAAATGCTGGTTTTCCCTTGAATAAATAGTTTGAATAAATCTATCTGCTGCTGAGTGCTTCCTCTCTTCAGGGCATTTTTTTGGTATATATATATATATATATATATATATATATATATATATATATATATATATATATATATATATATATATATATATATATATATATATATATATATATATATATATATATATATTCACTGAAAGAACCATAGGTTATAGACCATATATAGTTAGGGATTAGCATTTACAAAACCTTAATTTACTCGCACAAAACCATTGAAATTCGCATATATAGTTAGTTGCACTAACTATATATCGCTCACCCGCAATCCACTGCTGATGATGTCACATATTATATCATTCATGACATGGTCAGTGACATCACTGATGACATCACTGATGACATTATCCAGTCACTGTATGTTTCTGTAAAGTTAAAATATGTCTTACATATTAAAGAATGAGTGGATGTATAAGTGTCTGGATGAAGCATTTAGTAGGTGCATGACTGACTGTATGAGAGAGTGATTAAATGAGTCTCACTGAGTGCATGGGTTAGTGACTAAACTGTCTTAATTTGTGCATCATTATATCTGTTGTTCTGTAAACTGCTGCATGTGTTGATCAGTAGCTATATGAGTAACTATATGGGTTATTGATTGGTTGCCCAAGTATTTGTATGGGAGAGTGAGTGTGTGTGTGTGGGTGGCTGGGAGGTGTGTGCCTCTGTGCATAGATGTGTCAACAGTTGATTCACTAGCTGTATGGATTCAAAACTGCATGTGGAAACAACTGTATGGGTTGTTGACTGTGTGCATGGGTGTATTGGTGAGTGAATGTATATCTCAGTGCTACATGTCAAAGTAAGTACATATGTAAAACACAGTACATGTGAGAGTTGTCATATACAAATTACTGTGCATAAGAGCCAGTGAATGTGTGAGTGGCTGTATGGATCATTGTAAACTTGTATCAGGGATTGTATAAGAGAGTAAATATGTGTTAAAATATGTTTGAATAAGTAAGGTGTGTATAACTGTATAGTTGAGGAAATGGAGGTGTGATTGATTCTTTGCATGACTGTCTAAGTGTATGAGTAACTCCATGGATGAGTGACAATCTGTGAATGTCTGTTTACACTGAGTGTATCTTAGGTTATATTAGAGTCTGAAGAGGTTCATCGTATTATCACATGAATGATGTCATCAGTGATGTTGTCAGTGATGTCATTTGAGTTGTCATCAGTGATGTCATCAGTGATGTCACTGACCATGTCATGAATGATGTAATATGTGACATCATCAGCAGTGGATTGCGGGTGCGCGATATATAGTTAGAGCAACTAACTATATATGCGAATTTCAATGGTTTTGTGCGAGTAAATTAAGGTTTTGTAAATGCTAATCCCTAACTATATGGTCTATAACCTATGGTTTTTTCAGTGAATTTTCAAGGTTTTGTAAATGCTAATCCCTAACTATATATGGTCTATAACCTATGTTTTTTTCAGTGAATATATATATACATACACACACATATATATATATATATATATATATATATATATATATATATATATATATATATATATATATATATATATATATATATATATATATATATATATATATATATATATATATATATTCACTGAAAAAACCATAGGTTATAGACCATATATAGTTAGGAATTCGCATTTACAAAACCTTATTTTACTCACACAAAACCATTGAAATTCCATATATAGTTAGTTGCACTAACTATATATCGCGCACCCGCAATCCACTGCTGATGATGTCACATATTACATCATTCATGACATGGTCAGTGACATCACTGATGACATCACTGATGACATCTCAAATGACATCACTGATGACATCACTGATGACAACATCCAGTGACTGTATGTTTCTGTAAAGTTAAAATATGTCTTACATATTGAAGAATGAGTGGATGTATAAGTGTCTGGATGAAGGATTTAGTAGGTGCATGACTGACTGTATGAGTGAGTGATTAAATGTGTCTCACTGAGTGCATGGGTTAGTGACTAAACTGTCTTAATTTGTGCATCATTATGTCTGTTGTTCTGTAAACTGTTGCATGTGTTGATAAGTAGCTATATGAGTAACTATATGGGTTATTGATTGGTTGCCCAAGTATTTGTATGGGAGACTGAGTGTGTGTGTGGGTGGCTGGGAGGTGTATGACTCTGTGCATAGATGTGTGAGCAGTTGATTCACTAGATGTATGGTTTCAAAAGTGCATGTGGAAACAGCTGTATGGGCGGTTGACTGTGTGCATGAGTGTATTGGTGAGTGAATGGATATCTCAGTGCTACATGTCAAAGTAAGTGCATATGTAAAACACAGTACATGTGAGAGTTGACATATATAAATAACTGTGCATAAGAGCCAGTGAATGTGTGAGTGGCTGTATGGATCATTGTGAACTTGTATCAGGGATTGTATAAGAGAGTACATATGTGTTAGTATATGTTTGAATAAGTAAAGTTTGTATAACTGTATAGTTGAGGAAATGGAGGTGTGATTGATTCTTTGCATGACTGACTAGGTGTGTGAGTAACTCCATGGATGAGTGACAGTCTGTGAGTGTCTGTTTACACTGATTGTATCTAAGGTTATATTAGAGTCTGAAGAGGTTCATCGTATTATCACATGAATGATATCATCAGTGATGTGATCAGTAATGTCAAATGAGATGTCATCAGTGATGTCATCAGTGATGTCATTTGAGATGTCATCAGTGATGTCATTTGAGATGTCATCAGTGATGTCATCAGTGATGTCACTGACCATGTCATGAATGATGTAATATGTGACATCATCAGCAGTGGATTGCGGGTGCGCGATATATAGTTAGTGCAACTAACTATATATGGAATTTCAATGGTTTTGTGTGAGTAAAATAAGGTTTTGTAAATGCGAATTCCTAACTATATATGGTCTATAACCTATGTTTTTTTCAGTGAATTTTCAAGGTTTTGTAAATGCTAATTCCTAACTATATATGGTCTATAACCTATGTTTTTTTCAGTGAATTTTCAAGGTTTTGTAAATGCTAATTCCTAACTATATATGGTCTATAGCCTAAGGTTTTTTCAGTGAATATATATATATATACATACATATATAAACATATATCATCTGTATATCTATATAAATACAAACATAAATGCATGCATACAAATACTTATATGCATACAGATGCATGTTATTTACATGAAAGTTGAAAAAACACTAATAAAAGCAAAGCTAAAAAGCCACCTCATTACAAACAGAATGGCTTTAACTTAAACGAGGGCGAGATCTATTGCATTTTCAATGCTTGTTTACTTTGGTTCCATCAAGAAGGCATTCAGATGTGTCACACAATTGCCATAAATTCTGAATGTTAGCACTCTAGTTGCACATTAGATCACTGTAGTAAAGCTACTGCTCACCAGGGACGTCTGCTGCTGGTATTCAAAGTGCATGTTTCAGTCTGCATGTCAGAATTTTTTTAATGAAATAGAAGAGGATTTGAGAAGTCACTCAAAATGATCCCTAATTTTTCTTTCTGAAGCACTAATCATACTTTCTATGGCAAAATTAACCCCCTCATGTTGTTCCTTTTTAAATTGAGTGTTTTCAGACTTACCACTTCATTCCAATCAAGATGGCTTCTGGTGTGCCATACTTTTGTCATAAGTAAGACTGTTAGCGCTCTAGTTGTTCTTTAGAACACTCTGGGACATTCTGTCATTGGGCTATACTTGGGCTACATCTGGGTGATATTTGGGCTACATTTGGGCTCTTTTGTCTCTGGTGGCCATTTTGGGAGACTGCATGTCAGAATGTTTTAATGAAATAGAAAAGGATTTGAGAAGTCACTCAAAATGTGCCCTAATTTTTCATTCTGCAGCACTAATCATACTTTCTATGGCAAAATATACCCCCTCATGTTGTTTCTTTTTAAATTAAATGTTTTAAGAGTTACCACTTTATTCCAATCAAGATGGCTTCAGGTGTGCCATACCTTTGTAATAAGTAGGACTGTTAGCGCTCTAGTTGTTCTTTAGAACACTCTGGGACATTCTGTCATTGGGCTATACTTGGGCTACATCTGGGTGATATTTGGGCTACATTTGGGCTCTTTTGTCTCTGGTGGCCATTTTGGGAGACTGCATGTCAGAATGTTTTAATGAAATAGAAAAGGATTTGAGAAGTCACTCAAAATGTACCCTAATTTTTCATTCTGCAGCACTAATCATACTTTCTATGGCAAAATATACCCCCTCATGTTGTTTCTTTTTAAATTAAATGTTTTAAGAGTTACCACTTTATTCCAATCAAGATGGCTTAAGGTGTGCCATACCTTTGTAATAAGTAGGACTGTTAGCGCTCTAGTTGTTCTTTAGAACACTCTGGGACATTCTGTCATTGGGCTATACTTGGGCTACATCTGGGTGATATTTGGGCTACATTTGGGCTCTTTTGTCTCTGGTGGCCATTTTGGGAGACTGCATGTCAGAATGTTTTAATGAAATAGAAAAGGATTTGAGAAGTCACTCAAAATGTGCCCTAATTTTTCATTCTGCAGCACTAATCATACTTTCTATGGCAAAATATACCCCCTCATGTTGTTTCTTTTTAAATTAAATGTTTTAAGAGTTACCACTTTATTCCAATCAAGATGGCTTCAGGTGTGCCATGCCTTTGTAATAAGTAGGACTGTTAGCACTCTAGTTGTTCTTTAGAACACTCTAGGAGGCTGCAGTAGAACACAAAGGAATCAACTGACAGTCTCTGTCCTTGTTGGATGTTTATGTTTTACTGAGAATGTCAGACTTCATTTTCACATGACTGAGAAAGATAATGTGAATTTACAGAAAATATGCTTTCAGTTTAGCTTATAGATCCCCTTCCAAACCACTGTGGGAAAATCATGAGATATTAGTTTTCTTTCAAACAATATTCATGATATCACAGCAGAAGGTTTTTTCACATGGTAAAATCACCTTAGAACCCACCACAATTCCTAAAACGAGTATGGAACCATCAACAAATGATTTATAATGTAACTAAAGTCCTAAAACCCTCTATTAACTACAATGCTTTTTAATGAGGTGCTATCATGTATATTGGTCCCAAGATGGCTGCCAACACTTCTTGGATGAAGTGCTGACAGCCAATCAGATCAGATGTGTGGTTAGGCTCCGCCCAGATATATATCTTTTTTTGAACCTAAATTACTCAAAATCCACTGGAGCACATATATTGAGACCTAGCAAAGGCACATCGGGCTAACAGTCCCTACAATTTTGCCAAGTTTCGTGCAAATCCATTCAGCCGTTCGAGCTAAAAGTGAGGCCAACCGCCCTACGGAAATTAACATGGGAAAAACGTGTTTTGGGACCCCCCTTTTTTCTCGGCCCCCCCTTGATGAAACCCCCCCCAAATTGTCAGGGGCTGCTCAGAAACAAAATGTTCCATTTCCCTGAAAATTTCAGCCAATTCCGTCCACAAACGCCAAAGTTATTAGACATAGAATTTTCAAAAATCCCATAGAGAAAAAATCCTAACTATATATACCTACTGGCGACCGCCAGTAGGTAATATATATATATATATATATATATATATATATATATATATATATATATATATATATATATATATATATCCGGCTCACGGTTTCCACCAGACTTTGCACGAAGGAAAGAAACCACGCACTCCGGGGGTCGTTTTCAATTAGTTTATTTTCTGGTTTGCAACAGCCAGAAAATAAACTAATTGAAAACGACCCCTGGAGTGCGTGGTTTCTTTCCTTCGTGCAAAGTCTGGTGGAAACCGTGAGCCGGATACAATGCGGGTCCTGCGACCGCATCACGCACCCGTCTGCGAGTGCTCCTGAATACCTGCAGGGACTCGAGCTGGATATATATATATATATATATATATATATATATATATATATATATATATATATATATATATATATGTATATATATATATATATATATATATATATATATATATATATATATATATATATATCCTACTGGCGGTCGCCAGTAGGTATATATATAGTTAGGACCTAGTTACCATAGGAAATCCCCAACATTCTATTGGGAATAACTTTGGTGCCGATTGAGGAATCTGCGTGTATTTTCCTTAAAATTGCTTCGCTCCGCTCCGCTCTTTCCCTGAAAGTTTCGAGGGGATTCGTCAAGCGGGGGCCGAGAAAAAAGGGGGTCCCAAAACGTGTTTTCCCCATGTTAATTTCCTTAGGGACCTTTAGACACGGTTACAGCCCGAACGGCTGAATGGAATTACACCAAACTTGGCAAAATGGTAGGGCCTGGTATGCAGATGTGCCTTTGCTATGTTTGGTGAAAATCCCTCCAGTAGTTCTTGCGAAAATTGAATTTGAAATTTTTCGAATGGCATTTTCTATGGGGCCTTTAGACACTGCTACTGCCCGAATGGCTGAACGGAATTACACCAAACTTGGCAAAATGGTAGGGACAGGTATGCAGTAGTGCCTTTTCTATATTTGGTGAAAATCCCTCCAGTAGTTGTTGAGAAAATTGAATTTGAGCAAGTTATATATCTATATGCGCTCAACATTCTATTGGGAATAACTTTGGCGCCGATTGAGGAATCTGTGTGTAATTTTCAAGAATTTTCGCCAGCTCCGCTCCGCTCCTTCCCTGAAAGTTTTGGGGGGATTCGTCAAGCGGGGGCCGAAAGGGGGGCCCCAAAATGTGTTTTCCGTATGTTAATTTCCATAGGGACCTTTAGACACGGCTACAGCCCGAACTGCTGAATGGAATTACACCAAACTTGGCAAAATGGTAGGGCCTGGTATGCAGATGTGCCTTTTCTATGTTTGGTGAAAATCCCTCCAGTAGTTCTTGAGAAAATTGAATTTGAAAATTTTCAAATGGCATAGTCTATGGGACCTTTAGACACGGCTACAGCCCGAACGGCTGAACGGAATTACACCAAACTTGGAAAAATGGTAGGGACAGGTATGCAGTAGTGCCTTTTCCATATTTGGTGAAGATCCCTCCAGTAGTTGTTGAGAAAATTGAATTTGAGCAAATTATATATCTATATGCACTCATCGTACTTGCACCGTACGCGTACGGTGTGCGTACCGTACGCGTACGTGCGCGTACCCTTGCGTGCGCAAGCGAGTTTCTGATTGGCTGGCAGTCGTCTGTCAACATTCCAAACTGTCCAAACCAGGAAGTGTTGGCCACCATCTTGTTTTTGAGGAGAACTGAGGCACAAGAGAGCCCAAAACAAGAGTGAAAAACACGAAAAGGGGGCAGGGTAGAGACCCCCCAACCCTCTAGCCCTTCTCAGGGGGTCCCAAAAGGATCCCCAAGGGCAAAACAAAAATTCCAAAAAATTGCGGGGTACGCGTACCGTGCGCGTACTTGGTGGTCCTTCTGGGACCCCCTGAGAAGGGCTAGGGGGTCAGGGGGTCTCAACCCTGCCCCCTTTTCACGTTTTCCACTCTTGTTTTGTGCTCTCTTGTGCCTCACTTCTCCTGAGAAACAAGATGGCTGATCAGGTGGTCCCAGAAGGATAATAACATATATAAACGTTATCCGCTAATAGAATTGGCATTTACAAAACCTTTGAAATTTATTGAAAAAAAAAATAGGTTTCATGCCTGATATAGTTAGGAATTCGCATTTAAAAAACCTTGCAAATTCACTGAAAAAAACATAGGTTTCAAGCCTTATATAGTTAGGAATTAGCATTTAAAAAACCTTGCAAATTCACTTAAAATATCATAGGTTTCAGGCCTTGTATAGTTAGGAATTAGCATTTAAAAAACCTTGCAAATTCAATTAAAAAACCATAGGTTTCAGGCCTTATATAGTTAGGAATTAGCATTTTAAAAACCTTGCAAATTCACTTAAAAAACCATAGGTTTCAGGCCTTATATAGTTAGGAATTAGCATTTAAAAAACCATTGAAATTGCTCCTCTATAGTTAGTTGTTGTTGGAACTGGGGTCACCAGTCCCCTAGGGTAGCATGGCACGAGCGGGTAGGCATCCGAAAGCACATGTGTTAAGCGATCATGCAGCACACACTCACACTGAGACAGAAACCTGGGCACGCAATAAATGACTCCACTCCAGAGCTTGTATAAAAACAAGTGATTTGTATTAAGATAAATAATCAGATAGATAGAGCAGGATCAGGGAAATCATAAATTCATTTAAAATACATGTGTCTCAAGACTTGCAATCAATATTGGATGAAAAAATATCCGTTCTGCAATAAATATTAAATATTGGATCAATAAATAGTTAAATACATTTTTAGTGGGACACAGGCCCGACCTACGCCTTGCTTCTTGGTCAGTACCTGAAAGGAATACATCTCAAAGTCATAAGAACAACACTGCATTAAGCATCAATATCCATTTCCTCAGGTAAACAAAGGGACAGTTCCATAACAGAAACATCTACCCACTGTTGGAATAAACAATTTGTTAAGTGTAGTTCAAACATTTCCTTAAATATGAAACATTTCATTTGCCACAAAAGTATGTGGACGTAACTCTCCTCCTGTAATAGGAATTAAACATTTCATTAAGAATAATTATTCCATATAACAAGGTTGGGCATCCCTTTGGGAGAACTTCTCATTGGGCCCAGCTAACCATTGTATTAGCCAGCACTAACTAGGAGAAAACATTGCAATCTAGGTAACCATCCCCTTGTGCAGGTTTAACTGTATCAGGGCTACACCAACATTCCATCAGGGAAGTAGAAATCCCTACATTGAGCAGGTGTAAGTAGATCTCTGTTATAGCAGGGGTATGAGACCCTTCCCTGGGCAGGAATAAACATTGCCTCAAATGAGGACAACACCTTTCATTAGGCATAAAGTATTTCTTTAGGCATCACACACCATCCCATTACCTGATGCCTGAACAGGCAGGGCCTTCCCCCTATTAATCAGGAGCTTACAGGTAAAACATTTCCTGCAATAGAGATAATCAGTTTAGCAGAAGTAAAACACTTCACTGAGGGTAAAACATTTCATTAACCATTTCCTTAGGCAGGAATGAAACTCCTATGGCAGGAATAAAAACACGCCACTGCGGATAAAACATCTCATTAGGCAGTGTAACTATATCCTTATAGCATTAACGTTCCCCTACTCAGCAATCAACAGTTAACAACTCTTCAAGGCAGAGATACCCATCTTTAACAGGCAAGCCTGAGCTTAGAAGACTTGGTTTATGCATGTAAAGCCTTTTAGTAAATGTAAACATTTCTTTAAAGCAAGGAGCACCTCACTCCATAACTGTGGGCATGTGCTCCACCTTTCAACCAACATGAATAAATGTTTCATTAGTCAGCAGGCACAGTTCATTATGCAGCTGTTGGCGTTTCCACCCCCAGGCCAGAATCAACATTCTAATTCCTACATTAAGCAGGCATAAACCTTTCAGTACCCAAGAGTAATCCTGTAAATAAGTAGAGGTTATAACACTGGGGCAGGGGTGTAATAAAACTTCTATAGTTCAGAATAATCCTGGTTTCAAGCAGGAATAACCACTTCAAAACTCTTCCCCAATCATAGGTAACATCCCCCTAATCAGGAGTAAACATTACAGGGAAGGAATCAGGCATAGGCATTTCATTAAGTAACTTATAAATAGAACATTACTCATTGCTAGAGAGCAACATCTCATTAAGCAAGCACAGGCCTTGGTTTAGACTAGTAAAACATTTCTGTTAATTAAGGTGAACATTTCAATAAGCAATTCAGTAAAGCATCCTCAATGAGCATTTTGCTATGCCTTGGACTCCCCTATGCAGGGCTAAGCCATCGCAGGTGAACTCAGTATGTCTTTAGGCCTACGCCGGAACCAGGGCCCAAACAGTTAATGAATGGCAAGCCTGTCCTCAGGCATAAACAGTAACTTAATGGCCTCCACGTCACTAGAGGCACATAGGGGCCAACAGGTGGGCACTTAAGGTCAAAAATACAGCGTTTCTCTGGGGCCTACAAGAGAGCGCTTGGAGGCACAATTACAGCGCTTCCATGGGACATTCAAGAAAGCGCTTGGAGTGAAATTACAGCGCTTCCCTGGGCACTACCTCAGTTCCTCACATGACAGTGCTTGGCCACAGGCAATGCTGGGGACAGCGCTTCAGCAGGCAATCAGGTTTAGATAATAGCACCCTGCAGGTACAGCACTTCACAAGGCAGCAACCCCCTTCAGTACCTCAGCACTCTTCACAGGGACAGCAAAGGAGCGTTGGGGGAGCAGGGAGTCAGCTCTTCAGAAGGCAGCAACTTCTAGAGCCACAGAGGTTCTTGGTGACACAGCGCTTCAGGGGGATAGCGCTTTTCAGGATTCACAGCGCTACGATATAGCAGGCAATTCACAGCAGAGGTAGCGCTCGGCAGACAGTTCATTCCAGGTAGCGCTGCTGAAGGGCACCACAGAATATAGCGCTTCAGGCAGGAATCACGCCCAGGATTCTAGCGCTTCACAGACAGCAGGGTGCAGGGCTATAGCGCTTTGGCCCACACGAGGTGGAGGCAAGACCAGCAGGTCTAATAACATTCAGTTCAGGGCGCTGCAGTTCAGGCAAATATAGCGCTTCAGAAGGCAGCAACCCCCTCCATTACTTCAGCGCTCTTCACAGGGTCAGCAAGCGCAACTCAGCTGGCCGAGAGAGACTTGGGGAGGGGGCAGGAGCCAAGCGCCCCCTCCCAGTCCGCGCCACCACACCGCCCCTCGGGGGCCTCCGTCAAGCGGTTCAGGGAGGCACCGCAGGCAGCAGTTCTTCAGATCAGTGGCTCTCACCCGCAAGGCTCCCCTCCTTTAGCAGCGATCGTTGGCGCTGTGGTTGCGGCCGGAGGCCCAGCCTAGTCAACGCCCCGGCCTCTCCATGTCGTAGGCCGCAAGAGTGGGCGCAACTCTGCTGGCCGAGCGAGAAATACCGTCCCCCTGCACACATTCAGGGACCAGGCCGCATTGCGAGGGCACCGCAGGACGTGTCTTCAGGTCAAACGGATTGTGGGACAAGGTCCAGAATGGAAGAGTCGCTGTATCGCAAGAGTGGGTGAAATTTAGCCAGATGGCGGGTGAGACGCTGTAATAGCAAGAGCAGGCGCAACTCAGCTGGCCGAGAGAGACTTGGGGAGGGGTAGGACCTAAGCGCGCCCTCCCAGTCTGCGCCATCACACCGCCCCTGGGGGGCCTCCGTCAAGCGGTTCAGGGAGGAACCGCAGGCAGCCGTTCTTCAGATCAGTGGCTCTCACCGGCAAGGCTCCCCTCCGTCAGCAGCAATCATTGGCGCTGTGGTTGCGGCCGGAGGTCCCGCCTAGTCAACGCCCCGGCCTCTCCATGTCGTAGGCCGCAAGAGTAATCGCAACTCAGCTGGCCGAGAGAGACTTGGGGAGGAGGCAGGAGCTAAGCGCTCCCTCCCAGTCCACGCCACCACACCGCCCCTGGGGGGCCTCCGTCAAGCGGTTCAGCGAGGCACCGCAGGCAGCCATTCTTCAGATCAGTGGCTCTCACCGGCAAGGCTCCCCTCCGTCAGCAGCAATCGTTGGCGCTGTGGTTGCGGCCGGAGGCCCGCCTAGTCAACGCCCCGGCCTCTCCATGTCGTAGGCTGCAAGAGTGGTCGCAACTCAGCTGGCCGAGCGAGACTTGGGGAGGGGGCAGGAGCCAAGCGCCCCCTCCCAGTCCGCGGCACTACACCGCCCTTTCGGGGGCCTCCGTCAAGTGGCTCAGAGAGGCACCGCAGGCAGCGGTTCTTCAGATCACAACCGAGTCTCATGCTCGATCGATTGAGCTGGCCGAATCAGACAACAAGAAGGTGTGGGGGGGGCACCTCTTGCTCAACCACCACATGAGGAGGTGGTACTCTCTTCCTAGGAGGTGGTGGTGGTGGTGGGGATGCACCAGCTGAAGCTACAACACTTGCTATTGCTAAGTGATGAAAAAAGGTCTTCCTCTCACAAAGATGAAAGTCAGAGTGAGGAAACAAGGAGGGGTTTTCATCATTTGGGACAAAAAATAGTTCTCAACCAATGAAAAGTGTTATTTTTAGGTCACATGACCTAGCCTTACATCATTAGGAACCCAAAAGTGAAATGAACCAATGAAAAGTTTTATTAACAAGTCACATGACCTGTTATGCTTACGTTACGCGCTCCGCGCCGCGCCCCGGATCGCTTCCGGGTAGCTGCTTTTCGCGCCTCGCGCACCGGAGCACTTCCGGGTGCGCTAACGCGGCGGGTCATATGACAGAAGGGACAGGCAACAAGAACCATCAGTCAAAGAGGGGATGGCAAGTTCTTCTCTACCGGGTCATGTTGGGGCTCCACCGGAACTGATCGAATTGGTAGTCTACAGTGTTTCTGGATGTTTCAGACTGAAGCTGGCGTCAGCATGAGAGCATTCTGTGGCTACGTCGTGGCCATTCCGCGAGCAATCATGGCAGTCGCTCCCTACCGGAAGTCTGCGGGAGTCGGGGGCCCCGGTGACTCTTGTAGAATCTTCAACGCTGAGGGGACGCTTTTGGGAATTGGGCCCATGCCCTAGCAGTCAAGCGTCCGAGTTCCAGGGTTGCCCAGAGCCATCCTTGCAGGCCAGGCCCAAGTCTGTGGAGCTGACCGCCATTTCCTGAGCTCCGTGGCAGCCGCCTCTCGCTGTACTGCAAGAGTGGGTGCAATTCATCCGGATGGCGGGTGAGATGCTGTAATAACAAGAGCAGGCGTAATTCAGCTGGCCGAGCAAGGCCCTGTGCCGCAGGAGCGGGCGCAACTCAGGTGGCTGAGTGAAGCGCTGGGGTGTAGCTGAGAAACCTCCACCCGGGGAGGTGGGGGAGGCTCGTTCGCGCCGCCTCTCCCTTCCAGTGCACCCCACGCCGTTAAGCGTCCGAGTTCCAGGGTTGCCCAGAGCCATCCTTGCAGGCCAGGCCCAAGTCTGTGGAGCCGACCGCCATTTCCTGAGCTCCGTGGCAGCTGCCTGTCGCTGTACTGCATGAGTGGGTGCAATTCATCCGGATGGCGGGTGAGACGCTGTAATAACAAGAGCAGGCGCAATTCAGCTGGCCGAGCGAAGCCCTGTGCCGCAGGAGCGGGCGCAACTCAGGTGGCCGAGTGAAGCGCTGGGGTGTAGCTGAGAAACCTCCACCTGGGGAGGTGGGGAGGCTCGTTCGCGCCGCCTCTCCCTTCCAGTGCACCCCACGCCGTCTCCTGGCGCAGGTATATGTGATGGTTGGACCAGGGCACCGCAGGACGTGTTTTCAGGTCAAACGGATTGTGGGACAAGGTCCAGAATGGAAGAGTCACCAAAAGGCAACAAGTTCCGCCTGACCCCGGGAGCCGGCCGCCTATGTCGGGGGCGATCTCAGGCCACACCAGGGCAACAAGACTTGGGGAGGGGGCAGGAGCCAAGCGCCCCCTCCGAGTCCGCGCCACCACACCGCCCCTCGGGGCCTCCGTCAAGCGGCTCAGGGAGGCACCGCAGGCAGCGGTTCTTCAGATCAGTGGCTGTCAGCAGCGATCGTTGGCGCTGTGGTTGCGGCCGGAGGCCCCGCCTAGTCAACGCCCAGGCCTCTCCATCTCGTAGGCCGCAGAGTAGTCGGGGAGAAATCCCGGGGACGGCGGCATGCATTTGGATCGATGTTGCAGCAGGCTGCCATGTAAATAGTTATTTCATAAAACGTTTTACCCTGTTACTTTGCTGATGTGTTGTATATATTTATAATATTTGCATAGGGTTTGTCGTTGTTTTGGGCGGGGTGGGCGGCGGAGCCGAGCTGTCTTGCAGCCATCATGGCGTCGAGCTCAGTTCCTCTCACTAGTTTCATATTTCTCATGAGGGGTTGTTCCTAATGTTTCTATTTTAGCGAGGTCAAAAAGAGATCCCATTAGTGGCCTACTGATTTTGCTTGATTCCTTTTGTTGTTTCTAACAATTTTTCACTATCTGCAAAGACTAAGCAGAGTATTGCGACTCTGTGCTTGTTTGTAAATAGAGAATGAACCTGAGAGAACCAATTCTAAAACAGTAAATGCTTGGATAACAATCAATCAAATGGAGAGGGAAGCAGGCACGACGGATTACAACGGGGGCAAAGGCCTGAGTTACCTACCCTTCACTATCTGCAAAGAGAGAATACTCCTAAAAGAAAAGAGGGGGGGGGGCAGCGTTCAAAGCACATCAGCGTGCATAGACACGAAAATGTTTTTACCTACCACGTACTTGACATTTTAAAGCTTTTGATATTTGCTATTAAAAAACCATTGAAATTCACTGAAAAAAACATAGGTTATAGACCATATATAGTTAGGAATTAGCATTTACAAAACCTTGAAAATTCACTGAAAAAACCATGGGTTATAGACCATATATAGTTAGGAATTAGCATTTACAAAACCTTATTTTACTCACACAAAACCATTGAAATTCCATATATAGTTAGTTGCACTAACTATATATCGCGCGCCCGCAATCCACTGCTGATGATGTCACATATTACATCATTCATGACATGGTCAGTGACATCACTGATGACATCACTGATGACAACTCAAATGACATCACTGACAACATCACTGATAATATAGAAATAAAATAGAATTTTCAAAAATCCCATAGAGAAAAAATCCTAACTATATATACCTACTGGCGACCGCCAGTAGGTAATATATATAAATATATATATACTGGTGGTCGCCAGTAGGTAGTTATAGTTAGGATCTAGTTTCCATCGGAAAGGCGTTTTTTGATTTGCCAATAGCTTTGGCGCCGTTTATTTATTTATTTATTTATTTATTTATTTATTTCAATTTATATAGCGCGTTATAACCCAGGGGTCTCTAAGCGCTTTATCAGGATCCAAACATCAAGTACCGTGGAGGACAACTGTTCATAAAAAGTTACAAATCACCCCATGCTTGCTGGAAAAGCACTGTTTTTAGTTTTTTTCGGAAGGACAACAAATTAATCTCCTTCCGCAATTCCATTGGCAGCTTATTCCAGGCTGTTGGGAGTAAATATGAAAAGGCACGTCCACCTTCTGTGGCCAATCTACAGCGTGGTTGAGTAAGGAGGGAGGCGTCAGCAGATCGAAGCTTCCTAGCTGGACTATAGGGGATTAGGCGAGATATCATGTACGTTGGAGCCTTACCGTACAGTACTTTATGAACAATGCACAACCCTTTGAACATCACCCTTTGCTTAACCGGCAGCCAGTGCAGTTCTTGCATAAGGGGGGATGCATGGGTATTCCTTGGCTTTTTAAAAATAAGCCTAGCAGCGTCATTCATGACAACCTGCAACTTATTCAGAAGTTTTTGCGGCAGCCCTATGTATAGCGAGTTGCCGTAGTCTAGCCTAGCCAGGATCGTGGCGGAGACCGCTCGCCTCAGAGTGGAAAAAGACAACAAAGGTGAAACTTTCCTAAGTTGTCGAAGGAGGCCGACACAGGTCCCTACCACTGTCCTAACTTGTTTTTGCATAGACAGCCTGCCGTCCACCTGGATGCCTAGGCTCTTGACCACAGCTGCTGGTTCCGGAGGTGACCCTAGTTCTCTTGGCCAGAAATACTCATTCCATGGGTTCCCTGCGATGGTAATTGGCAGTACCTCGGTCTTATCCGGATTGAGTTTTAATGAATTTCTGGACATCTAGTTGGCTGTGTACTTCAAGATGTTTTGCAGTCTTACGAGGGCACCCGGACCATCGTCGAGTTGGATCACTATCTGGGTGTCATCCGCATAGTTGTATACCTGGCAGTCCATCTGGTTGAGCAGTCTAATCAGGGGTTGTAAGTAGATGTTGAAAAGGAGGGACGACAGGGCAGACCCTTGTGGCACTCCGCAGGTGATCGATGTAGTGGTGGAGAGAAGGTCACCAATCTGTACTCTCTGTTTGACGAATCTATGCAAAATATTCAAAACTAATGGGGCGGTCACTTCAGCTGCTGTCTTGAAAATTTTGGAGTGATCCATGAAGTGAGGCCTGAGAAAAAGGGAGGGTCCCAAAACGCTTTTTCTCCATGTTAATTTCCAAAGGAAACTTTAAACACAAACTGCCGAACAGAATTACAACAAATTTGGCAAAAAGTTAGCTCTTTGTTCAGAAACCACTCTTTTTGCTAAATGGTGTAAATCTGTTTTGCTAGTTCCTGAGAAATGTAAAAATATCTCAGATGTACAAATGTAGCTGCGATGGATCTGCAATCACTCCCGTTCTCGTGCCTGAGATCTAATTGGCTGCCAAAACTTGAAATCAGGAAGTGTTGGCAGCCATCTTGTGACTGGCTTGAACCAAGTCACAAGAAAAAAGGTTAAAAAACAAGAAAAGGGGGGCAGGGTAGAAACACCCTGACCCCTTAGGCCTGTTCAGGGAGCCCCACAGGGACCCTCAGGGTGAAAATAAGCATTGCTTAAAGAATTCGCAGCGGATTTCACAGTGGATCCATGAATCTAACTGAAAAATAAAAACACACAAAGCGCGGGCTCCCACACTTTGTTTCCTTTAGGTTCCGGGTGGGCCAGGTCTCGGTGGCAATAAAAAATAAGGATGCGGAGGCCCCGAAGGTCCCACACAGCCCTGGGGACCGCCACCTCCCTGGGGCAAATTTTGGGAAATGTAGGGGGGCCCCCCGGCCCCCCCCCCTGCAGGCCCAGGGACCGCCACCTACCCGGGGCTAAATGTACAAAAATGCATTGGTTGGCTCCACCCCCCCACACAGCCCCGGGGATTTCCACCTCTCCGGGATTAATTATGTGCACTGCAGGGGGGTCATGTGCCCCCCACAGCCCCGGTGACTGCCACCTCCCGGGGCTCTGTTTACAATAATTCATGCGGGGCTCCTGTCCCCCACCCAGTCCCGGTAACAGCCACCTCCCCGGGGCTATGTTTAAAAATAATGTGTGGGGGCTCCAGCCCCACCACACAACCCTGGTGACCACCACCTCCCCGAGGTTATTTCAAAGATGGGAGGGGGCCATGTGCCCCCCCTCCAGGAGCCGTAAATAGCTTTGGGGACTGCCACCCCCCAGGGCAGGCTCCAGCAATGTCCCGGGGTGCCCAACCTGGGACACTGCAGTTGGCTATGGCAAAGCACGAGCACTGCTCCTACCATGCCATAACAAACACTGCTTCGAGGAAGCGCAAGCATTTTTCAATGCTCTTGCTTCCATGAAGCGAAGAATAATTGCTTTTGGGCAGAGAGAGCTACATGTTTGCCACAGAGGATGTTACCCGATGATGAATCATGCCACTCACGGGTGGGTGAGAGAAACCATCCTTGTTATGTTATGTTATGTTATGTAAAAATTCTTGTAAAGCGCACTTACACCAAACGGCTTCATGGCGCTGTGAGCAGAGGGGGAAAAACGTTCAGCGTTAAAAGGTGAGAGAAAAAAGAAAAGAAAAAAAAAAGAGGATATTAGTCGTAGGCTGAGCGGAACAGGAAGGTTTTCAAAAGGGACCTAAAGTGGGTATAGGAGGTGGTAAACCTCAGCTCAGAAGGAAGTGAGTTCCAACGGGTAGGGGCAAGAAACGAGAATCTGAGGGATCCCCTGCACTCCCTTTTTCACTCTTGACCCAGGGGTTCTTTTTTTGTGTTGCCATATTTGATTAGAGAGGAGTTGCCCCCTGATGGTCTTGAACCTCCTCAGGCCTCTTTTGTGTGTACTGAAACAATTATCTACTACCATTTTGGGCCTAGGATATGTAAGAACTATGTACAATACATACAATGCTTATTTTGTTTTCAATCTGTGTTTTCATTCCTTATGTTTACCATTGCTAATAGCTAGTATTGGTTATTGTGACCATTATACTATTCTGTACATGGTAGAGTCTACTGTGGAAATCCAACTACAGACACAATGAATCTTTGGCAGTACTGTTTATCCCTATATTGATTTTGTCTCCAGTAGTCTAAGAGAGGGGTACAGGGAAAGTCTGTATACTCCCCCAGCTCTGCACAGCTGGTAAGTATACATTTGCAGTCTAGGGACCAAAAGATATATATCAGGTGTAACAGTAATCTTCTACATGCATCAGAGTAATAGTTAGAAATAGGTTTCAGGTAAGATTTAGGAATGCAATAAAGGGACAGAGTTTAACAAAGTTTGCCTGAAGTACACTTGAGGGTTGGGGTAGGGTTAGGGGTTGAGTAAGGAATGGTCTTAGCAAAGTGTTAAAGGTATGTTTGAAGTAGGGGTTAGTGTTAAGGATGGAATAGGGGTTAGGGTTTGATAAGGCATGGGCTTATAGTTAAGGTATGGTGAAGAGGTCAAGTAGGGTTAGCAATATGGTTAGTGAAGTGTGATGGAATAAGATGTAGGCGTCTTAGGATGGCACAGGAGTACCATGTGGGTATAGCAGTATCCACATGCGAAATTGCAAGGACAACATGATTTAATTGGCTACAGAGAAGTTCACTGCTTTGGGGGCTAGTTCACCTTCGACCTCTGTACCCTGGTGGGACCCTTGTCCCAGGGTCTATCTACCGCCACCCTGCCCTCCTGCCGAGTCAACAGCTAAGCGGCTGTCTCGCGCTGACCCTGGTGGTACTCCATATCCCAGGGTGCCTCGCGCTAGCTGAACTGGCCACAGCTGCAGGGGGAGGAGCAACCAGGTGCTCATAAGTGCTCAAGCATTCCCGCGGCGGGGGCTACAAAGAAGTTCACTGCTTTGGGGGCTAGTTCACTTTTGACCTCTGTACACCAGTGGGACCCTTGCCCCTGGCTCTATCTACCGCCACCCCGCCCTCCTGCCGAGTCAACAGCGCAGCGGCTGTGTCGCGCTGACCCTGGTGGGACTCCATGTCCCTGGGTGCCTCATGCTAGCTGAACTGGCCACAGCTGCAGGGGGAGGAGCAACCAGGCGCTCATAAGCGCTCCAGCATTCCTGCGGCATGGGCTACAGAGAAGTTCACTGCTTTGGGGGCTAGTTCACCTTCGACCTCTGTACCCTGGTGGGACCCTTGTCCCAGGGTCTATCTACCACCACCCCCGCCCTCCTGCCGAGTCAACAGCTCAGGGCTGTGTCGCGCTGACCCTGGTGGGTCTCCATGTCCCAGGGTGCCTCACGCTAGCTGAACTGGCCACAGCTGCAGGGGGAGGAGCAACCAGACGCTCATAAGCGCTCCAGCATTCCCACGGCGCGGGACGTGCATGGGCCAAGGGCGGGCCCGTCCTTGCCTGTTAGTGGCCAGAAGAGGCCGGGCTGGGCCACCCCCCTTGGCGTAAGATTTATGCGGAACCCAGGAGATACCTGGACTCAAGGGTAGGGCCATCAAATTATTAAGTACTGGTTGTAAATAACCTTGTTAGTTACAGGTCATTTAAGACTTTGAACCCCAAACTCTTCGCCTGGCTAACCGTGTGTCTTCTTATTCGGTACATATTGTACATTGAATACTCAAGTCAGCCAAATCGAACTATTTTATTAATTTACGTTGATATTGTATTGCAGCAAGAAACTGTGTATTTTAACATGGGGAAACATAATATAAAAGTCCCGTGCCATACACCTCCACGACCAGTACCCCCTTCTCTTCCCCAAACATCCATTGATAAAATGCTCCAAAGAGCGATAGGGGTGGTCGTAACAGAAATAGAACGCACGGAGCGTAGGCTATCCCTGACCCCAGACCTCCAACCATTGTGTACACCTCCCAACCCCTTAATTGCCTCTGATTCCCCTTCCCTTACCCCGGAACAACCTAGCCATAGTGCTCCACAAGACAAGGGAGCGGGTACCACCCCAAACATTTTAGCGAAGAAAAGGGGCCCGGCAAGAGGAGCTAAGAAACCCATCGCTTGCAAGCCTAATAGTAGAAACACAAGAGCTGGGACAAAGAGGAAAGCCACTCATAGTGATTTAATAGAACTCGTAGATAGTAGCCTAGACCCTAACAAGCAGAGTGAGGCAAAGCGTAAAAAGGTTGATTTAGAACCTACTTGGTTTCCCTCCCTGCTGAGTTTTCTAAAAGTACAAATTAGGGATATAGTAAGGGAAGAATTGGCACATATTAATGGACATATTGACAAATTATTAGCTGTCAAGGGCCTAGCAATGAGAGACCACCCGCTACCGCAGTTAGAAACAGCCCACCAGTCTTAGAAGAGGTGGCGGGTTCGGGCCATTAGAGAAAGGGGGAGCATCCCTGGTCCGTACGGGGGAAAAACATTACCCGTAGAGAGAAGGAACCTAATCGCCCAATGGAAAAAATAGCAAATGGAAGGAACCTGGAGGCTGATGGACCAAGAGCTACTATAAATACTGTCGCCGGGTTGGTCTCGGCAGGCAAGTTATCTAGTCCAGAGTTGCCTACCCCAACCCTCCCCCAGCTTCAATTCTTTATGTAGTAATTCTTTCTGGAGTCCCGTCTCTTAGTCCAGGGACAAAGGAATCACACTCCGAGTTAAAAAATAAATGCCTCAATTTTTTCTCTAGCAGGGGCCAATTTGTCAGTGTAAATGATATTCTGCTGATAAGCAGAGTAAGTTGGGTGGGAAATAGACCAAAAGACATTAAAGGGGAGTGCATAATAGTCAATTTAAGAAATCCACACATTACACAACATCTCCTACACTCTATCCCTGACCATCAAGCAATGGGGGACGTATTAGATGTCTTCCTCTTACTTACTTCTATGTGCCCAATAATGTTAGTACAAGGTGTGAGGATCAGGGTACTGGTTTACATGATTGGCGCTGAGTGCGCCCACAAGGGTACAGAATTTTTTCCACCAAAATCCGGTCCAGTTTACCCTACCTCTACAAAATAGATTTAGGCACTTAGATGAAGTCGACTGACTGTTGGAGACTCAAAAGGGTAGAGAAATAGTTGGGACAGCTAGCGAACAGCAAAGGCCTGATAGTTCACACCCCGAGAAAGAGAAATCTGACCCCAGTCACAGTGATGTTTATCTTTTTCCTGTAAGAGCCTCACCTCCTGTTTCTCCGACTCAAAATTTGGCCTTGGTTAAGTTGTAGGCTGAGAGTGGGCATTTGCCCACTAGAGGAAATGGGACCTCTAACGAGGCCGAAGCACCCCCTGACAACACTGCTTGTTCTCCCTTGTTGGCTTTAAATGTGGATGCACTGGAAGGCACCCATAATACCTCTATTTCCCCATCGAAACCCAGTCTAAATTTGAAGCTCCTTTCATGGAACATTGCAGGCATCAAAAATAGATTGAATATCCCGGATTGGGGAATATTGGTAGATTCCTGTGACATCTGCATGTTCCAAGAAACCTGGGCTGTTGAAGAGCACACCCGTCTGGGATTTGCATCCTATTTCAAACCAGCCGTTCCTAAAGGGCAGGGAAGACCATTGGGAGGGCTAATATATGGATTGGGATCCATCTAGGATGTACTGTCTTACAAACAGAGGAAACTGGGTCAGATATCTTGAGCCTTATCCTGCCCTTTAACAAGGATTACAAAATCAAATTGATCAATGTGTATTCTAGGCCCATTAAAAAGGGAAAGGAGTCACAAACAATAGACCATCTAGATATAGTAATGTCGGGTGACCTAGAAGATGGCTTGATTCTTTTGGGTGGTGATTTAAACTGCCAATTTGAACCCCTAAAAGACTTTGATGACTCTTGTGGCAGAGAAGAAGACGAGGCGTGGGCCATTCCTGAGATAAATTCAACTCTGATTAGGGCCTAGTCTTCTCTGGCGCTGCAAATCAAGGCTTTTACCTTGAAACATTCACTACGTGCCTGTAACGGTCGATTCAGTTCCGATTCGCCTGGTAAATATACTTTTAACAGGGTGGACCATGAGTCAATACTGGAATGTGTTCTAATAGAATCCAGAGGTTGGTCTTTTGTTACTGAATTTATTATCCTACCCAGACATGATAGTGATCACAGCGCCCTGCTAGCAACCCTTGAGCTCCCTCTAGAAGCGGGATCAAGAGATCTAGATCAGTGTGCCAGGGATGGGCTATTTCTCTCCAACAACAAAAGAAAGGTCAAGTGGGCGCAGATGGAAGACTGTCAAGTGAAGCTGGCTCTACTTTATGAAAGTATCCTTCCTGACCTAATGACCCTGTCAGACCTGGTGGACAACGGGGCATTACCTGAAACTTACAGTGGACTAGGGGTCATTAATGATTCCATCTACTGTAAACTACGAGAAGCGAATTTCCAGACCCTGTCCGCGGGTCAGAAGGAGTCAACAAAAGGTTACGTGGTTTAATAGCAGCTGTAAACAGGCAAAGAAAACTCCTATAGAGGCTATTAAACATAAATCCCAGAGTGCCATCAAAACAGCTAGGGCCCTGTACAAGAACACTATTGCCTCTGCCAAGGTTGCCTGGGGATTAGATAAATGGGCCAGATTAAAAATAGCCCTGGAATCCAAGGATCCAAGATCATTCTGGAACATCGTTGCGACCGGTAGCAGCGAGGGCCGGACTCCCTTGGACGAGAACATAGCAGCAGAGAGTTGGGTCACCCTCTATCAAGCCTTGTACTCTTCAACACCAGATAATGGTGCTAAGGTAGTAACATCTCCCTTCATACTGCCTACCAAAGATATAGACTAACCACAAATCTCCCTGGCTGAAGTAGAAACTGTAATTAAAAAAATTCCCATGGGAAAAGCTGCAGGTCTTGACAATGTCCCCGGAGAGCTATACAGAAAAGAGCCTAAAACTTGGGTCCCTTACCTGTGGCTGATTTTTAATGCCATCATAAAAGTGATGAACATACCTGAATTGTGGCTGGGGGCTGAGGTAATCCCAGTATTTAAGAAGGGCTGTCCTTTTCAACCCTCTAAATATAGACCTATCAGTCTAATAGACGTATCTCAAAAGGCCTTGGATTACTCTTGACCGAGTTCAGACCTGGCTGCATGAAAACTAAATAATGTCCCATCTACAGGCTGGGTTAAGAACCAAAACTTCGACTATGGACCAGATATTTAGGCTCCAACTCCTCCACTGGAAAACAGTAGTATCGGAGGGAGGGAGCCTTTATCTGGTCTTTGTCGACCTGGGGAGCGCCTTTGACCTAGTTCCCAGGAAGACTTTGTGGAGAGTGTTGTGGGAGTTGGGGATACCCCCATATCTCCTAGAGATTATCATTCGCCTCCATGCAGGGAACTACACCAAAATCAGGCATGGGAAAAGGGGGGATCTCACTACCCCAATTCCGGTTAATAGGGGAGTTAGACAGGGGTGCATTTTGGCCCCCACCTTATTCTGCATTTACATCGACGGTCTGGTACGTGCCCTGAGCCTATGCAAGAACATCGATGCCCCGAAGTTGGCTCGGGCTTTGTGGCAGCGTTGATGTTTGCTGACGACCCGCTACTCATGTCTAAGTCCCCTATGGGGCTACAAAGAATAATGGATTGATTCTCACTTTTTTGTAAAGATAGGGAATTGGAAATAAACATACAGAAAACCAAATATATGGTTTTTAACCCCAGGAAAACGCTTTATCCCGCCCCCCACCTGAATGGCTCACCCATAGAGAGGGTTAGTGAATTTGAGTACCTAGGGGTCACCCTAAATAAAAAAAATTACCTGGGGGCCCCAGGTCACAAAGGCAAATCTTAAATTAACCCAAATCTTGGGGGGTTTGACCAAAGTCTTCAGGGACACCTATCACAAACCTATGAGCCTGTCTTAGAGATTTATAAAACACAGGTGAGAAGTGCGACACTGTATGGTGCTGAGATATGGGGCCACTCAAACATAAATCCAATGCTGATCACTGAAAACAAATTTCTCAGACAAATAGTTGGTCTCCCGGTAAGCACCCTTTTATTCCCTGTCTGTATAGACCTAGGAGTAAGACAAATCATCCAGGTTGTAGGATGTAGGCCACTTCTTTTTTGGCGGAGGATATGGGCTACCCCGGAACTCGCTGTATATAGGAGTGAGCTAGAGGAGATCCTTAGCATTTCGGGGAACAGTAAGTTTCCATGGCTTATGTATGTTAAAAACTGTTTGATTGCTCTAGGATTTTGTGACTTGTGGGAGAATCCCAGATTAGCCTGTGCAAGCATAACTAGGAAGGTCTTGATAAGAAGATATTGGGATTTTCAAATGGACCAATTGTATCTCAGTCCTAGGTCTGGCTCCAGGCTTTCTATATTCCTAGATGTGAAATGTACATATATGCTGGAGACTATACTTGACCTTATTTATCCAACCCTAGCTAGGAAACTTTATCTACAGTTTCGATATGGCTGTCTCCCGCTCAATGCATACACTAATCAGTGGGTACCCAGGCAGGACCAGGGCTGCCCTGCTTGTCCAGTCAAAGAGGAGTCTGACCTGCATGTGCTCTTTTTCTGCTGAGGATTCGGCAAAATAAGTCAGATAAAGCTTATAAACTTGTGCAAGAACTTGGGCTTTGGGCACTGTAAGGAAGTCTATAGACTTTCAAAAACAAATACGGACTTGCATATTGTATTTGCAGTTTCCAGGTTTTTGTGTCGTATATGGTGGGCAAGGACAAAAATTCTAAAACTGGAATGATTTTTAAATTATTTATTATTGTAATTTCTGTAAATAATGCTATCTTTTGATATTAAACGTTTTTAAATATTTGGTAAATGTTTTATTTCTTGCTGCTTCTTTTACTGACTGAATAAAAAGTTTAGGGGTAGAAGTAAGAAAGGAATAGCAGCTATGAATTCAGTTGTATGTTCAGGTACAATTCACAAATGTGTCAACATTTCACGTTTTTTCCTAGACATCTTAATACGATTGTTTTACATATTTCTGCTCTACTTTTTTGCACTATGTCAACAACAACAAATGCCAACAATTCCGTTTCACTGGAAACATGATTTGCGGATTGCACCATCACCCTCTCCAATGAACTACTGCCCCAGAACTATTAGAAGACATATAGGAACAAAGAAGACACAAAGGGGACCGAGCAGACCTAGTGCCCTCCTCAGAGATAATATGTCCCAGGGCTACCTGAAACCCAATACACATCCTTAGAATATATGGGAACCCTTTGCATCACTACCCTCAACAGCTTATTCATTATTTGGGTGATAGATCCTCCACCAGGAAACAATGCCCATTTCCTGGACAACTTCCTTAGTTCTTTTACACCAATCTATTTCTCAAAAACAATGATGATTTGTGTCATCAATGTTTGGCTGGATTATACACCATTAAATGGGCATCATATCAGAACAAATTTAAAATATTCTGGTCCTATGTTTAGGGTTCTTGGAATTAAAAAAGGAAAATTACATGAGCCCATATCTTATAAACTGACAAATCCAACATACCCTCCATCATTCCACCACCTGTTTAGTCCTCATTCACATTCTTCAAACCACTGCTGAGTAAAGAGGTATAAGGACCGTGCTAGGGGCTAAACCAACTAACTGTGAATCAATGCATGGCCATCTGCATAAAGGTATTAATAACGACACTCACCCTGACATCATGAATATGGTAAACACATCATCCAAAGAAGGACTTGTCCCAGGACTTCTAAAACACACCATCATTATGACCATACAAAAAACGTAAGTGGATGCTGAATACCCGGATAATTATTGTTAACTCTTCGTGGATAAGGCAACAAGACAGATGTAAGAATTTATAGAGCTAACAAGACTGCTAAATGACAGCCTGTGCGTTTCAGACTTGTTGGGGGAACAGATATTAGAAAATATTAAAGGGGAGCTCCTCACCACCATGTATGAAGACTGAAAAGCTGCACTCATTCTTCTTGACCTCCCAGTGTCCCACAGCACTGAGGATCATACTCCTGAAGAGAATCCTTGAATGGGCAAGAGATTCCTCGAATGGCCAAAAAAATCCCTCATTCTGCTGAAGCTGATATGACCCTTCCTCAGGAACCACAAACAACAGATGCAAACTGGCAAAGAGGTTTCATCATTACAATGAGTGTCCTGCGACCTGAATGAGGCATGGCCCAAATCCCTGCAAGTTTTCAACATCGATGTGTGCCCTGGTACAGTTCTTAAAACAGGGTTTGGTATACTTCCAAATGTATTCCACTGGCACCTGAATTCAGTTTGAACTGGAGAAATCCCAAAAAGGCCATACAAAGATATTTAATAGCATGGGCCAAATGTATTAGTTAATGTATGAAAACAACCTATTTTTGATTGGACCCAAATATGAGAAATTCATGTTAATGGAGACAGAAAAAATATAATTTCTTTCGATTGACCTTCTTGGATGCAACTTAGTTTCCCGAAAAATAATCCTGGAATCCTTCTCAAGCCTGCATTAAAGAATGATTGCAAAACCTATTCACGTTCACTTAAGAAAAGTCTTGAAAACAGCTGTTAGTAAATGAGGCTTGTCAGATAGCAGACTTCCCACGATTTTGAGTGGACTCTATTTTGCTTTTCCTCTGTGCATTTGTTGGGCAGTTTGTGAGTGAACTTCCTTAGATGGACCAGGAAAACCATGGTAGTTTCCTCATGATATCTGAGTAACCTCGGAATAAGCAGTTTAGCAATCTAGACTCCACAAAGTCCTGTACAAATTTCAAGAGCTCTGTGTAACTATTATTTTCTTTGTTTTTATTTTGCAGTGACCTGCGTAGAAGGATGGCTTGATTACGAGGGCTAGCCGTACCCCTATAGGGCAATATTCCTTTTTTGCAAGCCTGTTTAGGACAAGACCTTTAGAACAGTTTGTCTTTTTAGGTTTCGCCTGCACAGCGCTTGATCTGTGCTTTAAAATTCTATTGTTTTTAATACAAACTTAAGAGGGAGATACATCCTGGTATGATGTATGCACATACGCTGGACACTAGGACCTGCCCGAGGGAGAACGAGGACGGGTGGATAGGGAGGAGCCAAGGGCTGGGGACGGCAGTTAGCCGATGACCCAGGAGGACGAAGGACGAGAAATAAAGAAGCTCCTGCATAACACCCTGCGTCCGTGTCTCTGTATACACAAGGACACCACATCTGGCGACGAAGATTGGGATCGAAACCTGTGGTGTGAGGATGACGGCTAATTCTGTCGGCGCACGTCCCTGGATTGCACATCCAGCATTGTGGGGCCGGTGACCGCGTGGCAGCGGAGCCGCTGCGCGAGCGTCCTCGCGCGCTGGGAGCCCACCCCAGCTGTCCGGAGGTGTGTTCACCTGCCTGGAGCTCACCCCGCTGCATCGCGTGTGTGTGTGGCCCGTCCTGGGGGTTGGAGCGAGGAATTTGCATGCTCGCCGGGAGCCACCCCGGCGGTGCAATAAACATTGAAGGCTGCCTCACCTTGTGCGCCCGCGATGACGCCCGTCTGAGAGGGTGAGTGCTGGCACCACCGACAATCGGTGAGAGGGAGCTGCAGTGAGAACACCGTGTCTTCAGTTGTAGAAGGCCAAATCTCGTTGCACATGACATTCCCGCGGCGGCCATCTTGAAGCCAGGCGGCTCGTCCAATCCCCTGTCGGGATCTTCGGCGGCCATCTTGGAGTCAGGCAGAGAACTTGAAAACCATCAAGCACTGGTAAATACAAGGTGCCCACAAAAAACAAGCATTGGCGAGTGCAAAGAAAAGTAAACAAGCATTGGTGAGTGCAAGAAGCAAGTCAACAAGCATTGGCAAGTGCAAGAAAAATAAGTAACAAACATTGGCGAGTGCAAGGAAAAGTAAACAAGCACTGGCGAGCGCAAGGAAACAAGTAAACAAGCACTGGTGAGTGCAAGGAAACAAGTAAACAAGCATTGGTGAGTGCAAGAAGCAAGTCAACAAGCATTGGCAAGTGCAAGGAAAATAAGTAATGAGCACTGGCGAGTGCAAGGAAACAAGTAAACAAGCACTGGTGAGTGCAAGAAGTACTTTTGTCAGTACGTGTCGAATTAGCAGGTTAGCGCAATGCCTGACCCTGGTCCCATGGGTGTGTTGGGAGTATCGTTCCTGCGCCCTCTGGAGCCCCTCACTCTTGAATCTGGTGAGGGTATGGGCCTGCGGTGGCAAGAATGGCTAGAAGATTTCACGGACTTCATGAAAGGGTCCCATGTAACAGATGCTGGACAGCAATTGATCGCTCTCAAGAATCTTGTAGGCAAAGAAGTTGGACAGATCATAAAAGAGTTGCATACTGAGTCCGCTGAGTCATACACTATGGTCTGTGAAGCACTTAACTGCAAGTTCTTGCACAAAAAGAATTTTGATTATGAGCGACATACATTCAACCCGGCATCACAAGAGAAAGGTGAGCAAATGAGCGTATTAATCACACGTCCGAGACGCTTAGCAAGATACTGTGACTTTGATGATTTTTCCATGGAGGATGCCCTCCGATTGAGAATCATAGAAGGCTGTCTGTCACAGCCCTTGAACGCAAACTGCTCAAGAAAAGCTACCCGCTGGATGAGATTGAAGAAATGACAAGAGTCGATGATCAAGCCAACGAGCATGTGAAGAAGATGGAGGCCGGGAGAAGCAAGAAACGTGACCAGGCGTTCAGGATGCAGTCTCGACGAGAGCATGAACGATCCCCACCACAAGCGCGCTCCTCCAGGTCCAAAAAACAGTACCACCCGTCAAGTCGTCGGGGCAGAAGCACGAGTCACACCAAGAAAAGGTCAGAACGACAACTAAATTGCTAAGGATGCGGCTACGATTTCCCACATGCAGATACATGCCCAGCACTAAGCAAACGATGCCGGAAGTGTGGTAGAGACAATCATTTTGAAAGCATGTGTGGGACTTCCCACAAGGATGATCAACGAGAACCTACCAGACAACATCGCTCCTCAAGCAGCCGTCACCATGTCAGAGCAGTACAGGATAGCCGAGACTCATCCACTGGGTCGTCACAATCCAGCTGTCACTCCTGCCGAACACATCGATCTCAACTTTCGTCATCAAGAGGGTCAAGATCACTATCACCTGTCTCGCAGGACTGCGACAAATACATATGCTTTGTAGCGGATCCTGATCGTCTAAAGGAATACCCACAGCTAGACATCAGAATTGGTTCCCACCATACCAAGTTTGTGCTGGACAGCGGGGCGTTGCTAAATTATTTACCTGTAGCGGAATATCAAAGGATGAAGAAACCTCCCTAATTGATCAACGCCCACGTGCGAGTATATACTTGGATGTCAAAGAAACCACTCCACTGTCTTGGGAAGTTTGCGACCAATCTATCATATCAAGATCGCACCATCCAACCCTACATCCACGTCATTGATGGGCCTGAGGCGGACTGCCTACTGAGCCTGCCCACCGCAGAATGTGTAAGGCTGGTGGACATGCTATACAAAGTGGATGACAAACTAGACATTACTCAGAATTTCCTTAAGCTGTTCCGAGGTCTCGGGAAGATGAGAAATTGCTAAATTAGACTCCACATCAACAAGCAAATCACACCAGTGGCACAACATCACCGGAAAATACCATTTCATCTACAGGAAGCAGTGGAGAAGGAGCTCCAAGACCTACTCGAGGCCGACATCATAGAAAGAACTGATGGACCAACACCCTGGGTCTCCCCGGTGGTAGTAGTTCCAAAGAAAGGAGAAACGGACAGAGTCCGTCTATGTGTGGACATGAGAGCGCCTAACACCGCGATAGAGAGGGAGAGGCACCCAGGCCCCCACATCAGTGACATGATCCCGTCACTCAATGGAGCAAAAATATTTTCAAATCGGACCTCAACAAAGGATACCACCAACTGGAGTTGCATGAGCGTCTAGGGTTGTTCAGGTACAAAAGACTCAGTTTTGAGGTGTCCTCAGCTGTGGAAACTTTCAGGAAGCAATCAGGAGAACAATCCATCATGTTCCCCATGTACTGAACTACAGTGATGACATCCTGGTATACGGAGCCACCGCTCAAGAACATGACACCGCGCTAGATCGGGTCTGCCATGCCCTGACGAAAGCCAACCTCACGTTCAATCAGGACAAGTGTGAATTTCATAAGCCAACATTAAAATTCTTTGGCCACGCTTTCTCTGGAAATGGCATGAAACCGGACCCCGAAAAAGTAGCGGCGCTAAATGATACACCGAGCCCAGGTGACGTTGGAGATGTGCGCTCGTTCCTGGGTATGGCCTGTTACAGCTCCAGGTACATACAAGACTACGCCACAATAAGTCAACCCCTGAGAACTCTCACCAAACAGGGGCAGCCATTTCAGTGGTCCAGTCAATGTGAAAATGCTTTCAGAGACATCAAGGAAGCTGTGGAGTCTACTGAAAACATGGCCTACTTCAACCCCAAAAAGAAGACAGAAATAACCGTGGATGCCAGCCTGTGGGGCTAGGGGCCATTCTAGCACAGTATGACAGAGATGAAGATCAACGTCACGTAGTAGCGTATGCCAGTAGGAGTCTCACAGACACGGAGAGGGCAAACTCCCAGCCAGAAAGGGAAAGTTTAGCTGTCGTCTGGGCCTGTGACCATTTCCACATTTTTATCTTCGGAAAGCATTTCACCTTGGTCACTGACCATCAATCTCTGATCACAATTTTTGGAAACCCTCGAGCCAAAATGCCGCACGAATAGAGAGATGGGGCCTCAGGTTACAAGAATACATGTACACCATTGTACAAGAGCCAGGGAAAGCTGCAAACCGTGACGACTACATGTCCAGACACCCCATCAGGACCAACAAATCCAAACGGTCGATTGCGGACGAATATATCCATTTCGTGGTAGATCAGGCCAGACCCCCTGCTGTTCCACTGGAAGCAATCTGGGAGGCCACTCAGTCCGACGACACCCTGCAGGAAGTAAAACGTCGCATACAGACAAATAGCTGGCGACATTCAGAAACTAAGGGACAAGGTGACCAAGAGATGTCCGCATTCAAACACGTCCATGATGAACTGTCAATAGCAACAAATGGTCTCATCCTAAGAGACACTCGAATTGTGATTCCCAGACAGTTAAGACAAGGGGTCATCAATTTATCACATGAAAGACACAAGGGCATAGTAGCCACGAAAAGAGCGCTCCGAGAGCGGGTCTGGTTTCTGACACTGGATCTAATGGTGGAAACAACGTTGAAGGACTGCCCACAATGTCAGCTAGTGAGCCGCCCAGATACCCCTGCACCGCTGCAAATGTCTCCACTGCCAGATGGCGTCTGGCAACACATTGCCATTGATTTCTTTGGGCCGTTCAAGTCGGGACAATATGTCCTGGTCATCATGGACGAATATTCCAGATTCCCCATTGCACAACTGTGCACATCCACCAAAGCCTCCAGCGTCATACCAATTCTCGATGAAGTCTTCGCTGCGTGGGGCATCCTCAAGTGGTAAAATCTGACAATGGGCCCCCATTCAACAGCCACGACTTCGCCGAGTTTGCTCAACACCTAAACTTTAAACACCGGAAAATCACACCACTCTGGCCACAGGCGAATGGAATGGTTGAACGATTCATGGCCATGGTAAAGAAAGCCATTCAGCAAGCTCACTCGCAAGAGCATCCAGACAGTGCTCAATGAAGTACTACGTGCATACCGAAACACGCCCCACTCCACCACGGGCAAATGTCCGGCCACCCTCATGCTAGGCTGGTCAGTGTGCACCAGACTGCCCATGATGAATGTCCCGGTGGGTGAACCATATCAGGACTCCGACCACAAGGAAATTGTGGCCCTGGACAGGCTAAAGAAAGAAAAGATAAAGGGATATAAGGATGAACGTCGACATGCCTCTCATGCTGAAATTTGGGAAGGACACTGGGTGTTGGCGCGGCAAGAGCAGCACAGAAAGACTGACTGCAAATATCATGAGACTCCGTTGAAAGTTGTGAGACAGCAAGGAACTATGATCACCGCGGAAACAGACGGAAGGCGAGTCACCAGGAATGTGACACACTTTAAGAAGTGCAGCCCTAGCGTAAAAGAACTATTGACTGAATCACTAGTCAAGAACAATGAACAAGAGACACCGCTCAGCCGCAGTCAGGTATTGATGGGAACTCCTGATGAGCACGAGCGAGATATCCCTGATCCTCAGTCGCGCCCGAGCGGACCATTAGAAAACCGTCTCGCCTCATTGAAGAACTCTAAGTGGTGATCTTCCACGACGTGAAAGCAAAAGGTGCTGATACATTGCTGTGTTTTGTTTTTATTTACAGAGGGGGGAGATGTAATGATGGATGCACATACTCTGGACACTAGGACCTGCCCGAGGGAGAACGAGGGTGGGAGGATAGGGAGGAGCCAAGGGCTGGGGTAGGCAGATAGCCGATGAGCCAGGAGGACGAAGGACGAGAAATAAAGAAGCTCCCGCATAACACCCTGCGTCGATGTCTCTGTATACATAAGGACACTACACATCCCACCTTCTCTCTTTCCTTGCTTTTCATTGGTTCCACTGCATGCTACTTACTTTTCCTTCATTTCTATTAGCTGTAGCATATTTTACTCCATTTACCAATGCTTGTTCCTCGTGTGCTTCTCTTATCGATTTCCCGCAGCCGGAATATTGTTAACATCCGCGTTGGTGAAATCATTTTTTCATGAATAAAGTTTTGCGTCTTTCTGCTTATTCGTCTTGCAGCAGTTTTATATAGCTGTAACTTATCACCGGGCCTCATTTATGTGAAATGACGCATCGCTGCGTGAAAGCAGCGATGCGTCATTTCTCAGTGCACACTCCTTGCGACATACCTGATGTGTCATATTTAATGTTTGACACATCATGTCGCAAGGAGCTACAGATATGTCAGTATTTCTGACGTATCTGTAAGCGCAAAAGTGATGCATTGCTGGAGTGTGCCCCAAAAGTTACGCAACTCCAGCAATGTGTCCTTTCACATGTGAAAGGACCTGAGTCAGTCTTACGCCTGCTGTGAGGCAGGCGCAAGATTATGACGCAACAGCATCCTAGAAGTGATGCAGTGAAATCTTATAGATTTCACTGCGTCACTTCTGTGAGGTTTTTTGCGGGGAAACTCCCCCCCTGCACACAGGGGGGGAGTTTCCCCGCAGGGGTTTACAAAGCAATACATCTGCTTAGATACGTCACTTTGTAAATAGTGCGCAACAGGAGCATGTTTTACGCCGCAAATGCATCACAAAAAGTGACGCATCGGAAGCGCAAAACTGACGCAAGGCCTCATAAATTAGGCCTTAAGTCATTTGCCCAGAATATTAGGATGGTGTGCAGGCGAGCAAGCTCAGCCCGCTGCGCCACATCATCTCCACTCCCGGTAATGGTTGTCAGGGAACTCTTTCCTTTGACCCTTATTCCTGGACGGTGATTGATAAAAGCAGCTTATTTTCGTCAAATAGCCGAATCTGATGCATTACCAATGCTTATCTTTTCATGTTTTTTGGTTGCATTGGGTGCGTTTGGTGGGTGTTGGTTGATAAGCAACGATGTCTGTTATAAATGCCTAAGGAAAAAATCTCCCCGTGCCCCCAAAGCTAGGGATTTTTTATTATTTCCTTACTATTGTGTGCTATTAGAACTGGCCATGAACAATCTTACATTTTGGTGTGTTCATGCCCCACCTAAGACTCTAGGAAAACACTATTGTTCGTAAAGTGCCTTCTTGTAGCATGGAGTGATTCTCACTCTCTTTACTCTCTCTCTACCCTGCCCTCTTTCCATCATCCATGTTCCTTTCTGTCCTGTGTTTTGCTCTGCCCCACTTTCTGTCCCATTTTTCTCCAACAAACGCAAAACCGATGCATTACCAATACTTGTTCAAGAGTTTAATTCCTTATAAACTCATCCCCTTCTCACGGGGCTGGTAAAATTCCTTGCAAAGGAATGCATCTTTTACGTTTTCATTAACAATGCTGTTGTAAATAGAAGTCTGGAGCCGGGTATAATTTAGGTTGTTTTATTCAAGATAGATTTCAGGTCATGTCATCAAGATGGTAATAATAAAAGAGACCTACCAGGAGTGACCTCCTTGTCACTCAGCCTGCCTGGTGCCAACTGCCAGTTCAGACCAGGCTAAGCCATCAACACTCCATGATGTCACCAAAGGTTCTAGTGGTGACATCATGTGGGTGACAATGAAAACCCACAGACAGAAAAGAGACAGGCTAAATATAACACATCTCCTTTCTTTAGGGAAATCAAACAGAATGAAATACGAATAAGTAGAATTAGCCTCAGTGTACACATCCATGTAAAAGTACACAGTACATTCTAAAACAAGCCATTGAGATAAACGTACACAACACATACTAAAGGTAGAGCATAAAGATATCATTCGCACTACCTTACATCTTCAGGTAATCGGTAACAAGTCCCAAAGGTAATAACTAACAAATCAAAATACAACTAGTCCCAAGTCCCATCCCCTTTCCTTGGGAAACATGAACACAAATTGATTTTGTGACAAAAATGGAGCCCACTTTGCTCCGTAACGGGGTACAACTCTTCCTGTGAACCACACCTTGGAGTAGCCATTGCTCCGCCCCCAATTTTCTAATGGGGTACTCACCACCCTTAAATTTAAAAAAACACTCTGCGCCGTAACGGGGTATAACTCTCCCCGTGAACCACACCTTTGAGTAGCCATTGCTCCGCCCCCAATTTTCTAGTGGGGTACTCACCGCCCTTAAATTAAAAAAAAAAACACTCTGCACCGTAACGGGGTACAACTCTCCCCGTGAACCACACCTTGGAGTAGCCATTGCTCCACCCCCAATTTTCTAATGGGGTACTCACCACCCTTTAACTAATTTCCAAACACAGTTTGCTCTGAACCAGGGCACACAACACCATATGAACCATAACTGCATAACTGGGACACATATAGTCCCACAACCATGAACCTCACCCTGTGAACTTATAACAATTGAAGCATATAGCTTAAACACACAACTTCATGCCACCCCCAGGACACAAAATTGCGGCACACACCACTCTCTTGCCACTCACCACACCTGAAATATATTTAACGGGCACTCACCACCCCAAAATACATGAGCCAAAAACGCACAAGGTACACACCATCCCAAAATAAACAACAAAAACCACTACTGATTCAGTCTCAACCCCACACGAACCACGAGACAAACATTACAATGACCAGCAAAATAATGAAAGAGAAAGTCCCGTGCTCCGGTGAGCGATCTCTCACCCGAGGTTACCAACGAAGTAGGGATCCTTGCTCTCCACAAGCCAGTAGCAGTATTATTCCAGGGAACGCCAAAGCAGTGGCGTAACGAAACCTGAGGGGGCCCCCCTGCAAAGTACATGGAGGGGGCCCCTCATTCTCCGCGCCAGTCAAGAGCTCTCCAACCAGCGACCCGCCATATTGCAGGGGCTCACCCCAGCCATAAAAAAAGGATTCTGGTTCCTCCATTGGTCACATCTGCCCTTTTATCAGGTGATTTACATACATCAGTACATTTTGCTGCGCCCTCCAGCAAAGTTACATAACACTGCCTCCAGCCATCCACCAAACACATCCTTCTATGTAATGTTAATGATCCACCTTCAAGCGAAGCCTGCTCAGTTAACCACCTCCAAACACAGACCACTGCCTTCGTGCCTGCTACTAACGCATCCATCAACTCTACTCTCGCCCCTACGAAACCCGCAGTTATGCTTTTCCGCCCGCCTTTTCAAACCACCCCTCGGATGTCACTGCAAACCTGTGACTGCCGCCCACTGGTCCCCTGTCCACCACAGACAGAAAGACTGATGGCCGGTCCCCATGTAACCGCTGCCTACCAGTAAAGACAGAGCCTTTCAGCTGCTCCCCTCCCCCAATGCCACTGTGGTAGTTTAAAACATGTTAAACAATCTCTTCAACTGACCACCCCAAAACAGATCTTCCTGCTAGCCTCTACAGCATCAAAGCCATTCCTGCTACTTTTCATCTTCTGAATGATGCAAACAATAATATTAAATGTACAAAGGATCCTATATTTGTTTCCTCACACCAACATTAATTTACACTATGTTCCCCACTAAACCATACCTCCTGTCAGAGGCAAACCTGATCCCATGTGTAGCACCAAACAGCAAGTACCCCAAGGACAAACACCAGAGAGAATGTGCGATTCATGTAATTAAACCTATAGTGACAACGTAGCATTTCCCCACCCACTGTCAGCCCAGCGAAGTCTGCAACCGCATAGTAGCCATCAATACCAGCAACATCTAAAGCGCATTTCCACTTCCTTTCAATGGCAGCTCCGGATAAATATACCTATGACTTCTGGGCGGCATCTACCACAGACCACAGCATTCTTTGTTTCCCTAAGACTAACCAAATGCTGTCGGTGAACGCTCCTTCTTTACTAATAACTAAGGGAGGATAACAAAATAAAATATAGTATTTTCTTATGCAAATAGCGTATCAAGCACTTGCTGCCCGCAGTCCTCACCAGATCCACATGTTTCAATATTCTGCTATCGCACCATCCAGTCAACCCTATTATTATCTGGATATGTTTTTTATCCCTTTCATGAACTGAGAAAGGCAATACCTTGCACGAAAACAAGTCCTGTTAAAACCTTTGCTACTTATACAAGCACTTATATGTTTTACTAACTGTCATTTTAAAGCAAACAGGTAACTCATTCTCGGATTGGAATTACAGCTTAGAAGTGTGGAAGTTAATACTGAGACGTAGGATGATTGTGTGCATGTCTGGCAGAGCTGCATGCGCACACAATGCAACAATGCAATTTAGCTTAACAAATTGTTCATAAATGTACCGGAAGGTAAAGAAACTGCCCATATTATTTTTACAAAGAAAAATAGACAAGCGTCCACTTTAAACCCCATGACATAAAAGCCTTAGCATGCCCAGCATGTCCAAATCCACGCCACCTAATTCAGTCCTGCCAAGTACCACGCATCTGGTGTTAAACTAACACATTTCAGTGTGGTGATCCGCATCACCGCACTGGAATGCAAAATCACGCATAACAGGCATCGTGCCTCCTCGGGTAGCACTGCTAATCAAAGCTGGTGTAGTATTTCCATGTGGCCAATGTCTTTTTTCTGGTGCTTTCCCTGTCTCCTACACAATAATGCAGTAATTTTCGTTATGCAGTACAGCTGCCTGCGTGGTAGTCCTGTAATGAGTGTCCCTTTACTATGCCCGCAACATTTTGCCGTATTTCTATAGTGTGTCCATAAAGTTTGGTCTCTAGAGGATTTGTTGCAGGCGCGTGCGCCATGCCCCAGCAGCCCTACGATGTCAGCCGCTTTGAGTGCGACATCTGCAAGGACTGGTTCCTGACAGGAGCTAGGGGCTTGAGAAGGGCACCAGAGCTCTGGAGTGGGTGATGTTGTGACCCAGGATAACCTCCGCCTCCCTGCGGGGAGCGATCTGCAAAAACGGCAGCTCTGCATGGAGAAGCCGGGATCTAAGATTCCAACACAATGACACCACAGCTCTGAAGTGCCCAATTTAGCATCACACTGGGCCGCCCACCGGCGTCATGCTGACTGACATGCATTGTCAGACCAGTGGGTGGTGCGGAGCACACAGCAGCACAAATGCACATGTTGGGTTTAGGTCAGAGAATTTTTCCGACCAGCCCAGTCATGCGCACTAGTGTTAGCTGTGGCTGGTGGCTGCGCATTAGGAGAGCGAGGGTTGATCAACGCTGCAACCCTCAGTCTCCTAATGGGCGGCAGGGCAGCGAGTATCCCTGCTAAGCCAATTCTGGTGCTGCTGGGGCAGCATCGGTATTGGCTGAGAGGGGTTGCCAGTGACGCAGCTGTACCTGTTGAAGAGCACCAACGCTGGACCCTGGTCAAGGAGCAGAGGCGGTGCGGTACCGGCAAGGTAAGTTTTTATTTTAATTTTCAACTCCCCCAGCCTCCACCCCCGCAAGTATTGTGAACCACAACTGTGTTAATTCTTTTTTAAAGTTAAAAGATTTCAGAGTGTCCATACCAGCTCTTTTTCCAATAAAATATTTTTGTATTGATGTTTAAAAGGCCAAAATAAATGGATGGAATACTATTTAGATAATGTCCAATCCACTGGAATGTATTCAGGGCACGCTGTGCCAACTGTGATTCTGTGACTCATCTGGCAGATTCATCACAATGTTATTTATTTCATTTAGTCAGAGTTTTTATAGAGTTCAAACCTACATGCCAGGGCACCAGTGTGCGGCATAATTAGTACAGTCACAAAGGCACACTTCACGATTGGTTCCATCTTTAGGCACTAATAGTATTATTATTGTTCACTAACTCTGAATGGACCTTGGAAGGATGCAACGTTTAGTAGCCACTGCAAGATGTGAAGCTGTAGTTTTCAGTTTTCACACAGATCTCTATAGTGGGTGCCATTAGTCCACTAAAGAATTTTACAGACAGTAGGCGAAGACATAGGCGAAAACTAATGATCAGCCGGCCTAAGAACTATGCTGAATTCAAATAGATGCAGGACATAGATTGAAGGTGAAAGTTACTCATGGGTGAAATGGTTGCCAAATGGAAACTGTTGAGAAGTGATTCTTCATATGATCTTTTTTAAAAGCTTATAGATTTGTTGTCGACCACACCTAGCCTTTGTGGCTGTGAGTATAGTGTTAGGGTCATTTATCCAAGCACAGCACCTCCTTTATCCCCCCCCCATCACTCCAAACAGTAACTCTCTCTGCTCTTCCCAGCAGTGAACTGTCCAATTGTGAAAATGTGCCTGTTACATACAGTACGTCGCTGCCAGAAGCATACCGAAGGCCAATCACTTTTTTGATGTGTGATCCTTACAGTGCTCAAAATAAAAGGGTTTTGGTGATCGAAATACAATATATTGTTATCACTTGTGTTTAATGCAAAATGACTTTATTCCCCACCATGATAAAGTGACACAGTTTTTGCGGTACCCTTTCAACTTCAGCACATTCAGGGATACACACACAGACACTTATGAGCTTTGTAACTTGGTACAGATATTAACTAACTCAGAGGCACTATTTTTTACAAAGGTTCACTGTGTGCACAAAGCTGCATAGAGGCTGATCATGTGCACAGTGCTGTACCAGAGTTGGCAGGGCGCACAGTGCCAGACAAGAGCAGTTAATATTTAGTAATGCACAGAGGTTCAATAAGAGGGGGCGCTCATCTGCATCTTGACTAACCGCCAATCGCGCTGTACCAGGAAGTGCTGATCCCATCCCACTCTGCCTCCACTCTCTCCAGTTTGTACTCCTGCTCATCCCTACTCTCTACCGCTACACCCTCACTCATGCTCTCCAAGCTTTCACTCACTCTCCACTGCTCCTTCACTTGCCTATAACTCCTCTTTTTTTCTGACACATTTGTCCTATCTTCTCTCCATCTCTCTGCTTCTTCTCGCTGTCCATTCCCCTATCTCTCTGACTGGTCATTAGACCTGCCTGTCTCTCTCTCAACCAAGTCTTCCATACATCTTACGCATTTGCTTTCCCCCTCCTTCCTCACCCTTTTACAATGTCCCACTCTCCCAGATCTTTCTATTACATACTTCAACCTTTTCACACTACTCCCTCCTTCTTGCTCACCCCTCTCCTAATTACACTTGTGTTTCTCCCATCTTTATCTCCCCTTTATATTCCCCTCCTTCTAACACCTCCTCCTCCCTGTGCCTGCACCTTCTCTCGGCAGAATGCCCCCTTCACACACTATCCTTTCCTCCCATTTACCGCCATTATCTCAAAAAATTATTGGGGTGGAACCCCCCTCATCCCAAATGTTCTCAGTTGGGCTTGTTTGTTTGCTCACTCGCGATATAACACTCTTCCCGCAACTTTTACGCCCTCCCACTTTCAAAACTCACCAGCCGCCACTGTTCACACAACATATTTACACTTAACTGCAAAAGACCTATTTACCCTCCACAAAATGCAACTCTGTAACATGCTGCATAATTCCACTTCGCACAATTATACACCACACCATGCCACATAATTCCACACGTCACACAATTCCACAGTTAAACCTCACACAATTCATCACACAACATAATTACACTCCACATAATACCACTCAGCAACACATAATGTACCTCCACATAATTATTCTCTACTCCATATTGCATAAATACATTCCACACAAATCCAGTCTATGCCACGTAGCAACATTCCACATAATTACACTGCACACCATGCCACATTATTTCACTACACAGATCTAATCTACACAACACAAATCCATAACTTGCAATTGTATCCCAAACCATATATGACTTGCATATATGCAAATGCATATATTGCAAAACCATATATTGCAAATGTGTGTTTACCTTCCAATGGGTCCCAGCAGATCCTGTTCCTGGAGGGAGCTGCAATCCTTCTCTTGCATCAGCTCTCCTCTCTGTGCTGCCTCCTGCTTTAACTGGGCCCCCACCCCCATCCTCTTTCCGAGCCTCCTGCGCTCTGACAGAAGAGAAACAATGTCACTTGAAACATTGTTTCGTTTCAGTCCTGGGCCAGAGCGTGCAGGCTGCTTTAGGCTGCTTAAAAGAGCAAGGCTCTCTCTCACCTAGCGAGGGGGCCCCCTTCATTTAGTCCCCTTCCTGGGGGGCGGGGGGGGGGGGGGGCTGTTCCCTGTGTGGCCCTGTTCAGCTCCTGAGAGCGAGGCCTCACAGTACAAACCGCAATAACAATGCAAGGATTGTTATGCTTTTAGCTCGGTGGAAAACAGGCTGCCTTCCACGAGCTGTTCTTTTTTGAAGCATTGGGGGCACGAGGGGCCCCCCTTGGATAGTGAAGCCTGGGGGCCCCCCCTGGATAGTGAAGCCTGGGGGCCCCCCGCACTGCGTGGGCTGCGGGGGCCTGTGTTACGCCCCTGCGCCAAAGGTGAAGGTATCTTTTAACTGTGAACCCCTTGCAATGTCCACTCGGTATCTGAGCACAAGCCATATGAAAACAATCCAATTCCATAGCTCACAACATGTCTTCCAAAACGGCTTGCATGTTTTAAAAGTGGTTACTCTCTGCCAGTCCTTTGTGCAGCATAACCCAAAAGCCTTGTATTTGCAGCGAAGGATCATTCCCATGGTGACGATGACACAAACTCTAAACACTACTTTGAAGCAAAACGACGTCTGTACCAATATGGTGACGCACATACCACGTCACACCGGGTGGCTCTCGGCACGCAGGTGCCTGACAGACGTGAGAGAGCGTTCTTGACCCGGCCATCCTCTCACGACATCAGAAAGAAAACACTAGGTAGATTCCAAGCGCATTACCTTGCTCGCGCTGTGTTTTAAAATAAAACGACCGTTTAAATGTGAAGTGCTGCGCAGTGAAATAACGAAAATGATTCTGCTCCAAGTGCATTTTTCCCTCACAAAACTTTAAACTTAACAAATAACTTTCGCAGCGAGCAGTATATGCTCCATGTCTCTATGCAGCTGTCAATAATCCGATCTCCTCGGGAGTCAAAAATTAACTTGACAGGAGCTGCCAGCTCACAAGTACATGACAATAATGTGAGGGTAGGCAATTGGCTCACGTTAAGTACAGGAAAAAAACACTCTCCCAATCAGAGCAGCCACAGCCATAAATCTTCCACCTCCAAATTGTTTTCCAACATTGCGCTTCCAACGTAAAATCTTGTGCAGACCCAATCTTTGATGAAACACTTTTAAATGCAGGGCAAACAGTAAAATTTTGTGCACACCAAACTTTGATGTCAACACTTTTAGGGCAAACAGTTCCAACTACGTAGAAAGAATCACAACGCCCCGGGCTTGCAGGCTGTCCAAATGACAAAGGACACTGGTGGGTCTAACTCGGGCGCTTTTGTCTTTTACTTGAGTTACAAAGTGTTTCAATACAGTTCTTTAAATACACAGTCTCTTCACTTTTAGGTTCCTTGTTACCTTCCGTTTCCTGCACGCTGCACGCTGTAAGTTCTTTAACTCTTGCTCCTTTCCTCTGCACGCTGTAAATGGACTCCAGGTTGCCCAAACGTCGCCAAAAATGTTGTAAATAGAAGTCTGGAGCCGGGTATAATTTAGGTTGTTTTATTCAAGATAGATTTCAGGTCATGTCATCAAGATGGTAATAATAAAAGAGACCCACCAGGAGTGACCTCCTTGTCACTCAGCCTGCCTGGTGCCAACTGCCAGTTGAGACCAGGCTAAGCCATCAACACTTCATGATGTCACCAAAGGTTCCAGTGGTGACATCATGTGGTTGACAATGAAAACCCACAGACAGAAAAGAGACAGGCTAAATATAACAAATGCCTTATTCTGTACATATTCTAAAAAATCCCACTGCTTTACCAGAGGGCAAAAAAGACATTGCATGGGCCAGACCCAATCTTTTTACATTTCTTTGTACATTTCTTACAGATATGATTCGATAAATCTTCAAAGCAATGTGTGTTTTTTTTCATTCTCTTAGTGAGGTTGCCTTTTCTTGAGCACCTTCGGTAGTCCTGATGCTGATGTCTTTAGCTGGCCTGTGTGCTGTATCCATTTAAATTTCTGAGGGGTGTAAGTTTAAACAACATCACACTATAGGCATCTGTGTGTAACAGAGGTTACCGGATTTGTGAGTTTTTCAGGAATATCCACACTACTCACATGTCAATCGGTGGATAAACATCATTTTCATGCTTACACCACGCTCAACTAATAATCCAATTTCTTAAATTGGTATACAGTGGTAGGGTCTAGTATTTGTGTTTGTGCAGTCCCACTCAGTGATTATTGTAAAACAGAAAAGCCCTAATAATAATCTGACAAAAGAATTGATTTCTCCTTGATTGGCCATATTTTTTATTTTTCTTAAATTTAAGCGCTGTCCCACATTTGTTCACCTGTTACGCATGTTTGGAAAAATGGAGTTGGAGTTAAGAAGCATTGATACTCTCAAAGCGACAGAGTTGAAAAAACTCTGCAATGGGAGAGGGTTGATCATGGGAAAGAGGACCACAAAAGTTAACTTTTAACCAGGTCGCCAGAATGCAAGCTGCGACAGAAGAGCAGAAGGGGAGTAAACCAATTAGCAGTGTGTCCTCCCACAACCTGCCCCCTGAGGAGCTGAAGTACAGGACAGGTGAGAGGGAGCTTCAACTGCAGCTGGCCAAGCTGAAATTAGTGCAGAGTAGAGAAAGGCTGAGGCTGACAGGACATTGGTGGAAAATAAACTTTTGTTGGCTCATGAATTGAGTCCCAAGGAGCAGGACATAAAAGCCAAACATCTCAGAGTCCCGCAGAAATGGTGGCAGCTACAACGTAATGTCCAATGGAAAAAGGAAGGTCCAAATCCCTAAAGACCTTGTGCCTAGTTATGTGGTGTGGGGTGATACTGACAAGTAGTTTGCTGCATATGAAGTAGCTCTGCATAAGCATAGGGTGCCAGGGAGGACTGGGGTATAGTCTCTGAATATATGTGCCAAATGTTGGGAGGGACACCTTGTTGAGCTTAGAGGTAGTTGGCTAGATGTCCCATGTTCCCATGAAGGCAGCCCTTGTCACCAAGTTCAGGCCCACTGCCTGAGAAGTATAGATGAAAATGTAGGGACAACCAGAGTCGGTCTGACCAGTCTTGAGTGGATTTTTTGGAATACGCTGGTAAGCCACTGAATGAGGTTGTGTGAGGGTCAGCAATGTGAGTGATGTTGATTGTTGGTTTACCTGATTTTAAGGGAGCAATCAGTAATTGATTAACAAAGTTACACCAACCCCTGATAGACACTAAGGTCACTGTACGAAATAGCTTGCAAAGGGGGTAGACATCTGGATCAACACTGTGTGGGAAAACCTACACGTTCTCCACACCATTCCACCCTAAGACCGATGGGTTTCCTGAAAGGTTTAACAAGACCCAGAAGGGCATGATTATGGGTCTACCAGAACCCAAGAGGCGTAAGTTGGATATCCTCTTTCCATGTTTACTTTTTGGGTACCTAGAGGTGCCTCAGAAGGAAGTGGGACTCAATCCCTTTAAACTTTTATTTGGTCACCTGGTGCTTGGACCTCTCATTCTTGTCAAGGAAGTGTGGTCTCAAGCTTGCAAGAAATGCTTTATGGATGTAGTGAGCTACATCTTGGCACTTAGGCCTCAGATTAAACACTTCTGTGATAAAGCCACTGAGAACCTGGAGGCCAGCTAGCAAATTATGAGGCACTGGTACATCGAAAAGGTCACTCTTGTGGAGTACTAAACTGGCCAAAAGATGTGGGTTATGGAGCCTGTGGAGCCCTGGACCTTAAAGGACAGTGGTAAGGACCCTGTAAGGTCAGAGTGGAAGAGGGATGTCACCTACTTGATGGACCTCAAGACATCCAAGATCCTCTTAAGGTTCCAGCATGTAATCTGCCTCAAACGCCACTTTGAGAGGTCTGAAGTAATCATGCTCCTGGTGAGAGATGATGGTGTGGAGGAGGAGAGTGAGTCTCTTCTCTCCTGTCTGTCAAAGAGCAGAATGGATCAGTGGAAGGAGTTGGGCTCTCCCCTACCCTGACCTCAGAGCTGAACTTGTTTGGGCAGTTTGCCTTGCTTCTCTGACTTGCCTCTGGCCTCACCACTTGGTGTACACATGATATTGATACTGGAGACAGCATGCCTGTCAAAATCAAAATGTATAGGCTATGTGACAAACTGAGAGCCAGTATTGAAGATGAGGTCTCAAATATGATGACAATAGGAACGATGGAGCACTTCAACAGTCCTTGGTTCTTAGTTCAGTCCTGTGGTTTTGGTACCCAAGGCCACCCTATTGGATGCTGCTAAAGGGGGCTAAAGAGAGGTCTGCATTCTCCACACCAAGGGGATACTTCTAGTTTTGAGTGATGTTCTTTGGGTTAAAGAATGCCCCTGCCACCTTCCAGAGGTTGGTCAAGCAAGTCCTAGCTGAACTGGAGGACTTCAGTGTTGCCCACTAATCTACTTTGATTGCATCTCAGTCTTCACTTCTAGTTGGAATGACCACCTGCACCACCTCTGGGCAGTGCCTCAAGTTCTGCAGAGGGCAGGTCTGGTTAGATAGTCCAGGATTCTGTGGCTTACTTGGGTAACTAAGTCAGTTGGGACAATGTGCAGATCCTCCAGGCCAAAATGCAAACCATTCTGCCTTGGGACAGCACCCCCTTCCCCCACCTGCCCCCAAGACCCAGAGAGAGGTGAGAGACATCTTAGGCCTCACTGGTTACTAAAGGAGATCTGTTGAGGAATGTGGCACCCTTGTTGCCCCCTTGACAGGGCTGATTTACACAAAGCAGCCAAAGAAGATGGCCTGGACAGAGGCATGCCAAAATGCATTTGACACCTCGAAGGAGACCTGGTGCAAAGTAGCAGTGCTCAAAGGATGAGAGTTCTCTAAAGAGTTAATTGAACAAACAGACACATCATAGCATGGCATTGGGCCTGTTTTCTCTGCTGAAAGATGAAAGCTTGGTCCAACCTGTAGCCTTTATGAGCAAGAGGCTACTGCCCAGGGAACCGAGGTTGAGTGCAATCGATGGGAACACCTTTGCAGTGGTCTGGGCTCTGAAGAACATTAGATCATACTTTTTTGGGACTCACTTCCGGGTTCCGTCACAGACCCCTCAGTTGGCTAATGCAGAAGAGGGATAAGAATCCCAAGCTGATGCAGTGGTCCAACTGCTTACAGGAAAAGGACTTTACAGTGGAACATTACCCAGGGACTAACCACACCATTGCTGATGGTCTTTCCAGGGTTCAAGGAAGGAGAAGTCCCATTAGAAAGGCTAATTCTCAGTGCTTTCTGCTGGGGGGCCCTGGCATCCTTTGCGTAGTATTCCCCAAACATTATGGCTTCACTCCCTGTTTTTTTGGCTGAAATCATTTTTGTTGGTATTAGGACTCTGTGCAGTTTACCCCTGCTAGCCAGGGCTAAAGTGCTTCTGCTTAAAGCTTAGTAACATTGTCCTATACCTAATTGGCGCATTTAATTTACTTGTAAGTCCCCAGAAAATGGTATTGCCTGTACCCAGGGCCTAGGCAGCAACACTCATTGTGACACTTACAAAAGTAGCACTGTAAAACTTGTCTCACGCCTGCCACTGCAGCCTGTAGTGCAGTTTAAAGGCTGTATTTCGAACTAGCAAAATAAACCTTGTGCCAGACCTAGGACTTCCTTTTTAATGCTCATAGGTCACTCCTGAGGTAGGCCTTAACCACTCCTAGGGTACAATACATGGTAATTAAAAAGTAAGACATGCATGTTTAAGCTTTACACGACCTGGCAGTGAAAAATCTTGACATGAATTTCACTGTTGTAAGGCCTTTCTCTCCCATAGAATATCACTGGGTTACATTATTACATTTATTAAGTGCTATCTTCAGATTGAGAGAAAATAGAGATATGCGGTCTACACTCAAATTAACTTTAATTTAAAATCCTATTTAAGGAAGAGGTCAGATTTTAAGTTGCAATTTTTAAAATGCCATTTTTTGTCCAAGTTGACTGTGTGCCTTTCTTTTATTGTCCTGGGTCACATGACTGTAAATGGCTCTCCAGTTTGTTGTGTATTGCTTCCGGGCAGTAAGACCAAAGAAGCCTAAGTGTGAGGGGAGAGGGTCTTCCTGACATAACAACTGGGGAAAAGTTTGAGCCTGCCCTGATTACATTTCAAAGGGACCCACATGCAGCACACAAGGGAACCTGACACCAGGCCTGCCCTTGCGTTTGTCACCCACAACAGTGTGAGGCCGGGACCACTGGAAGGGTAAGAACTGACCATAACCAGTTTTAGGGGCAGGTCAGGGAATTCCACATAAAGGCTTGCACCAGGTATACAAATGGGAACTTCAGAATCCACCATCAGAATACTCCTGTGCCTGTGAAAGAATCAGAAGAAGGACTTCTCTGCTGCCAGAACAACTGCTCTTCTGCTGCAAGGACTTCCTTGCTGTCGCAAGAAGAAAGATTGGACTTGCTTGCCTAGTTCACAGGCTACCCAGAGTAACTCCATGGGTCAGCTAGCTGATCTTCTGTGTGAGTCACAAAGGCAATACAACAGACTTTGAAATGTATTCTGGTAGGTTAGTGTGTTCCTTTTGTTAGCCTCTAGAGGCCTCCTTGCAATTGCCTATCCTACCAGCAACAACTGGACCTGCCTAGACCTGCCTGAGCCATGCTGGTGGCCTCTACAGGAGTGAGTCCATATCCCCAAGAGGTGCCCCAGGTCCTGGACCATGAGCTTGCATCAGTGTGAAATCCTCTTTAGGAAAAAGTGAAAATCCTGACGTTTGTGCTACTCGCAACCACAAAAGTGACTTGTTTGTGCTTAGAATCAACCTTCTCGACAACTAAAAATGCGAAGTTCCAGCGGGACCTGCTCTTTGCACTGCCAGCAACTGTCCGCAGTGACTGACAACGCGTGACCTGTACTTCACATCAACAACGACCATCCTCGATGATCAACCAAAGCAAAGCTCCAGCCATGACCAGCTCTTCGAGCTACACCAACAACCCATGATGCTCCATAAACTCTTTGAGCTGAAGCCTTCTCCTTGCGACCCTCTTCAATGCAAATGAAACTCTTCACACTGGACTTAAGAAGGTAAATCTTTAGCAGGACTAACCTGGTCCCTGTATCTGGCCCATGCTCCATCTCACCTGGCCTGAATTTCTGACTGTCCCCTGGCCTAGCATGATCAGATATGATCGGCTGGCGCTTTCTTCTTTTTGGTGCAATTTTCACTTGAAAGTTTTTAAAAATCAGTATATTCTGTTCTGCTGGCTGTTTTTTTATTATGTTGGTATGATTTTATTTATTAAAATTTACTCTAGTTTTTTTTAATGGTTTGGGGTTTTTCTTGTGTTGTATTTCACTTTATTACTGTTTGTGTGCTGAATAAATACTTTATACATTGCCTCTAAGTTAAGCCTGACTGCTTGCGAGCTAAGCTACCACAGGGTTTAGCACAGGTTAACTTGTTGACTGTTTGTCGTTCTCCCTGACACAGATTGCGTTTATTATTTGAGTGGGGCTTCCACCCCGCTCAACAGATAACCCAATTTCTTTCAGGAGCATTATATCACAGGCTTCTCACAGGACTACACTTTTCAGCCTGAAAATTCACGTGTAGATTTATCATGCAAGTCTGACATTTATCAATTATTGATGAGGCAGCTAAATAGGTTATACTATTAGATGGTATCAGATACTTCATTTCTCCTTCCCTCAAGATCATTTTTGATGTTTATTTGTTCTTATTATAAGGGACTTTTCCCACTTGGCGTAACAGGAATTGCACTCGCATCAGATTTTTGTCCCAGGCCAGAAGTGTCTGAAGCGTTTGAATGCAAGTGGAGACTACAATGTCCCGTTTGTCAATCAATCACTTCAAACCAGAAGGAAACATTTGACATTTGTCACTCTGTCACTTATGACAAGATGGTTTTTCGTTTTATTATTATTACTGTCTAGATGGAATTTCCTGCAGTTATCTGTTGTGAAAAAAATATGTGGTTTCACCAACAAACCCTGGTGGTGTTCCTGTACCAAGTCATCCCTGGTACATAAACACCAGACACAGAATGACCCAAAACGGTGTTCTTCACTCTGGATGACTGCCAATGAGGGCCTCGGTGTCAAAATAGCAATTTTTTAAATTGGAATGGTGGCTTATTTCATTCATCCTGAACTCATTCAACAGAGTAATGAAGCAGTGATTTGCAGTCGTGAGCTGTAAATTATTAACGCATTTGTTTGCCAGTAGTGACCATTTCACTGTCATGTACAAGAGCAAAGATCAGAATTTCTCAAACCAGAAGTTGTCACTCAGTTAAAAAAATATTGAATAGCTTTTTTTACTACAATGCAGTGCTGTAATTCAGTGTCAAGCGGCTTGCAAGTTTAATCACAATGAAAAGCCGTGACCCACTGTGAAATTAATCGAAACTGTATTCGACAGATTGTTTAAACTGCCCAAGACTATTGCGACAATGTGAACTTAATTATCAGATTTTTTAATACAGTCGTCTACGTTCCTTCACTGTAAAAATGAATTTAGCAGATCTGTTCCCTGTGAAAATAATGATCTGAATTTGTGAGCCACTTGCTGGATCCCATTCAGAGTAAATTACATTAGCCCATTTTAAACCAGTGCTCGGCTGTCATTGCAGAGATAATTATACCATTTTCAGCACAGTTGTACGTTCATTCAGAGGTTTATGATTGGCAGACTAGCATTACAGTGTACAGTTAATTAACATAATTAGATAGAGCTGTGTAATGCATCATTCAGGCTATAGTTAGATGAAACGAGTCCTCACTTAAATTGCTTTGTGATGACCTTCACAGGTAGGCATGTAATGCTAAAGCTGACTACTTACTTGCATATATCGCGTTGTTGAGCAATCCAAGAGTTACTGAAAAAGGTTTCCGAGGACTATCATTGTGTCTACAAAAGGAACATGCTAAGCTGGCAGATTACACTTCAAAGGGGCACATGCATCAAGCATGTTTGCCTGCGCAAAAGGGCCTATTCTGCAAATCAGCCCGTTTGCGAACACAAAAAATGCTTTTCAGATGCAGCGAACCCCAATTTGCAATTCGGTAACTTGTTACCGAATCGCAAAATGGGTTTGCGATTTGGTATTTGGAAGGAGCATGTTTTGGGCGTCCCTTCCAAATAACGAATCCTAACGGTAGGCATGAATGTTTTGTGACTGTGATTACGGTCGCAAAACATTCGCATCTTACCACCTACTTCAAGTAGGTGGTAACCCATTCGCAAATGGGAAGAGACCCCTTCCACTTTGTGAATGGTTGTAAAAGCATTTTTAAGAGCAGGCAGTGGTACCATGGACCACTGCCTGGTCTTAAAAAATGAAAAAAACTTTTCATTTTACTTTTTGTAAAGCATCGCGTTTTCCTTTAAGGAAAATGGGCTGTTTTACAAAAAAAAAAGATTGCTTTATTTAAAAGCAATCACTGACATGGTGGTTTGCTGGCCTCAGCAGGCCGCCATCCCTGTGACTTTTACGATTCCTAGGGGTCGCAAATTGCAATCTACCTCATTAATATTAAGGAAGTAGAGCGATTTGAGACCCCCTCTGAATTGCAATCTGAAACTCTTTGAGCTTTATGCATTGTAAATTGCAACTACCTAATTGTGATTCTATTAGGAACTTGCAATTAGGTATTCGCAATTTACGATTTTGATGGCTTTAGCCCAAAGTCTGTTGTATTGCCTACAAATCATGTCAGGGCACTAAGCATGACTACTTGACTTCTACACCCCAATCCAACCTTGCCCACACAACAGGAGAAATCCCATGCCCAGGTTCACAATGGGATAGCTTCACAAGGAACGTACACACCAATAGGCATTTTCAGCATATGGTTCAAGACTATGTAATGGACGCCCCTTTTCTCCTCTATGGTTCCTTTAGGCACAGGTCTGCGATTCGAGGGTATCATTAGATAGAGACTGCATACCCTGATGATGTATATAGCATTCAACCACTCTTAGAGCATAGATTTTTTATTTATAATTACCCTAAATAAAAATTTAAAATATATAAACAAGCATTGTCAAAGCCAATTGGTCTCAGCAATCACAAAGGTATTGGCATTAGTGTTGTTAATGTCTTTTAGCCATGTTTAGTTATAGTCCCTCTAACAGTTAACCTTTGGACTATGTTTCAAGCTGCGTAAAACACAAAAAGTGCTTAAATGTATAAAAAATTAATAGGCAGATAAAAGATTGATAGGCAGATAAAAGATAGATGCACAGATAAAAGATAGATAGATAGCTAAATAGCTAGCTAGCTAGCTAGCTAGCTAACTAGATAGATAGATAGATAGATAGATAGATAGATAGCTAGATAGATAGATAGATAGATAGATAGATAGATAGATAGATAGATAGATAGATAGATAGATAGATAGATAGATAGATAGATAGATAAATAGATGAGGAAAAAAGGGGACAAAGATTCTGGATTCGAAAGGGAGATGGGTTTTATCAACAGACAGCCTTCCCTCCCCGAGTGCCTGAAGTCCTTCCCAGCTACGCTTTCGTTCTGCACTTAAAGTAATAGACAAACGGGTTGTTTTAGTCATTACTTATTCATTTTAATTTTTTATGCCCGTTGTTCTTATGACTTGGCTCTCAGTTTCCTCCTGACAGTAAGTGGGGTCTGGAACTGGCAAAAGTTGGGGCAGTGGTACAACAGCCTAAAACCAAACGCATACCTGAGTTGGTTGTTAGGGTCTCTTAATAATATTCGATGCATCGGTGCCTTACTGTTGTACCCTTTGATCGAGACCTTTTCATTTGACTCTTGCTTTGTGAACTATCCGGCTCAGAATAAAGTAGAGGAATTATCCTGTCCATTCAGAATCCATCAAGAAATGCAAAGTTGCAAGAAAAAGACCACATGCAGTTACTCAATGGTGGGACGCACTTTTTTGTAAAATTTTTTACTGCATTCAGATGATCGAGTAATGAAAATTACTCAAAGCCTCTTGCTGATCGAGACAGCCAACCAAGGTAGTTAAATGCAAATATTGCTGCTGAGAACACATCTTAAAACTCTGCGTCAAAAGCGTGGGTGCACGAAAAGCTGACAAGTTTAGGTAAGAAACACTGCTGGGCCTAATTGATGACAGGCACAAAGAGGGAATTGTTGGCACTACTCTCAGTGCGCATGTCAATTTGGCCAGCCATCTTAGAATGGCCAAACCGACAGACACTAACATCTCCTAAACCTAAGCTTCCTTGCTGGGTGGAAGGAACAGTAGGCACAGAATCCCAGTCATGCGGGGACTGGAAACCCATTCCACTTAGGCCAATTCTAGTGCTTCTCTCATGCTGGGACCACCATGAGGGAAGCAACGGGATTGGCCATAGGGTGGTCTGAGAGCCTCAGCCTGTGCAGAGCCTTTTTTGTCCCCCGGGGGAACCACCACTTTCACCTGATACCAGCTGCTACTGGAATAAACTTCAACTTCTTAAAGCCCTTAGAGATAATATGACTTTATTTGTAATACAGTCACTATCAATATACACCAAGGCCTATCCGGGCTTACCAATGACAACTTGGGTCAAAATAGATGCCTACATCATGGATCCCCTGCTGCTTACGGTGGGGTCTACTACTTAAACAGAAAATCAGACTTTCAAATTAAAATCACTGCTTCTACCAAAAAACAATCTAGATATTCAATAAACATCTAGGGATTATTAAAGTTGAAAGGCTAAATGCATTCATTTGCTTTTAACAATGAACTTCAAATGATTGCACACATTTTCTGCTGTGGAACAACTAGAGAAAATCCATTATTCATTTTATAAACCATCTCTTCCTAGGAGATTACTATGTTCCAAGAAGCTAGAGAACGCTTCTCATCAGACGGCATGTGGTAACCACATTTTATAGCCTCACTTACATTTTAAGAAGGCCAAGCAAACAATCTTCAACAAATTAACTGACCACTCCCAGACTGCGTACCCAGATGCTCAACTAGGAAGAATAATAGAGGCAGATGTACCCTACTGTTCTGCTACAACTCTGCTAGTGCTGATCAAGCTCTCCTGGTCAGAAAATGCAGAAGAAAAGCAGCATTTTCGATGCTCTGAGTCAGCATCGATCACGAATTTTGCTTTTTCTTCCTACAGGGGATCGAATAGCCCTATTATTTAAAATTGCCCCAGCTAGCATCCCAGACAGAAGCACATGTTGGAGGTGCCCGGAGGACAATACTAAATAAGCAACAATGCATTGTACATGTAAATAAAACCTTGACAAACATGCATCTCATTGGCATAGGTTCAAGACAGGAATTTAAAACAAAAGCAACCATCATAAAAGCAAAGAGTGCAGGAGGAGGTACAAAGTGCTGCAGCAGCATTTATACAGTGATATGATTGACCTGTGTGACCCACATAACTTTATTTTTAGAGCAGAAATGGAAAGTGCAGAATGCAAAGGCAACAAAGGATTGCCCCAAGGTTGCTTAAGTTGTTAACTACGAGCGTTCCACAACACGTTAATTCGAAAGACCTGGGCAATTATGGAAAGTGCAGGTACAAGGCAACACAATTGTCCTAAGGTTGCTGCAGATGTCGAATATCTGCTGTGCAGGGGTGTTTCGCATTGCATTCATCTTTGAGGCCAGAGCTAGTAGCGAGACCAAAGTGTAGAAGAAGCAATGGGTGATCCTAGGGGTACCTCTGATGATTAATTGAGGCTGGACAATGGGGTGAACAGTTTTAGGACCAAGTTCTGCAGCAAGAGTGGTGTTTGAGGAAACCAGTTTCACTGTCGAACACATGATGTTTCTCTGCCCAAAAATACAACAGTACCAAACAAGTTATACGCTTTATCATCAACATTGTCTCATCTGGCTTAGAAATATCGCTGGTGAAAATTCTTCTCTCAGTTCTCAAGCCCAATCCCTGTATTAGCAATTGTGCTCCAAATATCAGTCAGTCGAATACACTTTATTCGATTTATAAAAAATCATAAAAGGCATAAAAACATATTTGTACACATATAAAATTATTTGATAAATTTTCATTTTCAGCATGTGCAATACAGTAGGTCAAAAGATTAAAAACACTTAAATAACATGATAAAAATTCATTATGTCACAAACCGTGGGGCGTTATGCAATTTAATCCTCGAAGCCGCCACTAAAAAATTTGCCACACAAAATGTGATGCGGATGCTGCTCAAAGACTGGGGGAAAACCAATGCCGGCCTCACTTGCATAAAGCCAGCCTCCTTCAAAATAGGCCGCAGGTATTTTTTTCTGATGTCCGAGAAGAGCCCGCAAAACATTACAAAGTGCATTGTGTCTTGGGTTGAGAATTGATCGCGAGTGCAAGGGGTGGCTTGATCTGGTTTGACCCAAGTAGGATAATTGCCCAAATAAAAATGAATCAAATTAAACCTAAACTTTACCAATAAAAACCTATGAAATGGCTTTGTGACAGTTATAAGGCAATGTTCAAGGGAGGTTGAACCTAAAAGCATATAGTGGGATCGCACAGTGGGTTTCAACAATTCCCTATCCTCCCTGGCTAGACTGGCCCTTTCCATAAACTGTTTTTTGACCAGATTCACATCCGTCTTCCTGATACAGGATGGTGACAAGAAGAGATCCGGGCGTCCCAGATGTTCAAAGGATTTTCTCAGATACCCCAACCAGGGCACTTTGTGGGAATTGTCTAAGGACATTACATCTGCTAAAATCGTGTGATTAAGGGTTAGTTCCTTATTAAGCCAGATCTTAAGCCAGAATGTTAACGGCGCCAGGTTAAGCTTGTCGGTGATATAATCCAGGCCCATCTCCGCATGAGTAGAAAAAGTCGGAGTCGACTGGGGCACAGACAACAAGGAACGCAGGAACCGGTTTTCTACCCTCTGGATTGTCTCTAAGTGTACATATCCCCATAGGGCCGCCCCATACATCGCAATTGAGAAGCATTTGGCATTATAGACCTTGAGCAGGGCCTCCATGGGCCTTGCCCCCAACCTTTTTGTGAAACCCATGAGTGCTGTGGTTGATCTAGCCACGGATAGGCTCTTTGCCCTTACCTGAGGGCCCCAAGAGCCCCTCTCGTCGAAGAGCACCCCCAGGTATGGTAAAATAGTAACCACCTCAACCTTACATTTAAAAATGTTTGGATTGCCCCTATTCCTATGGAATCCGATCACCATGATATGAGATTTATTAGCGTTTAACTTTAGGTCCAGCCTGTCCATAAATGCCCCAAATGCATCAAGTAAGAGCTGCCGGCCATTGCCAGTGCGGGCTATGAGGACGGCGTCATCCGCATACAGGAGAGCAGGGATCTTTGTTTCTCCTATACACTGGACATCCCCATCCACCTCCTCCAAGTGTCGTCCCAGGCCGTTGATGTAGTTGGTAAAAAGGTGGGGGGCCAAATTACAGCCCTGGCGAACTCCACGCATGGATTTAAAGCTGGTAGTGCACCTTCCCTCGTTAGTGACCCGGATTTGGGAGAACAGCTCTTGATGGAGGGATGCCATAAATGTAACTAATGCTCCGTCTATGCCAAGTTCCAGGAGAATTGCACATAACTTGGCCCTGTTCACCAGGTCGAAAGCCGAGGAGAGGTCCATAAAGGCCAAAAATAACGACCCCTCCTTGACTACCGTATACTTGGCGATCAGCATGTGCAGATTGGAGCACTGCTCCAGGGTACCTCTTTTCTCCCTAACCTGTACTGGATGTTTAATAGCCCCCCACACCCCTCAATACTGTCCCTCAACTTGACCAGAAGGACTCTGCCTAAGATCTTTATTGCAGAATCTAGGAGGGATATGAGTCTATAACACCCTGGGTCATTGCACCAACCTTTTTAAAAGATCGGCACTATAATTGAGGTGGCCCAAGAGGTAGGAAAAAGATTTCCGTTGGCAGCGTTAAATATGTTAGACAATATTCTGGCCAAGAGCTTCGGGGAATGTTTATAAAAATCTACTGGCACCCCGTCCGGCCCTGAGGCTTTGTTTTTAGTTGACTCTTTGATTGGTAGCTCCACCTCTGCTTCATTGAAGGTTACTTGTCCAGCCTCAGGGACTGTCTCTATATAGCCTGAGGCTTCTGAGTCCAAATCACAGTAAACTGCTCTAAATTGGCTCAGCCATTTTTCATCGGGAATGACACAATCCTTGACACGATTGTCCAAGTCCGAGATAAAAGGCTCATTGATTATTGTCCAGAATTTGCAGCTATTACGGAGAACGTCTACTGAAAGTAGATTGTCCCAAGCTGCTGCCTTTATGTCGTCCTTCCTTTATTTAGTAGCTTGCTTGTACTCTCTCCTTAGCAGTGTGATGACCGCCTTGTCTCTCGGGTTATGTTTAAGGGCTGACATGAGTGCTCTATGTGCTTTTGAACACTTAGTGTCGAACCATCGACGGTGATTATTTGCTCCCTGCCCTAGTTTGGCCGTCAGATCCGAAGAGATATGTGTGCATATGGATTCAAATGCCCCCATTATTTCATAGTTTGTTGCACTCAGGTCCCCACAAATAGCCATATAACCCTCAATTTTTGGGAGGAGATCTGCATTAAAGGTTTCAGGGACCACGTTTGCCCACTTTATCCTTCTCCCCTGATCCACGGGGCGTAGCACTGACCTAATCTTAACAGGGCATGACATGGTTCCCATGAAATCCCCCCATTTCACTTCAAGTAAAACAGGATTATGATCGCTGAACGGGGAAACAATTGTTGCATAGGAAAGCGCCCAGTGTAAGATCCCAGAGTCACAAATATATAATATATGACAGACGCAGGGTCTGAACCCTTGTAGGTATTTAATCTCATCTTCCCATCCGGGGTCATAGGTTCGGATAGGTTAGAGTTAGCTAGCAGCTCTTCCAGTGCCTCTCCAGCCTTGGTATGCTCTAAATGAGTGGCCCCTAAGCTAGGGGGGCCCATGGGGTCGCCTATGCTACACATGTTATTACAGGGGTAAATATTAAAATCGCCCAATAGGACGCACTCGTCATTAGTGTTTTTATCTTGACCGACTGAAAATAAAAAGGATTCCAGGGTAGCGATATGGTCATTTTCGTTATCCCTGTTCCAGGAGTTATAAAAGTTAATAAAGAAGGTTGTCCTGCTAGGGGAAACCTCCCTTTCTACAATTAAAAGATTTGATGAGCTACTATTGATTATTTTTAAAGCCCCCTTAAGTTTTAATGAAAATAGGAGAATAAGACCTCCCTTGGCTCTACCAGTGATGGTAGGGACTGCCGGAACGGCGAAAGCTTACAAAACCATCCAACCAGAAACCAGGCGAATTGTCCCATGTTTCCTGCAGTGCTACAATGTCGTGGCTGATGACGAAGCTAACCTATGCGTCATTTCCTCTTTTAGCTCTGACCCCAGCTACGTTCCAACTGAGGATTTTACAAGCTATACACTCATCAGGAATGGGAGCCGCAACCGTGGGAGCAGGCCTCATGTCCGCCAGTCAATCAATATCTTCTAAACCCGACAAAGGGGCAAAACGATTACTCAGGACTGGCCCGCCACCCACAATGGGGCTAGATACTGAATGGGGAACAGGTACCAGGGCTGCAGTGTCTGTCCTTAGGGTATTATTGCGATCATGCACGTCTGGACAAGTCCCCCCTAATACTGGGATCAACCGCCACCTCCGTGTTGATGGTCGGAGGTCACCATAAGGCTTTACTAAGGGGGGATGAAAAAAGCCGAAAGGGACAGGTCTCAGTTGGTCTCTTACAGAAATATGTGATCCATCCCAGAACAGTATATCTGCCAGATCGGCCCTGTCAAAATTGATTAAGACACAGTCCCCCTGTACAGACTTCTCGCGCCACCCTATCCATCCCACCCTCCTTGCAAAAATGATCCTGTCGGAGATTAAAGCCCCGCTGCACACATCATCACACCAAGAGCGCGCTCTTGCCATAAGATCTGGGACAGATTCAAGCTCTCCCTCAATGAGTCCGGGTACCCCGGTAAAGATGGCAACAAGTGGGGCAGCTTCCGGTGGTAAGTCCAGGTTAACCTGGTAAGTCTTACCCTTTTAATAATGGGAACCTTAGATTGCTTAGTTGGGGGAGCGGGAATATTAAGGTGTGGTAAAGTTACCTCCAAACCTTTATGGGAGGTTAAAGGATCCCTCGTCCTGTTGTTAACTTTAGCTTGCACCGCCTCGCTGTGCGGTGGTCCCGCATCCCCCGTTTTGACACCCTCGTTACCACTGTTGCCATTCCCTGCAGGCCCCACATTGTGTGCTTTTAAATGCAGGGTATGATCATGTACAAGTCTATCCAGAAGTGAGCACTTCTTTAAGAGTCCTTCCAAGCAGGTGTTCAAGGTGTCCACGCTATCCTTTGCAATACCAATGAGTAGGGGCTCCATCCGGGCAATAAAAAAGGCCTCCCTCTGGTCTCCCAAAGAGTCTGGTACCCCAGGTAGCACAACAGTAGTTTTCTTAAGTTTTCCCCGTTTCCGTTTAGGGGATGGATCGCACTGCTGAGCGCTAGGGAAATAGGAAGCGTTATGGTACAGTCTGGAAGTAAATCAGCACCGGAAATAGCTGGTGGGATGGGATTAGCAATAATCACCTCAGGTTCAAGGGGGATATGGGAAGCTTTAACAGGGTTCTGGATGTCCTGAGAGGTAGGGGTAGTGGATTGGGATGAAGGTGTCAGGCCCAGTTCGTATTTGGCATTCGCAATTTCCTTTGTAAGTGCCCCCACAGCAGAAGAGCGATACGTCAGAATAGAGTTCGAGTGTTTTGATACCTTTGCTTTGCTTCCCCCTCCTCAGCATTGTTGACTTTCTTGCGCTTACCCATCTTACGATGTCAGAGGGCTGGCCCTGCCCTGCCACCTCCTGCCCCGGACAGCCACAGACGGCCCACCCTTTGCCCGGGTTAAGCCCGGCAACGCCCTCGCGCGTCCCGCGGGGCGGAAGGCTCTCCGTGGTCTTATGGAGGCAGCAGGCGCAGCGGGAGCGTGACAGGAATGCCAGGGCTGCTGGGGGATGTAGTCCCCGGTTTTCCCGGTGGCCGTTTCCCTCACGGCGGGACAATGGAGCTTGCCGTTTCCCTCAGGGCTCGTCGGAACCCAATGGCGATATTTCAAAAGTGCTCCAAATATCATTCCCACTAGGAATGAAGCAGATCCATCATCTGCCTCTAATTGGTGGTACTCATCCTGCCAAATGCACTGAATTGAGGATAAACCCACAGACAAACAAATGGAACAAGACCTTTGGAATTAGTTTGACCACCATTAATACATTTCTGAACAAGACAGTCTCAACTACTATAAAAAGAAGTACTATTGATTAACTCCTGAAGTTGTGCTGATTTGGAAGATGAACAAGACCAGCACATGTTCTTAAAGACAGTGTTCTATATACTATTTACTCTGTGTGCCCAGCATCTCTCTATCCCCACCCCAACACCACCATTACCAACTTCATCCAACCAGGAGTCTTCTGAGAATCACAGCATCTTCATCAGGGAAGCCTAATGTGACAACCCCTGCACCACCCCAAACCAGTTCCGCTGTGCCCTTGGGCCTTCCACAGTAGGCAGTGCCAGCACTTCTTGCCAGGGTGGGCAAGCCACACTGGGCTCTCCTTGCTCACTTGATGCTCCTTGGCATCCCAAGACGAGTTCCAGTCTGCTGCTCACTACCCCCGCTGTTCAGCTAGTCAAACTCCATAGCGCTGAGACACCCCTGGGTAATTGTCGCACTATAAAAATTGCAAAAAACATAAACACCTGCCCCTTTCTGACAAATCTGCTCCACCCATGCACAATGACCATATCAGGTAGCCAGACCCACTATTCCCTTGTACTCTCATCTTCCTTTTTTTTGTCAGGTCATCAATAACGATAAATATTGGTCATGGCACCCGCGTCCAGGTGGACAGCATCTACTGTAACGCACATGTTCGCTCAGAGCTCCCTATCATCTGCAAGTGCACCCATTAAAATTGATCAAGCTTCGGTAACAAGATAAATCATGCTGAAGTGTGCTGATATTTCAAACTTGTAAAACAGTTTACCTTTAAAGCTGATTAACCTCTGAATTACATACAGTGTGGGAGATTAAAATGCACTTATTTGTCACAGCACCATCGAACATTGACAACTAGGATAAACATAATTAGAATGATGAATTTTTCAGTGGTTCAATATGCATTCATGCATATACCCTTCACCCATCTGAATATATATATCAAACATTTGCAAGTTACTATGACAATAGCAGCAATGTGTGAAACCTTTATGAGGGAATGACGCAATTAGAATGCCAATATATTCTTAAAGTCAATGGTCCAGGTTTTCAGCACATTCTGATATAGTTTTCAAGTTTTCTTTGCCCACTGCAGCGTTATATGATTTGTTAGACAAATGGGTTTTTCGTTTACAATTCAGTTTTTCCGGAATTGAGTGAAAGGGGAGTAAAAGTGAAGGATAATTGATTGAAGCTTTGAAGAAGTCACAGAGGTACATTTATAATCAGAAGTGCTTCTTCAATGATTGTTTCCAAGTGTGATTGTGGGGATGGGTGATTGGCTGAACATTAGAAGGAGTTAATGTTTGGCTGAATGGCTAGATGAATGAGTGCATTAATGGATGGAATGGAAATGTTACTAGTAAATGGGTGGCTTAATGAATGGGTGAGTCCAATATTGGATGGCAGGGACAATTTGTGGGACATGTGCAGTGCGGTGGGTGGTAGGGCAGCGAGGTAGTCAAGGGAGCTGTGTCAGAAGAGAGACAATCAATGTAGCAGAGGCATTAAGTAAATAAGAAATAATTAAATCAATGGAAGAATAGTGCATGAATGGATGGCAACATTAATGAGTGAGTGAGCAAAGGGAGCAGTGTGGGGGAAGGTGCATTGTACGGATGTAATAAATGGGTGGGTTTAAGAGTGACTTTATGAAAGGATGGTTGAAGGGTCAGTAAGCACAGTATGTAACAAGACCCCCTGAGTTAAAAATTCATTCAATTCCTAGGTCAGGGACAAATATATATGAAAAGTAACAACCTAGGCAATTATATCATCTTGTCTGTGCAATAACAACTGGGAGAAGTAGCACAATAACAGCTATGGTTTTGATTTTTATTAACACAATTACATGTAAAATACATATTTCATTAAAATACTTGTATCCATATCCAATATAGACCAAGTCATACAATATTAATACAACAAAATCACAAAATTCAAAGGAAAACAACCAGTGGCACATTAATGAAATTGACGCGCGTTTCGGCGAACCAGCGCCTTCTCCAGAACTAATCCTCTGGTACACGGATAGCTTCTCAGGCACACAACTGTGATAATGCGCTGTCGGGAAAGACCAGAGGCAAACGGCGTCCTAGGTCGTACAAGGGCTGATGCCTGGAAGCTATCCGTGTACCTGAGGGTTAGTCCTGGAGTTTTAACAAATTAGTCTCTTGTTTCAACCAGCTCTACATGCACTAAAAGGCAACTTTAGCTATTTGAAGAAACTAGAAATTCGGACAAGGCGTGCCCTGCATAACAGAGATCCTGCTTTATCAAATATAAGGCGTCGCCTAATTTCACCTTACGCTAGTACCGAGAGAATAACTACATATTTGTTCATGTGGTGGCTGTTCTCATTCGACATCACAAACAAAAACAGCTCGTCAAAACTGAGATAGAACTCTATAAGAAATGATCCAAAATAATTTTAATGTATTATCCATTACATGTATAAGAAACTAATTTTCATTGATCTGCCAAAAGCGTTATAAGTAATACGTGGATATTCCTGAAGAAGGCGCTGGTTCGCCGAAACACGCGTCGATTTAATTAATGTGCCACTAGTTGTTTTCCTTTTAATTTTGTGATTTTGTTGTATTAATATTGTGTGACTGGGTCTATATTGGATATGGATACAAGTATTTTAATGAAATATGTATTTTACATGAAATTGTGTTAATAAAAATCAAAACCATAGCGGTTATTGTGCTACTTCTCCCAGTTGTTATTGTACAGACAAGATGATATAATTGCCTAGGTTGTTACTTTACATATATATGAAGGGTCAGTAAGTACATGGACGGATGGCTAGATGAATGGATGAACACGACTGCAGGAAGTGGCAAAGCCTATTTGTGTGTGGAGACAAGACAAGATTGGGGGTAAGTGTAGGGCAGTGAGACCATGAGAGGCGGCGTAGTGAGTGATGCAGTGCTTACTGGAAGAAACAAAAAAGTGCTGGGTGGAATGCTTGATTAATCTCAGTCACTAATTCTTACTCTAAGCTACAATCAAGTCCAACCTTTTTTGCTTGTTGTGCCGCTCCTGATAAGGAGAACCCACATGCATGTTAGCTTTGGTCCTGCTCCCATACTAACTGTTCAGCCTAGGCAGTAGCCCATGCCCCCTCAGAGTGGGAACACAAGCAACCACAGTGCCCTTTCAGCCTTTGTGGCCTTCATTAGTGAGGTGCAGATTAAGTTCAAGGCTCAGTGAGCTATTGGTCCACATCTGGACAGACACCCTGCACTTAAGGGTGTCTCACTGACAGAAATATTAAAGGATGTCTGGAACACTCTAATTATTGTCAGGCACTGATAACCACTCTTGGCCACATTTCAGTCCATCACATTTTTTCTTACTGTTTCATTCCAGAGAGGGAATCATCACATGCAAATCAGCATTGGTACTGCTCCAATAGGATGAGTCCAGCCCAAACCGCCTGTCTTCATCCCTTCTGAATGAGAACACTTGCAACCCCAAGTCGGTTTCAGCCATGTTGGGCTTAAAGGTGCTTGTGATATATGGGCATGTGAGACAGAGTCTCTCCATTGCTGGCAGTAACACATAACACGAGCATATGTAAGGGACATGTTTGTCTTGAGGTTTACTGTACACCCAAGTGAATGGTAATCGTTTTTTATCAAGCACAGATACCTGCAGTGACCTCTTAGCTACCAGGCCGTGGTGAAAATCCTACGCTCGTATTTGAGGCAAATGTATGGAAAGACAGATACTTGGAGGATAATTTGTTTTGTAAATGGCATGCTTTTGTTTGGGTGAATTGAGCTTATTTACTCAAAGTGAAAAACTGGCATTTGAGAATAAAATATGTGTAATTTAAAAAAAATGGCTCAACTGATGTTTGGGAACAAAACTGTAGATGTTCTGTAATACATGTAATGTTGATATTTCGGTAATGATTCATGCTCTGTTTAGGGGCCATATGTGTGAAGGTAGCAATTAGCTATTCTGTAATAGCGATCTTTAAGAAATCGCTATTTCAGTATCGCTAATTGCTATGTATCAAGAAAATCGCAATTTTACAGCGATTTCTTGATATTCCTTAATTGTGAATTTGCAAATTGCGAATTCGCAATTAAGGAATACTTTCCCATTCATTTCTATGGGCCAGGAGGCCCATAGGAATGAATGTGAAATTTGCGATTCGCAATTTGCTAATCGCAAATTGAGAATACTTTCAAGGGTGCAGAGGTGTCCAAAGAACACCCTGCTGCACTCCTGAAATATGCATGGGTGCACATGTGGCACACATACATGCCCTAAGGGCATGTATGTGCGCCACATGGCACTTTGAAAAATGCAAAAATATGCATTTTTCAAGGAATTCGCAACTTACTACCAACTAGAAGTTGGTGGTAATTTGCAATTCCTGAAGACCAATTTGCGAATTTTTTTGGCTTCTTACATTGCATTTAAGGATTCGCAAAATTTGTGATTTCTTAAATGCAATCGCAAAATAAGGAATCGCTAATTTTGCGATTCCTTATTTTGCAAACAGATTTCCTTGATACATACCATTAAGCCAAATTGTGAATTTCGGCGTTTGCGAAGTCAATTTGGCTTGATACATATGGCCCTAGGTCACTTACTAACCATGTTATGTCCTTAGTGCCAAAGATCGCGTGCTGCTTCGGCATTTTGTGCTATTTCAATATCGAAATAAAGAAACCTTTTTCTGAAATGTCTGAGACCACAGTCTATAATACTGGTGCAAACCTACTTGAATCTTGGCTCTCTGTACTTGTAACGTCTTTGTAGTGGTCACACCGGCACAGTATTGCAATGTTTCATAAGCATTCCTTCTGTACTTTTAGTACCCAAGATTTATCTGTCATCTAATAACAAGCAGCACTCTCCAAGTATTGCTTAAATTGATGTTTTTGATCATAATCTATCACTGATCTCCTTAAGGGTCATAAATAAATCACGCTTCATTTCAAGTTATTCACATGCTACTGTAGAGTTTTAAGTCTAGAGCATCCCCATTACTATTCCTGTGGAACTCCTCTGGAAAAGCCCACACCTACTGATCCATGGACAGCCTACAACCACAGACGATACACAAACTTCGTGAAACTTCTGTCCCTTTAACTGGAACCTCAGAATTCGAATTCTGATCATAGCTTGAGCTGACACTATGAATCAAATCTAAGTACTGCATACAGAAGTTACAACATTTAACATGTCAAAGTCGCATCAATGAATATTGCTTTGTGAATCATGCTTTATATGTCTCACCTGAAAAAAATGACATCAAAATCTGATGTCATGCGAACTTAGCCATTCTTTGTTTTAAAACATTTAAAATTTGATCATAAAAAATAAAACAACATTTTTCTTACATTATTGGTGTTGGTGTCAGTTTACATATGCCACTTGTAAGATATTATAATCAGGTATTTGTCTTTTTATTACTGAATGTATGATTAATATCCTGCGTAGTTGTTTCCTTGCCGCCAGCCGCCACCATCTTGTTGCTGCCTTGAGGGGGACTCCATTCCCTACAATCCCATTTTCCGGGGAGGCGCCAAAGTGTTCCTTCACGCCTCTTGGCTCGGGGGCCCAGGTCGAACATTGGCTGTTGTACATTGCTTCAAATCTTAATTTCTATACTATGGACAAGACTGAACCCAAGCTGGACGATATCTCCTATTCCCGAATTGAGCAGTAAGGCGGTGAGCCCCAATGTATAATTACCTTTTGTCCTTACGGTGGCTGCCTTTAAATATTGTTGTGATCCCTTCATTGACTTTGCATAAGGGAGGTTTTGCAAGTGGCAGGGTCTACTAGTAGTAGTAGTAGTTGGGATCTAAGATTAGGTTTAGCCAAATTGTACTTAATTTATTTCATGTGTAGTCTATTGTATATTTTTAGATTGAACCTATTGTAAATACCTTATGGTGATTAGTGTTATTTAGCTTGCCTTTTTTAATTCTATTTAAATCTCGAGGATCATAAACCTGTTGGACCTTGCCATCTGTATTGCATTTGTCACTTTTACCAACTCCTATTCCTTAAAATTAACGCAATTAGCACTTTTTCTTTTGCATTTTGCACTTTGCTCTCCACACTTTGTAGCTGAACGAGGGCACAGGTTTTGTGCCAAAATGGCGAAGCGTAAACTACAAAAATGAGCAGTTGACCCCCATGTACCACTATTGATTCCTACCTAGTGCATCCGGTTAGCGCAATCAATGTTGAAATTGATAGAGCGGAACTCTGCCTTTCTTTAGGAGCAGGTATGGCGACAGAAGAGATGGTTGGGGAGCCCAGCAAGTGAATACTCAGGAAGTTCCCTGTAATTAGCAAAAAGGCACCTCATTGATAAAATAAATGATAGGGGACCAGGTACAGATCCATACATGCAGACTGATGTACCACGTTTACAATCGCAAAATGGATCACCTACTCCAAAAAGGAAAAGAGGTTGCAAAAAGAGCCAAACAAAGGCAGGGAATACTAAAAACAAGAAAGGACCATCACAGAATATGATAATCGAGGTCCATGAGGATCGTCCTGACAAAGGGCCCTTAACGGATTTACAAACCACACAAATTGTCTCCCTTGTAGCACTAAAGATAGAAGAATTATTAAAACCACTTTATAATAAATTAGACTAACTGAATCGAGAAATAGCTAAGTTTAGCGGCATACTAAACAATATTGATAATAATGCCCGGGAAAAGATGAATGTAACATTGGGTGGACTTACTGAACAGCCAACACAGGTAACAACCACCACCAACGTGGCAACAAGTACATTAGCTACTAGTAATAGGGATCGTGGGGCCCAAGGAAGAACAACCCTAGGGAGTAAAAATAGTCTCAACAGAGCGAGTCCTCAAACAACCAGCTATGCCCTTTTAGAGGAGATAGGATTGAGAGGATTCAGCCGTCCATGAACCATAACAAGCTAGGAGGAGTGAGGGTTTATGAGGGAAGAACTGGCATCTCTATAAATTTACTGCCTGAATGCTGTCCATATGTGGCAGTTATGGTGAATTTACCGGACCAAACGGAATCGGACCACACTTTAAAAGATAAAGTGGTTCATTCGCTAAACAAGAACTGCGGTTATCCAGTGGGATGTGCAGACCAGATACTCTTAACTGGAAGAGTAAGCTGGATTGGCCCCCTAGACTATTATCATTACCTTTTGAAGCCCTAATTGGGCAAGGAATACTTCAGAAAGAGCAGTTGCACCATCACAACATAACCTAAATGTGTTCTTATTACCCCTTGGCTTTTTCTATAGACACTTAAGGCCTATATATAAAAAGGTAGGGGATAGGTGGCTCCTTAGTGGGAATTCTGAAGTGCCAATTCACCCACAATACTCATTATCAGTGTCTAACAGATTCCAAGCTCTTAGCACACTCCAAGAAAATGATTGACATGGCATTGCCCATCAACCCAGTTTGGAGGCTAGCCATAATGGAGAACGGTCGACGGGAAACAGAGTATTAAATGCTGATAATTCACCAATGACTATACTTAACTGTCCCTTAAATGTAATAAGTCCACCTGTAGTGCCCCTATTGGCAAGCTGGGACGATGAAAGAATATGTGGACACCTTGATGACAATACCGGGAACTTGCCAGTAAACGGTTATACAATTGTCATGTGGAATATAGCCGGACTGGCAAGTAAAAAGGATTCACTAGGTTGTACAGATTTTAATTTTTTCAATAAACATGATATAATTTGTATGCAAAAAACGTGGGTACATTTTGAAGGGTTTACCTCTTATGATTTATTGGCATTACCCTCTCCTGCAGGTAGAGCCAAAGAAGGGCTGTTAATTCTTTTGTCAAATAAACCTCCTGTGGTGTTTAAAAGAGTGATTAAAATAGGAGAGCACTCACAGATACTGTGGTTGTGTTATAAAGATGGTTGAGATGTCCTCCTGGTCAATTTTTTTATAACGTTTTCGATTCAACTTGCCACACTGTAGCCCTTGAAAAGGGCTGGATAATTCGGTCAATGTGATAAACACCAATTTTGCAATTGTGTGGGTAGGGGATTTCAATACTCAGATATGCTCATTGTCGATGACCAAAGTTTGCGGGTATAAGAGCGACAAAGGGGACAACTGTATACACTTCCCACATAATAACTATGGAGGTACCTTAAATACAATGATGGCGAAATACAGCCTTTGATTAGCATAATGTGCATGTGATAGCAACGGCGGGTGATACCTACCTAGATTGAAAGAAATGCTAACATAACGTTTGAGAAGTGTGGCTCACTGGTTAGAGCAGGCAGACCCTGAAGCAGACGTCAGACCCGGGACCAGGGTTCAATTCCTGACACGGCCGGGTCTTGAGCTCAAATGTCCATGGACTCGATAATTCTTGTTTCGGTGCCTGACCTAATCATGGGTTCACACTCTGCAACTCTGGGCATTAAGCTTGCTTAATCTCCACAACGGCCCCCCCGCGGCGGGATGCCTGGCTTTCACCTTGGGGATGCCCTGTAGGGGCTATCTCACAGGGAAAAGCCAGGACGGGTTCCCAAGGCAAGCGCGGAGATACCCCTTCGGGGGTCGATTCAGGCGCTATAATTAATATTCAAGAGTATTGTACATTTATGTTCCACACAGAGGATTGCACAACTGTTACTTTGTGATCATAATTGTATTATAATATCAATATTGATATGGGGCAACAAAGTTGTGTTCCAACAAACTGTCATCAGCAACAATGCCCCGATCAGACCAAATGGTAGGCGATTGACCCAAGCAAAGTTTTAAATAATATTGTTACAAAATGTGATTTGGAGATCCTTGATTGTCTTACAGTAGATGTTAACCCCACAATATTGTTAACTAATTTTTGTAAAATCAATGGAATTATTGAAAAGACAATGTCCGCACTCTGTAGAGATAACCCTACCCAAAGTAGGAGATGGTTCAACCATGCATGCACCCAGCCTCTGAAACAATTAAAACAAGCCCTTAGTAGTAGACCTAGGAATAATGAAGTAATCCAAAACTTAAGATTGAACTATAAATCAGTCCTTAAAATGAGGAAAAGGGAACTTCAGGAGCAAGTATGGTACAAATTATCCCTGGCAGCGGATACATCCAATGACAAGCTTTTCTGGGAAACTGTCAATTCACCACTTCTAAAAAATGAATAATTCCCGGAATTATTGTCCCATGCCAGCTGTGAAGAATGGGTGCTACATTTCTCGAGTAGTTTTAATCCATCTGATCAGGATGTTTTTAGACCTCCTAGTCTAACAGATTGCAAGTGGCCAACTATTCCCCTAAATATCATGCTTGATGAGTTAAGTGAGGAATAAGCGGTGGTAATGGAGGAAAAGCCTGATGGGGTTCCAATAGATGTCAATAAAATAGTTCCGGATCTATGGGGACCAATACTCATTAGAGTTTTTAACTGCGCAGTAACCGAGGGCACACCGCTCACATAGGGTCAACCGGTTATTATTCCGATTTATAAAAAAGGGAATAAATCGGAAGCTAAAAAGTATCGACCCATTTCCCTTTTAGACTCTTCAGTGAAAGAGATGAGTAGAGTTTTATTAGCTAGATTGGAGGACTGGGTAACAGAGAACGAGATGTTATCACTGGCACAATATGGTTTTAGAAGAGGCCTAGGTACGACAGAGCAATGTATTAATTTAGAGCTTTAAATAGGTAAATATATGTGCGCTAAACAAGGGAGTTTATACTTATGTTTTGCAGACCTCAGCAGTGCTTTTGACCTTGTTGACCCTACGATCCTTTGGCCAGTCCTACTTAACCTTGGAGCCCCAGAATCAATTACCTATTTTCTCACGAGGTTGTATGAGAGATTAACAACCAGAGTCCGGTATGGTCAACAAGGTGAGTGCACACCAAATTTTAGGGTTAAACGAGGCTCTGTCTTAGCACCATTGCTTTTTACTTTATTTATCAATGAAGTTGACACAGCCCTTAAGTCAGTGCAAGTGGATGCACCCCAAGCTGCAGGTTATGCTATGCGGGTTCTGCTGTGCCAACGATGCTGTGCTTTTGTCCAGAACTTCGGTTGGCTTACAGTGATTAATAGATAAGTTTGAAGACTATATCACTAGTAGGAAGTTGTTAATCAACAAAGCAAAAACATTTACTATGGTATGCGGCTTAAAACCTAAGAAACCCCAATTTCTTTTTTTATAGATAGCATGAGAGTGGAAACTGTCAATAATTTGTGTTATTTGGGGATGACATTCTCAGGTAAGGGCAACTGGTCACAGGAACTATCTAATGTCTGGTCAAGATGCTAAAGAGTGTATATGGGGTCTTCCGATTTGGATCCAAATTAGGAGACCGCCGGATTAAGGACATGATAGATATCCAGAAAGCTAGAAACGTTTCAATTGCATTATATGGTGCTGGTGTGTGGGGCCACAATACTAGTCAGGCACTGCAAATAGAAGAAATTACTTTCCTAAAGCATCTCTTAGGCCTGCCATCATCCGCATCCTCTGAGATAGTAGACCGAGGAGTGGGAATAAGATATTTATCAGACTTGATTTCTATGCGGCCTTTAATCCTCTGGAGATCCATCTGGGCCAAGGACGTGACAAAATGTACCCAAACAATTATTCAGGATTGCCTGCAACTGGACAATAGTTTATCTATTCCTTGGTTAAAATATATCACAGATGTAAACAATGAGTTATTTAAGATTAATATCCGGTAAAACCCAACCTATGTAGCAGGCCTGTCAAAGCAAGAAATAAAGGATACATTCCTGGCATATAAAAACGAGATTCATATGAGAATAGTTGGGAAGCAAACTACATTCCTGGTTTACAAAACTATTGTAGATAGTGATGGCTTTCAAACTTACTTGTCTTTAGTTACAAAGCCTTCAATCGTGTTGTACTAATAAGACTGAGACTAGGAATTACTCATCATCTAGTTGCATTCCCTGATATGAAAATGCCAATGTGATGAGTATTCCAAACAGAGCACTATGCACTTTCTACTTTTCCGTGATTTGTATCTGCATCTCAGATGCACTTATTTAAAACCATTGCTTAAAAAACACAATGTAAGAACAACTACTGCAGTTATGAACCTATTAATTGGAACTAAATGACCTCGAGATATGTTTTGATGTCGCAACATTTATTTTAAAATCAATTTATGTGAGAAAAAAGCATCATGTTTTTTAACCAATTTTAATGTAATTAATTAATTGGAATATTTCTGTGTAATTGGATTAAATTATTTGTATATATATATATTTGTTGCATTTCTGGTTGTAATACATAGCAAATAAAGCTGAACCAAACCGATTAATATCTGAAAATAGATATTTATAGTAATGCATAAGGGTTAATTGTAAATTTCGTGGGACACAGCGTAGCTAAACACTACTGTGTATCTAGTAAGATATCCAAATGGGATAAAGAACTGTTAGTAATTCAGGATCCCAATGGCATGGGCCGCAGATCTAGGAAAATGTGTATTAATTCCAAGTTGACATTCATTTTTAAAGTCTGGCTAGGGACAACATTAATGTTTGCCAGAGTTCATGTCAAAAGTAAAACATGAACGCAAAAACAAAACAACAGAAATTGTTTTATGGGCCACCTGCCTTCAGTTATTGGCATGTTTGGGTGTACGCTCTTTAGCTTTTGCTTGTCCAAGTTGTCCTTTTCGTTTTAAATGCAACCACTGCATTTTGCTGATGTTTATGTTACAATTGTACCTATTTGGTCATTAAAGAATGCAGTCCCTCTCAATATATTTAACAGGTTATTCTAAAAAAAACCTCTATAGGCGTCTGTGCAGTCTCATCTATGAAAAAGCAAGAGACAACTTGTAGCCCAAGCAGTTTTTCTGCACTTTGCTGGATGATCACACATTTGTTCAGCCAGCACCTTCAAACAAATAGAAAACTGTTTATTGAACAGGACGTATGAACTTTCTAAGTTCCTGAGATGGGAAATATTTGTAAATATTTAGGTGATGTAATTTGCGTTGTCCAGAAATTAGAAGAGGTGCGCTTAGAGCCATGATAATCTCTGGTATCCTGGGATTGATGGGGGATAGTATGGTTTGCTTTAAGTGGTGGCATCAAAGGAACCTCGAGTAATGGGCTACGGTACTGCAAATTGTAAAGTCTGTTTCAAGAAGAACAGCTAGTCACAGCTTACAGTGCTCACCTTTTAAAGACTATTCAAGGACTTGTGCTTAACTTGAAAAGGACATCAAGTAACAGCATGCAATAATGCACCTTTCTTGAAACCTCTTTTTACATTTCCCACAACACATTTTTTATTTGTGATTGGCTTAAAATGTGGTCCCTCTCTGGCCTCAAGTAATGTTCACCAGAAAATATGTATGAGAGTGATTGGCTAACAAGTTAGGGCCTGATTTAGATTTTGGCGGATCCGGTCCCTCCATTTGCTTTTTTCAACAGTCTTCCCGCCTGCCTACTTGGCAGTCTGTCCAATCTATTTAGGTGTTGGTGAGTCTATGGCGGGAAGATCGCTGTAGTGCCACTACCTCTGCCAGAATCTTGCTCCCACGTCCACAGCATCAGAGGCAGAAGTAGCTGTCAGAGGAAGTCCAGTCAAGATTCTAGCTCTCCCGATCATGTTGTGCCTTTTCCCCGAGGCAAATATGGCGGGAATACCTCCTACTTTGAATTGGCAGAATTGAAGGATATGAGGTAGGAACTTACCTTTTTTACTATTTCCCACTTCTGCTTCCATCTCGAGCCTCATCGTACAGGTCTGATCTTTGCTGCTTCGAAGGCACCACCATGCCAAATGACTCAGTTGTTGCCCTGATCTAAGGTAATGTATTACTGTGCATAGTGTGTTGCCAATTAATGTAGCCGCGTGTATTTTTTAATTGCTCCTACATGCAATTTGTTTTCATTTGCAATGCAGTAGTGTTTATTATAAGACTCACCAAGATAAAATGAACACACCGGGTATTGACATTTAAAAAAATATATTGTTACGAGCAAGATGGCGCCTTAGTGTGGCCACCACCACGTACCTTTTGCCTCTCTCCTTCCTCCACCGGCCTCTCCCTTTGTGTGTGAAGAAGACAATGCACCTAGGGGTCAAACCATCTGGCGATCACTTCAGGTTAGCACTAGTAGATCAGCAATGCGGAGATCATCTGTGCAGGAGAAAGACTGGATTTTACAGCGTGAGCTGGGAATCCCTCGCACCGCTGCTACTGACCGCTGCTTCCGAGGTCTGTGACGGCTGCCGATGACTGTAGTTGCGTAGCTACAGGGATGCCTGCAGAGCTTAAGCTACAGAGACAATGGCAATTGCTGCTTGAGGATGATAGAAGATGCAGTCAGCCACACTCCCCATGCAACTACGCCGGGAAGAGCCAGCAGCAAAGACAGATGGCAAGAAGACAGATCCCCTTACTGGTAAGGGGGAAAAACAAGAAAACGAAAAAACTGACTGGCATGGTAAGGCACCTATTCAACATGTGCCTTTCACTGGGGAGCAGAGAAAAGCACAACCCTCCATAGCAAGTATGTTCCTACCCATAAAAAAGGGGTAAAAAGGAGAGGGGAGTAAGAGGAGAAGAGGAAAATCAAGGCAATTTTGACAGCAGTGAGGAAACGCGCAAGGTGGATAATTTGCTGTGTAATTTAATACAGGACACAACACCTAGAGCACGAGGTGAGGGAGAGCATGAGAGTTTGCCCACCCCAGAAGGAACCTGTCAGGGGCGAGACTGCGCAAACAAATGAAGGGAATTCACCCGAGCCCTTCCTTTCCCTGATTTTGCAATCCCTGCGATTATTTCAGGATGAGGTCAAAGCAGATAACCGTCAGGCCCGGCTAGCCTCACAAGAACTACAAGGATCGGTGCGCAAGATTGGGAAATCATGTACAGAGATTTCATAGAGATTAAACATGGTGGAGACGCACACTGAGGCATTGGAGAACACCATAGATACGTTGAAGATCCAGTCTACATCACAGGAGAGCACAGGAGATGTTTTGTGGAAGTTAGAGAAATCAGAGAATTCTCAGCGCCGTAATAACCTGAGGCTGCTGGGGATACTAGAAAATTGCAAAGGCAGTGATATAAGAAAGTTCACAATTACCATGCTGAAAAGCTCCTTGTCTGAACTGCGACGCACCGGTGGACAGACATCCTAGACCGGGAGCATGATATGCTCGACCTGCCAGGATTGGAGATCCCTGACCTTGGTAAGTAGCTATTTAATACCTACTTTTTTTTCTTTTGCTCTGCTATATTGCTAATCTATTTCTTTCCTGAAGAGTATGAATGCTGCTGATTTGATTACATTGCAGGTAAATTAATCTTTAAATAGCTTCTGTCATTGCAGGTGCTCGCCTGGTTATTGGCGTTGCTACTATGCTTACTTGTTTGCAACTTTTTACTCATTTGAGAGCATTACTGCGTAATGGTAGAGACAGTACACTCAAGTCTAGTCCTTCTTTGTACTCCTGCCTGCTGCTGCCACTTTGAAGAGATAGTGTAGATTGATACGTTGAGTATATTATTTATTACTTGTTATAGGACATTTGTTAGTGGTCTGCAATCCTGATGACGGACTGTGTCTGTCAGGCGACGTCTCGTGCTGCTGAGTGATGGCAGTCGTACTAGAACCTTTTTGTTGTTAGTGTAGTTAGTGAATTACATAACTTTCTTATTAGACGGTCTGTGAATCCTGCAATACTGTACTACTATCCTCCTAGTTGACCAGATCAGATGCAATTGTTGTTAATTTGTTTCCCCGACATAATTTTAGATTGTGTTCAAAGAAATCAAATATTTCCCAAAAAACTATCACCCATGCTGTGTTTCTTTATTTCATGTTCAACAGAAGCTCCCAGGGGCAAGGCGGCGACGGCGACTGAGACTCCGGTGGAAGAAGGTGGACAGGATCAGTCCCTTGCAGGCTCTTCTACTGGCCCCAGTAAGTTGTTCTATTGTTATATTAATACTTATACTTCCCTAACCTCTACAGCTCCTGTTCATTACAAACTGCTTCCTAATAATTCTATGTTTTACAAAATAGTCTTTGATCTTCTTCTAATGTAGACTACTTTCTACATTCTTATCCTGCCTCTACCATCACTCTCTGAGCAACTACTATTTACGATTATGAGTCGTCTGTGTAGGTAGCTAAGCTTGCCCAGTCGGCAAATGGTGTGAAACAAAACTCTGATCCAGCAATAGCTCTAGGCACTGAGTACAGTCCTCTGGGTTGCCCTTGCTGTCTATTCCAGTCTTCTTAATGTAAAAGCTTTGACAATTTCCAACAACAAAATGTCATTGTTTATACCAAGTAAAAGGTAGCAGTTGCCTTTTTGATTTGAGAGGAGCACATCCCATACCACTAGTGTTTCAGGAACTATTCTGCACACAAAGAAGTATGGACAAGAGAAATAGGACATTTTTGATGATAGGTGCAGTTCGACTTTCGACATAGCTCAGTCCGAACAGAAGTTGAACCCCCATTCCCCTGACCGACTATCTAGTGTGTCTGACCAATGATTTTACGACCCCGAAGAACAGATGAAGACTACCGCCGAGTCCCAGCCTATCGGAGTCACTGAAACATGACTGCCAAGTGCATTTGTTCAAACCCTTCCGCTCACTCACTCGTGAACAAAAACCACACAGTGTTTGTTAGTTTTAAAGTTTTATTTTCAATTAAGAAATGAAAACATGATTTCTTTATTTTTAATAGCGTCGTATTCGGAGCGAGCAATGAGGATGGATGAAGATGACGTTAAAGTTTAAACAACATTCCCATGAATGAAATTAGTATTACTCAAACTTAATATTAGTTAACAGACACATGAAATTACTAGAATAACTGTGCGGGATCCCCCACCTTCTTTAAAGTACTTAAAGTACTGCTGGTGATGACTTACTAGTAGTTGGTGAATGGTCTGGCAGAAGGGCAATGGAATCTTCTTTCTGTAATGAGAAAAATGGTGCACGTTAAGCAAGCATTCATCAGTTGTCATAAGAAGAAGTGTAGCATTTAATGGAATAAGCATAATAAAGATTAACACTTCCTCCCCAAAACCGTTACTTTTTTTTCAATCCCAGTAATAAAAAATGTGTTATGTATCATTTTCTTCCATTACGAGATAAAATAGGGGGTTGTGTATGGCATCTGAAAATATGACATGTTGTTCCTAGACTTCACAACATCTGATGAGGCACAGATGACCACCAGTGCCGGGGCCAGTAGTGCGGAGGGGTCCACTCTGGATGGGGCGGCACCAACAGGAGGAGCTGAGGAGAACGACTCAGCGGCAGCGGACGGTGGTAAGTTATTATACTCCTTACTCATTGAAATGTTTTTGAGTAGGCTCGCAAAGGAGTGTATGATGTACTGTACAGTAGTACACTAGTTAGACTGTACTGTTAATAACAGTTACTAATTTAGAACTACTTTTGGGCTAATATCACAGAGAAGACAGTCAACCTTGACTTGTAATAGCATTAGCTGCGGTACTTCTCTGGTAACCAATGGCCCACTCTATTTCACTTCAACTCCGCTGGCAAATTTTTATTTTGAAGCCAAGTCATATCAGATGTAGTTTAGGGATGTGACGAACGAAAAGTTAAAGAAGGGTGAAACGAAGGACGCGCGAGTCTTAATATTTATGACTGTAAAGAATGGTTTTATTGATTGCAATTCAAGATTAGAAGACAGCGGTTTCCAAAATATAACGAAACGGGTGTTAGTTGGTTGTTGACAAAAATAAATTTTGGTACATTTGAGACATTAAGAAGAATCATAGACATACTTTGGAAGCCTGGATGTTATCTTCTTTATCCTCATCAATAGCAGAGGTGTATGATAGTAGAGCAGACGCTGAGTGGATGATGTATGGCCAGTGGCAGTGCCACTCCTATAGAAAAGTAAGACATTCCTATCCCCACCTGCATGTACTGCTTAAAGTACTGCGAGTCTGCATCATCATGGCCTGTGTCTGTATTTCTTGGGTGAAAGCTGAGTGAGCTGCCATTATGGCGGCTACCACAAGTTCACGTACCAGTAATTTCTTTTGCAACACAAGAGAAAAAAAGTAAAAAAGGCCTTTTGTTAGTACACTCTGACTATGTATGTAGTAGTGAGTCCACCCATAGTGCTGCTAGTGGAATTCCTGAAACTCCCAGTAATGTCACAGGCTTACAAAGACGGCGGAAAGATACATGCCAAAATGTTATACTGTGTTTGCTACTTGCTGGTGTTACTGAGTGTCAACTTTCCGTTGAATTATTTTGACTTTATGTTAAAGTCTATTGGCTACAGTATTTTTCTTTCTTTCTTCATAGATGCTACTCCAGAAAAGCTCACCCGCAAGGAGCTGGCTTCCCGGGCCAGGGCGCGTAAGCTGGTGGCTATTTGTGCCGAGTATCGGCGGTTGTGGGCTCGGGAGCATGAGGACACATCAACCAGTACATCCATCTCCACTGCTCCCGGGTCCACCAGCCAGAAGCCTCCAGCCAAACGGAGCCATGACCCGACAGCCTCCCGCCGCCGCCGCACAGCAGCAAAAACAACAGCTGCCCCCCCCCCAGAGCCTGGATGGCATGTCTGCGCCGCCTCCGAAAGCGAGGGGACTACCCGGAGCGGTTCGGTGAAAAACATCAGCGCCAGCTCCGGGACCTTTACAAAGAGCTGCGGGACATGCAGCACCAGCTGTCCACACTACGCCACCGGAGGAAGTGACTGTCCCTTGCCCCTTTTTTAAAGACTGTTGGGGGGGTGGGAATTGGGATTTTGGGAAAGGGGACTTTTGGATTTTTGGACATTGGTTTGGTTAGTGAGGGGGGTGAGTTGGGGTAATTTACTTTATTTTTGTGACAACAACATCAATAATTTATATTTCTTAATAATTATATTTTTCATACCAAAACACAGTATACGCGCTCATATTATTTTGTGTGGGCGTTGGCGGTGGTTACTGGATGTTTGGTTTCTTCAAACTTACCAGCATGAATGGAACATCTAGTCCCGAAATGTACCAAAATGCAAGTAACCGAGTTAGTCAATTCAGTAGCCCTACTACTGTACTTTAATAGTAGTACTGTCAGTCTCTGCTCTCCTCCCAACTTAGTCCTAGCCCATTATTCTACTACCTCTCCAATATGCTTGTCTTACCTGTGATTTGTGTTTGAGAATCGGGGTAGCCCCAGGGCTGCCTTTATTGCAAATGGTGATTAAGGTTGGTTGTTGACTTGAATCCTCGACGAATGCAATATCATTGTTGTGCTCGTAGCAGTAATGGTACACACTGGCAGTATCACCATATGAAAAAAAAGGAAAAGAAACATTGAGTGGCCTGAGCGTAGCATTAGAAACAGTACGGTAGAGAACAGTGCCCTAAATTGTAGCCTAAGCAGTGCTAAATTAATGTAAATATAAGTAGTAGTTGCGTGGAGTTTGACTGCTATAAGAAATGAAGGCAAATGACACGTCATCAACCACACGTAAGCATTAAGCATTTGATTGTTCACGTCGTGTAGGAGGAGGATGTTCTCTTATCAATCCACGATGGCGCACATGAACTTCTGATTGTAATGATTTTGGTTGCTTTGACCTTATCCTCCCCAGCAAGTGTGTGGAATTTATTGTCGTTGTCAGTCACACCACAATGAAATACCACACAGCCCGGGGGAAGAGGGTTAGGGTTTGAAAATTGGATGGGAATGGGGGTTTTTGGGAAAGTTTGGTAGAGAGGAAAAAACACAGCATGGACAGTCAAACAACAAATGAAGAGAAACAAATCTTTGGATTTGAAGATATTGATACATCTTTAAAGGGACATAAAGGAAGTGCACTACTGCATGCCAGAAGTTGTTTACTAAATGGATGGTTAGGTTACTGCAAAGTAGCGCTACTATTTACTGCAACTTACTAGTAATTACGAAGAAACAAGTTGACAGTACAGGGCTGCAGTCATTACGCAATTTCACTTGCCTCTCTGCCCTCAGAGAGAATAAACACTTAGAACATTAAATTACTGTTAAACATAGCAAAAACATAGCAAATTTAGAAGCAGAGAGCAAAGAAATGCAAAGTCACACTCATAGAAGTTCACAGCAATAACATTACTTAAAAGATAAGTAGAAATGAATGGATACTGTTACTGTATGTTGTTGTACTTGTCCTGTTGAATTTGGGAAGTTGCATGCATCCAGCCATTCCTCTTATTTGCGGTCCTCCTCCGGTGCCTTCTGACGCTCCGTCGATCAATATTGGATGACCAGAAGACACCCTGTCCACTGCCTGCCTGGCGGATGCTGAATTGCGGCTCGCTAATGTGAAGCCTGACTTAATCCTTTTTTCCTTTGCACAGGGTGAAAGCCGCCCTGTAAATGTTGATGGAAAAACAGGAAGTGATATTAAAACACCACTGAGAAAAAAATATAAGGTACGTACGCTGTGTAGTGCAAAAAGTCACACTTTCAGTTTCAGAATTGCCAGTACAATAGTTTCGAAAGGGCGTACTCTGAGTCTCCTTTTGAAGGATAAATAAGTATGGGCAAATTTTGCGGATCTTTCCCCTCAAGCTAGGTGTACTGTAAACTACGATTTTAGAACAAAATTAGACCTTCCCAGCAGTACTCCCAGACCCTTGAACCCAGACGCTAAAATGTAGAATACCCCCAATCAGACCCCAAAAAACGTGAGATACTGCTACCTGTCTGAGGCCTAGTGGAAAATGGTGACAAAACGTACTTTGAAAGTAAAGTAGGACCAAATCTCCCCTTTCCCACCATGGATTTTCTTCAAACCACTTGCAACCAAAATTAGACATTTCTCGACAAGTGCTCCAAGAGTAGACCCCAGAACCCAGTTGCCAAAATCTCGAACACCCCCAAACACATGCAATACTGCTAACCCTAACGAGCCCTAAGTTAAAAATAGTGTCAAACGCTTTCTTCAACTAGGCCCTAACTGCCCTTTGCCACCATGGATTTTCTCCAAACCACTTGCAATCAAAAGTATCCATACCCAGCGTTGCTCCAAGACCCCCCAACCCCCCCAAACACCAGGAACCCCCCCAAGCAGGCTCCCGAAAACACGAAAGTGAGCGAAAACTCTGAAAAGTTAAAAACGCTCCCACCATGGATTTTCTCCAAACCACTTTTATCCGATATTAGACCTTCCCAGCAATGCCCCCAGACCCGTCAACCCGGGCAAAAATAAGTTTAACACCCCCAAACAGTCAAAAAACAAAACCGCAAAAAGTGAGACTTAGCAAATTTCGGGTCTACCTGGAATTCAGTGCAAATGAGCTGTGCAGCTAAGCCCTAACTCCCCTTTTCCACCATGGATTTCCTGAAAAACAAATGCAATCAACATTAGACTGTGCCAGCAGTGCGCCCAGGCCCCAAAACCCACCCGCAAAAACCTAGAAGCCTCTCAAACTGCACCCCAAAGACAGGCAAGTGAGCAAAAACGCAAAAACTTTTTCACCTCCGATTTTCTCTAAACCACTTTTATTCGGTATTAGACCTTCACAGCAATGCCCCCAGACCCGTCAACACAGACGGAAACAAGTTTACACCCCCAAACAGCCAAAAAGCAAAACCGCAAAAAGTGACACTTAGAATTATTTAGCCTTCAATCCCAAATCACTCCGTGTGCGCTCTGCAGCTAGGCCCTAACTCCCCTTTGCCACCATGGATTTTCTTCAAACCTCTTGCAATCAAAAGTATCCATACCCAGCGTTGCTCCAAGACCCCAAACACCCCCCCCCCCCACAAACACCAGGAACCCCCCCAAGCAGGCCCCCGAAAACACGAAAGTGAGTGAAAACTCTGAAAAGTTAAAAACTTATTCACCATGGATTTTATCCAAAACACTTTTATCCGGTATTAGACCTTCCTAGCAATGCCCTAAGACCCGTCAACCCAGGCGAAAACAAGTTTAACCCCCCCAAACAGGCAAAAAGCAAAAATGCAAAAATGGGGACTTTGACAAATTTATGCCTAGTTCCCAGATCACTCCGTGCGCGCTCTGCAGCTAGGCCCTAACTCCCCTTTGCCACCATGGATTTTCTTCAAACCTCTTGCAATCAAAATTATCCATACCCAGCATTTGTTCCAAGACCCCAGAACCCCCCCACAAACACCAGGAACCCCCCCAAACAGCCCCCCGAAAACGCTAAAGTAAGCGAAATGTCTGAAAATGAAAAAACTTTTTCACCTCCGATTTTCTTGATTTCGAAATTAGACCTTCCGAGCTATGCCCCCAGACCCTTGCAGCCACCCGCAAAAAAGCAGAACACCCCATAACAGGCAAAACGCAAAAATGGGCCTACCTTCAATTCAGTGCAAATATGCTGTGCAGCTAGGCCCTAACTCCCCTTTTCCACCATGGATTTCCTGAAAAACAAATGCAATCAACATTAGACTGTGCCAGCAGTGCTCCCAGACCCCAAAACCCACCCACAAAAACCTGGAAGCCACTTAAACAGCACCCCAAAGACAGGCAAGTGAGCAAAAACGCAAAAACATTTTCACCATGGATTTGGTCCAAAACACTTGATTCCGATATTAGACCTTCCGAGCTATGCCCCCAGACCCCTGGAGCCACACGCAAAAAAGCAGAACACCCCTAAACAGGCAAAAAGCAAAAACGCAATAACTCATACTGAGAACGTTTTCAGCCAACCAGTCAACATCGGTCCAAACGCGCTCTGCAGCTAGGCCCTAACTCCTCTTTACCACCATGGATTTTCTACAAATCACTTCCAATAAAAATTATGCTATCCCAGCAGTGCTCCCAGACCCCCACACCCTCCCCCACAAATCTAGAACACCCCCAAAACAGCCCCTCAAATACAAGCAATACTGGTATATTTAAAACATGGCAAATTGCGCTGCTCACAAAACATTGCTGTTTTCAGCACTTCCACTACTTTGAAACTCACCTGGACAGTCACTTGTTCCAGCGATTCACAAGAATCTCAGCAAGCAGAACAAAATCGAACCACTGCGCTCTTTGAAGAAGAACAAGAAGAAGAAGAAGAAGATCTACGACTAGTTTTCACTTAGTTTTTCACCAAAACACAACGCCCGCAAAACACCCGAAAAGGCCAGAATTCTGCCAATTCTGTACCAAAGAACACCAAACCCCCCTAAAACATTGCCAACATCATTATGAATCAGCCTGCATCGGGGCAGAGCCCTAGAATCAGAGTGAACCATACCAACTTAAAGCCAAAAAGCCTGGTAAAATGCACTGAACCCTAAACCGTATATATGCTTTTCTGTCTGTGTCAAAGAGCCTAGGTATGCTACATCAGGAGGATGCTTCACTCAGTGGTGCCTGCCTTGACCGTCTGCATGGCCCTGCCGCAAGCATGGGCCAAAAATCCGTACCGCTCAAGAATTTGCGATTTTTCTGTACTTTCGCGAGATTTGCAAGATACCGAAAAACAGCAAATTTTGCTAACATAACGGATGTTTGGCCCAAGCTTGAGGCAGTGCCATGCAGAGGGTCAAGGCAGGTACCACTGAGTGAAGCAACCTGATGAAGCATACCTAGGCTGTTTTTCAGACAGACAAAGCATATCTAATTGTATGCAGCAAGCCACATAGCCCCAATTTTACATGAACGGCTGTCTGGAGTGAACTCTGCCTGGCATAACAACAACAGTACACTGCCTCGCCCTCGACCAATACATACCACGAATAGACAGACATGTAGTTCTGCTGTAGTAGTTGTTGTAGACTGGTATACCTGTTTGCCACTCACTAATTGGCCATAGTTCTTCCGTAAATCGAAGATGATGATCCATCCATCCCAGTGAGTGACTGTAAAGAAAAAATATATATTATTTAATCAATCATCATGGTATATTGGCAAGTGCGTCCGCTCCAAGGACATTTTGCATATTTTGTGAAATGCAATATAGTACAATTTTAATTAAACAAGGTAAGTTGTTGGTTGACATGAGCTACAATTACTGTGTGAAAGATTAGATAATAACTAAGACAAGACATATGTATCATCATTTCATGCACAAAAAACAAACAGCAATTGGTTTCATCAGAGCCAGACAGCCCTTGCTGTCCAGTGCATGCCATCTTCTCAATTATTCATTACCTGTTCTACTTTTTGTCCGCATATTCTTCGGAAAGTGAGGGCCCACAGGGCAGCCTTTCCTGTCAATATCAAAAGTAACTCTGTCAGCAATCAGCAAGCATGTAGTCAGTCAGTAATTTCAGTCTCACTTGAGGGGACTCGTTGTAATCCATCCATCTGCCTTGAGGGAAATGGATAGGGGGAGTCTGGAGGAGGAATATAAAGGAGCGTGATTGAGTTGTGAACTTGTGAACCTCGGGAATGCAGACTGCGGCACCTTCAAATCAATAAGGAATATAAGATGAAGACAGTGCTGCTGATGGACTTGTTGTGATTATGTGATTAGAGTTTTATTGTGGTAAAAGTTGCAAAACAAAGAAAGACACACAGGAATAAAAGTGAATAAGGACCAAAAAAAGGAAGTCATTTTCAGGGCTCGGTGTCAGGGAAGTAGAGCTCGTCCTCCAACTCCATGATTTGAGAAGGGAGTAGGTCATGTAACAGAGAAGAACTTCCGTCACCTAAGTCGGTATCCTCTTCTTCTTGCGTGCATTCGCGTACTTTGTAATCTGATGGTATCAAGTGCTGATTCATCTTGATCAGTGTTAGCCTCTCCACATTTTTGGTCGAGAGGCGAGACCTTTTTGAAGTTACAATGGCGCCAGCAGCACTGAAAACACGTTCAGAAGACATGCTTGCGAGTGGGCAAGACAAATAATTTAGAGCCAGGTTGGCGATCAGTGGCCATAGAGCCATTTCCCTGTACCAATACAGCAATGGGTTCGTATGAACAAAGACCTGTGTTGGCTCATCCAGATAGGCCTGCACCATCAACTCAAGGTTCCCCACAGTTGCTCCACTTTGCGTAACATTTTTGGCCTTCTCAGCACTGGAACGAACAAACCCGTGATGAGTTAGCCAATCCGCTTCCGACAATATTATGGCTGGGCCTGGTGCAGGTGAGGATGATGATAGGGTTGCTGTTGGTGTCGTTAATGGCTGTGAGGGAAAGTGACTCCCTTCGGTCACAGATTCAGAAGTGGAACTTGACGCTGATTCAGTTGGACTTCTGACGGCTCCTCGAATTTTCTGACGATCGTTTTCGAACCGTCTGGCTGACACAGCTATCCAATGTTTGTACTTTGAAATATCTGCCTCATCAAAAGGAATGAATGCTTAGCTGGCCACTGCCTTTTTGTACCGTGGATCCAGAATAGTGGCACAAATGTAATGTTGTTCTGTATGTATCTTTTGAAGCCTTTCATTGGCAACTAGGCGGCTTAATAAGTTCTCCGCCAACAGATATGCAGCTTGCTTTCCACCATCATCTCTCAACGTTGAAGACACCGCCTTCAGTTGGTGCTCTAGTATGCGCAACAATGGGATAGCTTTGCTCAAAGAACAGTCCTCCCTGCTGACTTCACGCGTGAAGACCTCAAAAGGACGAAGTATGTCTGTCAGGCTTTTAACTAGCTGCCATTCCTCCAACTCTAGCCTCAGGTCAATAGAACCTACTGTAAAGATATAATCATTGATTACCATGTACTGCTCAAACAGTCGCTCAAGCATGTAAAAGGTTGAGTTCCAACGTGTTGCCACCTCCTGGATGAGTCCTTTGACTGGCACTTTACGTACATGTTGAATGCTCCTCAGCTGCTTCCGGGCCTTAAAAGAATGGCTGAAATGTGTGCAGATTCTTCGGCAGATGACAGTAACTTCTTGACTTGGGTTTCAGTTTTCAAGAAATCTTGAACAACCAGGTTTATACAGTGTGCCAAACACGGCACTCTGAAATATTCACGTCCTGCATGGCCTTAACTATATTACTGCCATTATCCGTGGAAACATAACCAACTACGCGATTTCTTGGTTGCAGCCATTCGGAGATCTTACTGTTAAACTCATCCAAAATGTTTTTTGCAGTATGAGTTTTCTCCATGGCAAACATGGCTAATGTTGCATGTTTCCGAGAAGCTTGAAAAACTGTGACCAGGTCAACAACTGCACTTGACTTGTCTCTAACCCCTGCAAAAGCCCCCGCAAAAGAAACCCAGTGTGCAGTGATGCACATGTAATCAAGGGCTTGGCAACTGGTCCACATGTCTGTTGTCAAGTGGATAGTGTGAACAGCACTCTTCTGCAAAGCTGCCCCAATCACCTCCAGCACATCTTGATGTAGTGCTGGAACCGCAACTCTGGCAAAATAGGACCGGCTAGGAACCTTCCATTTAGGGCAGACTGTTGCCACTAATACTAGAAACCCCACCACTTCCACGAAAGAAAAAGGGAGAAGGTCCAGTGCTATCATTTTAGCCAGCTTTGCATTATACAGACGTACCATTGGGTGGTTGCTTTCAAAGGGCGCCTCCGACCAGAACATTTCGCTAATGGTGGGCTGGATTATTTTACATGATGATGATGATGATGACCTCTTCAAACCAGTTAGGCCCATTGATTTAGTTTTTCGCATTGGTGTCTCTACAACACTCTTAGTGTGCCTCATAGATGTTGCAGGGGTAGAGGGCGATACCACTGCAGTGCTTCTGCCAGCAGAACTGGGTGTACCAGACAAAATGTCTGTCGCTTCTTCACTTCCCCCCTGCAAGATCAGATTCTCGTCATCATCAGATACAATATCAAGAGATACATTTGGATTTGTTTTTCTTTTGGCTTCCTCGATCTTCCTCATGTGTGCTTCGTACTGAATAGGGTGGTTTTGTTTGAGATGACCTCTCTGGCCTCCGGTACCATAGTTGGTACCAAGCTTACCCCGACTAACTAATACTTTACAAATCGAACAAACTACCATGTTTTCCGCCTTTGCGCTAACAGTAAAGAAGTCCCAAACTGGGGACGGGTGGTGTCTGCTGGTGGTGTAGGTGCTACTTTGACTTTCAATGCCAGATGAAGTGGAGGATGGGCGTGGCTGAATTAGTTTCTGTTGTTCACTTACAGCACCACTACTTGAGGTCGAGCTCGATGGAGGTCCATGCCAGCCCTTCTGACAAAAAAAGATGGAAGCTGTAGGTCGTGTTGGTGTTGTAGTTAACGGTGGTGGTACCAGTGCCACGCCACCCATATCCCGCACAGCAGCCATTCGGGCTAGGGTTAAAATGTCTGTCTGCTGCATGCCTGCTGGGGCTGGAGTGACGAAAGTGATGACTGGGTCATCGTCAGACTGTTCATCAGCAGCAGAATTTACCACTTCTTGTTTGTCGTCATCACACATAAGTGAAAGCTTTGCGGGAGCCTTCCTTTTAGTCTTAGCTACCTTTGTCGGCTCATCATGGGGTGACTCACTCTCAGACTGCATTGGTGGGTTCCAATCAACATCAACATCATCAGAAGGAAGGGGGCTTGAAAAAGAACTTGTAGTAGCCCTCCTTGACTTTTTTCTTGCTGGGGATCTGGAAGACAATGGATAATCATCATCAGGAGGAGTGGCTTCCTCGGATGATACCTCCTCTTGAATAGCAATTTCCTGATGTGCCCCTACTTCTGTAGGAACAAGCGTTGTAGGCAGTTGTGCCGCTCCATGAACCTCTAGTCTCACCTCTCCATGCACCTGTCCATGTGCCTCTCCTTGTGGCTCTACTTGCGCCTCTCCTTGCGGCTGTACTTGCGCCTCTCTATTTGGCTCTACTTGCGCCCCTACTTGCGCCTCTACTTGTGCCTCTCCTTGCCCATGTAATTGCGCTTGTACTAGTTGCACCTGTGTTTGTGGCTGTGGTTGTTGAACACTCGTCAGCTGAGTTACACCCGGCATTGATTGGATGGTACTTTCTTATGATGAGCCAGGATCACTGGTCGATGGTGATTTAACAACCAAAGTGGCTGCTGCAGCAGCATTCATGGTGGTCTTGGACCTAATTTGGCGTGGTGGCACTGAGCCCAATGAAGCGGAGGTGCTGCTTCCAGCTTGGTCCCCGGCGGATACAGCTGCTGCTGCAGGCGTAGTTTTTTTTCCCCAAAAAAGGTGTCGGTGGCCACACCAGTCTCCTTGGTAGGTGGTGCCACTTGCTTCTTCTGCTCCTTCTTACTGGCAGTGCCACCGGCGACTTTTTGCGCTGAGGCGCTACGACCAACTTTCTTTGGGACAATCTTCTTGAGATGTCAGAACAGCAGGCCGCAGTTGCACGAGTTGCAGAGTTGTCTTGTCTGTGGCCACACGTGACATCATGTGACGTTGTGCTTCACACTCCGCTGCAGGACTTCCTCCTGGCACTGGTGGTTCTCTTGTGCACCTAAAAGCAATGGAAGCCAGAGGAACATCAGTTATACACCCCAAAAAGTCGAAAAACACTCAAGAATCACCACAATCCCATGCCATCCATGCCCTCAAGGATGTTTAAATTCAAGACACCCCACAGAAAGACTAGGCCCATGCACCACTGAGTACCCCTGGGCATAATGGTTGGAAGCAAGGCAAAGTGGGTGCAGGCCTGAGCACACTGCCTGGCTTAAAAATGGCCCCTTCACCCCCACCACATGGCCAGGCCCTGCCTGTACCAGGCCTCAAAATGGCCCCCACCCTCATGGCCAGGCCCCAACAACACCCCAAAAAGTCAAAAAACACTCATAAATCACCACAAAACCCCAGCCCTCAATGATGTTTAAATTCAAGACACCCCAGAGAAAGACTAGGCCCATGCACCCCTGAGTACCCCTGGGCATAATGGTTGAAAGCAAGACAAAGTGGGTGCAGGCCTGAGCACACTGCCTGTCTTAAAAATGGCCCCTTGACCCCACCACATGGCCAGGCCTTGCCTGTACCAGGCTTCAAAATGGCCCCCACCCACATGGCCAGGCCCCAACACCACCCCAAAAAGTCGAAAAACACAAAAAAATCACCACAATCCCATGCCATCCATGCCCTCAATGATGTTTAAATTCAAGACACCCCACAGAAAGACTAAGCCCATGCACCACTCACTACACCTGGGCCTACTGGCTAGTGAGGCTTTACAGGCACCACAACATTTAAAAAAATCAACATATAACAGTGAGCTAAAATTCCATGACATAAATGAGAATTAAGTTAAAAAACAAATCACAGAAACAGTTGTATCATGCCCCCATGACTAACCCTGGGTCTACTGGATACAGTGGCTACCCACCACAATATATATTTTGTTAAAGTTGTGAAAAAAGTTTTAGAACTGTAGTTGCCTCAACTGCAATGCCCCAAACAAACAACACCAACTTACTTGTAAAATCTCAAAGCCAGAAGTGATCCAAACTCCAAAGTCCAAAAAGTCCTCAAATACAAATCCAGCAGCAGTCACAGAAAGTAATCCTTCCAGCTCAACAGCCAGACTCTGAGGCACTTCCTTCCTCCCACACCACCCCAAAAAATGGACTCCTGCACCAAAAAGTGCAGCCAAATGTCAATCTGAGGAGTTATTCTGATCAAAATCATCATTATCACAAGGTTCATGCTTCCTGCGGTGGATTTCTTGTGCAGAATTGCAATTTTTGAAATCTCGGGAACGCAAGCTGTTCAAATCTCCTGCCGGAAGTCAGCTGCGTGCCGTCGTGGGCTTTTATGATGTACTCGCGTTGTCAAACTCTCGTCGTGCAAGATGGCAAGCCGCGATAACGTAATTGCGTTCGAAAAACTCAGCAAGATCGAAAATGGCGCCGCACACGCAAAACCTGAAGAAAAACAACTAGGCGGACTCAGAATCACGGTAAGACAACGCCGCGCGCGCGATATTGTATTTTTCAAGTGCGACCAAGCAAAATAATTTGTAGCTTAGGAATTTGCGGATTATTGGGTAAATTTGCGTGATTCGCGGATAGCGAAATCGTAAAAGATCCGCAAAGTCGCCCACAAAACGGATTTTACACCCACGCTTAATTATGACACATTTACAACAAATATGTGTAGTAAGATAATTATGAGTAGTACTTACCTGCCTCCATACCACCATTACCTCACTCCGTCAGGACTCTGCCACCAGAACACTGCCGGCACAACAGTAACATCTAATTAGTTTCTGCACAAACTTGCCGGTATGAAGGAGGCAGAGTACTGTTAGCCAGCAGAGAAGGCCGTCGCAGTGGCCGTCAACAATCAATTGCTGTAACATCTAAATACGAAAGGCAGAACGGAAGGTAATACCTCTAAATGTTAGGGTGTCTTGACTCCTGATAGGTGCAGGCAACCAACTCAAGTGTCTTCAAAGAATTCTAGTATTAGTCCTAGGTTTTATTCACTTATTTGGTCGAATGGTGATTCAGATAGCATGTCATAGTGCTTTATAACTTCTGTGGTAGGCTAAAGCAAGCCATTTTTTAATGTGAAAAGCAACTTCTGGATGTACGGCACAACCTATGCTCAGGGTTGATTTTTGCAGGTGCCTCCATATTCATTGATTAAAATGGCAATAACGCCCCTTTATTGCTATGTGTGGGTATATTTTTAGAGTTGTGCATATCATGGCTAGTTAACAGTTTATAATTATTTTTGGAAGACATAGTTTTGTGCTTTTGTTTTACTTTTGTGAGTAGGTGCATATATGATGGGCTTTCCTCGGAGTAGGGTGTATATTTATTGGGTTTTTGTGTGTGGTATTGTCATTTATTGTATATATTTCTAAGATTGATTTGGAACAAGATTTATACGTCCCATCCATCATCCATTTTGTCACTGTGTTAGAAACAGTATGTTGTTGCTTGTCACACATACACTGATTATTTGGTCATTGTTTTCATTATCCTACATTATGGGTTCTCGGGTAATATGTGTTAGTGTAAGGTTTTATGGGATACATATTTCTGCAAATGTTCTTGGTGCTCTTGGGATCTTCATTGCTACTCTCCTTGTTTTTTTTGTCAGTCATGTTAGTTTTTTAATTATAGTTAGTGGTCCTGTGGCTTCACTGGTAACTTTTGATATAATATCTTTGAATATAGTTCCTTTAGTTGCTTGGGAACTGGCGCTTGCTTCTTTTAGATTGGATAAGGTATTTCTTACTTGTATTTCTGTTACATTTGGAGATCACTTTGTTCTTTTACACTTTCGACGATGTCTTCCTTTGTTGTGGCTCGAGTGTACCATGCATTGGAATAATATTTAATGCACTTTAAATGTTATTTTATTACTAGTACTCCCTTTGCTGTTGGTGTAATCCATGTAGTATAATGGATCGTTCTCATTTTGTGATGTTATGTGTGTCACGGTTTTATACATGGTATTTGTGGGTTAAAGGAATATGAAATTATAGGTTATATTTTATATTTGTCATTAATTCATTTTACTTTCACATTTGTTCACAAGTTTTGCACTCTATATTTATATTTTGAAGTGTTTTGATTTTTGGAGTATTGGTTCCTCTGTTTATTTAAAGTTTCTTTTTTCCTCCCTGTTCAGTTTGCTTCTTTTATTTATTTTACTTTAGAAAAGAGAAACTTTTTTGGTCCAATTTATTGCCATATTGTGTTTTTTTAAAATGTTTATTTTAATCTTGTTTATTTATTTGTGTTTTAAAATAATTGTTCATGTTTTTTTACACTTAAAGTTTATTATTCCATTTCCTTTTATTTGAGATTTTATTTCATTTGTATACCCTATTTCCATTTGTGTTCATCTGTTCTGGTCTTTTTCAGTTTTAAAATTCTTATTTTTGGAGATATTGAGTAATAATTATTAATTAGTGGTGCTTAAATTGTTTTAATTTATTTTTGCAAAGGATGTTAAATTTGTTTTAAGTTATATACTTTTTATGTTATGTACTTACTTTGTAGTTGTTGAGATCTTTCATGTTCAGTTTTGTACAGTCTTTCTCTGCTGCGTTTTGGTCAGGCAGAGACACGCTCTATGGTGTCTACTTGTGCAGCAGTTTGTTGCACCATTTATTTTTCCAAGTTTAGTATTTTTTAAATAAGTAGTCCTATTTGCTAACAGTTTTTCTCCTGACTTTTATTGCTTAAATGTTTAGATACATTTTTTGGTATATTGTAGACACTGTTTTTTCAGTCTAATTAAATTTGTATATATATTGATTCTATTTTTATTTGGTTATTTTTTTTAAATATATTAATATATTTTTTATTGCCAATATTTCCAGTATCATTAGTTAGGTAGTGTTTGACAGGTTTTAAAGTTTATAAAATATTGTTGGTTTCTATATTTTAGTTTTTATATATAACAGTAATAATGATAATAATAATAATAATAATAATAATAATAATAATAATAATAATAATAATAATAATAATAATAATTCTGCAGTAATCACAGCCATAAAAGATAAAAGCCAGGATATAAAATACAACAACAATTAATTTAAGATTCATTTAAAATTTGTGCAAAATTGAAAAAATCCTAGCGTCCATCAGTCACATCTGGAATTTCTAGTTTTAAATAGTGCTCTCAAGAAGTTCATTACTGGAAAAAGTGTTTGATCAGTAGGCAGTAGCTTCAAATACAATAGAGCAATGCAGGTATGTCTAAACCTCAATTCGTTTAAGAGGGTTTTAAGCAACAGTCTCTTGGGGCGGGTGAAATATTTACATAAAAGGACAAAATGTAGGGTATCCTGTGGGCACCTATCATCGCAACCACAGGTCCTATATCCTCTGATTGCAACACAAAGCCAGCCGGGGATGCCACAAGATAATGAAGCTCATTAAATCTAAATCGAGTCATTAAAAATCTGTCAGAGGCCCTTAGAAATATTTCTCCATGCCCTGGGCTGATTATACTAGTGCATGCCCTCTCACCGCTGGTTTGCTAAGCTCATTCTCCTTGCGGAGGGCCATGGCATATTTAAAAAAAAACTCTTTTACTAATTTTAGATCCTGGGCCTTCACTATGTCATGTTTAAGAAATATATCTCCTCTTCCTAGGGCCATGAGGGACTTTTTAATATATCGTAACCAGGGAATTTTTAGTGCATGGTCGATTGATAGGCAATCCAAAATGACTGATTGAATCAAAGCTGCCTCATCGCTAGACCAGATCTTTATCCAACCCAACAAAGGCTTTACTGCCACCAGGTCAGTTGTGTGCTTAACTCCTAATTGTTCATGTATGGAAAACAAGAGGTGCCCAGGGGGACTTTCAGAATTCCTCTCAAATACTTAATTTTGTGTTGTCTCCAGTTTCCTAATTCATTTATATAGTATGTTTTCTTTGTTACTGCAACGTTTTTACAGTCAATATTTTGTTTACATCTAGTATATAGAAAGCCAATGTTACAGTTTTTAAAGGTTTTCAATTATATTTTTAAATTTCAATATTCTGAGGTCAATAAAATACCATTGATCGCATTTCCCATCTTTTTAATGGCGCGTAATAAAGATCTTGATATGCTTGTCTTTACTGGAGGCAGAGAATAAATCAAAGTTTATTCAGACCTTACTCCATTAACACAACTTTTATACAAACATACTAACAGTGTATCTCATGCTCAATGTGTCTGTAATTTAAAATGGCAGTTGAAATACATAGAATAAAAACTGTAAGCTCCTTTTTAATATAACTTAATAAAGTTTCCTACATTTAATAATAGAGCCAATTCATTTAGTTTGCACCTTTTGTCTCTTGGGCAACCCAGTTCACCATGGCAAATTTATTTTATACAAAGCATGGATTCTTTATCAGTCAATAACTTTATTCATGTTTTTTCTTAAAACCATCAAAGTATACAACTACAAGTGCAAGCAAGACTCAAGATTTTAGACAATTAAGCTTGATAAAAGTCATCAGGCATATTTAAAACAGATTAAAAAAAGGGCATAGCTAAAATTCTTAAAACAGTTATCAACTAATATCATGCAAATCAGCATGCATTTAAAAACCACAACACTAAGGTAACAGCCTACAATTCATTTGTGCCGATAAATCAATTTTCGGAATCACAAGAGTTTAATTTTGATATTAGCGATCGGCTCCATCTATGTGCAAAAGCTTTTCTCATTTGATCCAGAACGAGCATAGGAAATGACTGATTGCGTAAACTATTAGTCCTGTGGTATCAGTCTTCAGGATTCTGTAGGCAACCTGGTGTTGCCTGGCTCCAATATTTAAGCAAGCCAGTCGTATCCTTCTCCTACGGATCTTTAGATACTTTATGCAGAAGAAGAGGATGTGCTCTTCTGTGTCCAAAGTTTTGGCACATGCGGGACAGAGTTCTAAAGATAGTTGTGTGGTCCGGTTGCTGGGAATCCGTAATAGGAGGTTGCCATACCTAAATCTAACCTATAAGCATTTTGCAAGTGGTGCCGTGATTTGGTCCAGGAAGGGTTCAAACGAAAGGCAGGGCTTAGCACTTAAAAATTGTGAAGTTAATTGGCCATTTGCTAACCTAGTGGCATAACGGTCTTCCACTGCCGCCCAATATCTAATCTTCAACTTTGGGCAATCTTCTTTTTTTGCTTTCTCTGGGTGTTCCCATGATTCTGTCATGCCGAGAATTGTGAACCAACTCGCAACATGCTTAAACCATGGGAGGCTTTTAGCACCACTAATCTTCAAAACCTCCTTTAGGGAGTTCCAATAATTAGAAAGCTGTGGTGTTGTCCATAAGCGCCGCCAGTATAGTAAAGGTTTTCAGTGACGCCATATAACCGATTTGTTACTTCCTCAGGTCAAAAAACGTGGGATTAGGTGAGTGGTAATAGGTATTGAGATGAGTGATCTAGCAAAGATATTTTCAGATATCGTCAGTTTGTTTGTGTTGATATACCCCCAAATCTCTGCTCCATACAAAGCACCACTCCGAGCTTTTGCTTGATAGTTATAGTCATAGTCATAGTCATAGTCTCTTGTATAGCGCACAAATCACAAAAGTCTCAAGGCACTTCAAGAGCTGGAGTCAGTGATCGAGTATAAGACTGAACATAGTGTCTCAGTATTGATTTTGACCTATGAACTAGAGTTAAATAACTCTTTTCCAATTGTTGCTCCCAGCCTAGTGTATCGCCCAATCTTATCCCCAAAAAATCAAAGCTTTTCACCTGATCCAAAGGTTCCAATGCAACCATAAATTTGCTTTGGGCAATGTTTAATCCAAACTCCTGCAGAAGTCCAAAAACCTATCTACTAGTATTTGCAAGCCCATTGGGGATTGGAAATAAGTAGGGAATCATCTGCAAAGAGCAGGATTGGGACGCTAGTGCCATTCATGCCAGGGGAGTCATTCATGCAGTCCAGTAAGCTACTGGCCACATCGCTAATAAACAAGTAAAATAGTGTAGGAGCAAGTACGCATCCCTGGCGCACCCCGCGCTGTATTGGTATTTTATCTGTTAATTCACCTCGTGTTCCCCATTTGATGTGAGCGTAACTATCCTCGTGGAGTCTGGCTTTCAAATTCACCAGTTCAATTGGGGTCCGTAAGTCAAGCATTACTTTCCAAGGCAGTTTGCGTGGCACTAAGTCGAACTCAGCTCTTAAGTCAACAAATGCCACGTAAAGCTTTTGTCTTCTCAATAGCACATACTTCCAGGTCAGCAGAGTAAATCTAAAAGCCTGGTCACACGTGCTAATTTTGAACGGAAGCCCGCTTGGTGTGGGGACAGCACCATCTTCTCATCCATCCAGCACTGGAGTTTATCCAGAACTTGGCGGGCGAAGATTTTTTGCAAATTATCTATTAAACTGATTGGTCTGTAATTGGATGGGACAGAAGTGTCACGCTTCTTATGTATGGTGATTATCTTGGCTTCCCTCCATGTTGGAGGAATAGCCCTACCAGCCAATATGCAGTTTGTTAAGGTGTTTGTATAGGGAGCCCATACCATAGGTTCTGATTTATAAAGGTCCCATGGTATTTGGACGGAGCCAGGGGCCTTTCCTGCCTAAAGTCAATTTATTGCTAGCACAGTCTCATCCAAACTAAAAACTAGTACTGTGTTGGTCGTGGGCATAGCGGGGAGAGTGTGAAAAATAGTTTGTTCAGTGCTTGTACTATGTATACAATCAGCTTCTGAATTCTTAGAATATAATGTGGTAAAGTGCCCGACCCAAGCCTCCGGTTGAATGTAATTACTAGGAGTGTTTGAGGTATCCATATTACCCCTTGCAAGGATGTGCCAGAACAGGTGAGTAGCTTTACAATTGGCTGCTAGTACCAGCTCCTGCCAGATTTTATCTGCAAATTCTCGTTTTTGCTTTTGTTTTGTATTTATTATTAAGTACCTGGACAATCCCTGGCTGGTTGTGGTCCTCAATAGCTAGCTGAAGGGCCCTCTTAGCTGATTTACATTCAAGGTTGAACCAACAATTAATTATTTTGCTAGCAGGTCTACCACCTGAACTTTCTTTTGTAAACACTGCTTGCGATGCTTCAAAGAAATCAAAGTGTATGGGGAGTATCGAGGTTAGTCCATCTAAATGTTCACAAACCAGGTTACTGGAGAAACCAGATATAAAATGTGCACATAGTTTGCAGATCTTAGTATATAAATGTGGGCCAGCGAGTACATTATGCCAAGTACCTCTTCTGCAATTATGGTTACAAAAGTTTCATCCTCCCTAGACAGACAGCCAGATGGCTGTTAGTCCAGTGCGGAGCCCCTCATTTTTAGCAGCAAGGGATTGTGGTCGCTGTCTGACCTCGAGGCAATTAGCATCTCCTCAACTAGTGACCAAATTTTAACATCAACAACGATGTAATCAATAACACTTGGGCTGGTGCCACGTTTGAAGGTAGTTTTCCTGCTCCCATCAGATAGGGTCCTCCTGTTACAGGCCCTCAGACTCCTACCGGCAACCAGTGATGCAATCTGCAGGGACACAGCCGTTTCTCTATAGCAATTTGTAACCGGTACCTGACTCGGTATGTCCCAGATCTCATTCTCCTCCTCCAATAGAATACTCAAAAGGGGGAGGGTTCAATGGAGGTATTGAAGTCCCTTGACACTATGATCTTAGAGTTGAGTTGGTATACCCCCAGCAGCTTATCTAGCTGTGATAATACAGCAGATTCATTAATATAAGGTTCGGACCTGGCATAGACATTAAATATAGTTAGGTTAAGGCCTGTCAGAAAAGTGAGCTGAATCCCCAGTATATCTTGTGATTCTATTAACAACTGTTTATATTTGCAAGCTATAGTAATCTTCACAAATATTCTCAGTCCCCCACTCACTCTGCCCATTTTCTTAGGTGGTATTGCTTCCACACTGTAGGTCGTATAGCCATTTATGTGGAACTTAGCCACTGCCCAAGTGTCTTGGAAAATGCAAATGTCATTAGATCCAACAAACAGTTACCATTCTTGATTTTTCAATTTAAAATGTATTCCTGCCAGATACCAGGATATTACATTTAAGCCTTTATTTGTCTCGTTTTTAGAAATAGTTGGGTCGCTGCAGGATTCTATGTTGGTAAGATGCCCATTGTCAATGGTTGGATTAGGCAATCCAATGGAAGAGGAAGTTAGTAACGGGTATGCAACCTCAGCTGTACCAGAAATACTAAGAGAGGATACATCATTACTTTCCTCAGTATGTAGAATCGCTACAGGTGACTCTCTAATATTATCAGCCTCTGTGAGTATTGTACATGAGGGTACGTGTGTAAGGGAGGTAAGATAACTTTTGTTTCTGAGTCAATCTGAGTCAATCTACATCTACATCTCGTACTGGAGATGAAAGCCCTACCCGAGATGTGTGACCCTGCATTAAATCTTATCCCATTCTGTAATACTTGAATCTGGTGTGAGATTCTTTAAGGCATCTGTCCTAAAGTCTAGTGCCACTAAATCACCCACTATCCTAGCTTCTTTTAAAGATAATTCAATAGAATCAAACACAGGATTCATGATAGAAGACCTGCGGGCGTGGAGAATGTCTTCTCTAACGATCAAGCGGCACCCTCTGGTATGTCTTATCCAGTAAATGGTCTTATTTATAAGGAAATCTTCAGGTTCGAACTTCGCATGTTGCAGTAGTTTTGGTACATTTATCATAAATACTTTCTTTCACTGGTTAATGGGCCTTTTTTCTAATATAGGATGGAGTTTTCGGGTTCGGCCCTCCATTAGTGGTAGATAGGGTAAAAGAGGGTTGTGGATGATAAAGGTTAGGCATCTTGGAAATATTTAAGTAACAATGGTTATACTGACTGACTGGAGGGAAAACATGGCTGCCACTTGAAACGCAGTCACGGAGGCTCCCGAGTTTAGAGACTAATGTGATCCTGACATTCCGCTTGTGTGACAGGGAGGAGAGACAAAGTGCATGACATGATGGTTGGAGTAGGAGTTTGATTAGCAGGGTTTAGCAGTAATTTCGCAGAGGGAGGTCATAATTAGTTGTAAAACGGAAATCAGTTACTGTTTAAAAAATGTTATTAACCCTGACTTCCTATTGTCTCAATTTAACAATATTAACACCATTATTGAAGGTATTTTTACCAAGAAATCCCCATCCAACAGAGCTATAAAGCAGGGATGGTTTGATAAATCCTGCACAATCGCCCTTCAGGAATTGAAGAAGGCACTAGGTTTTAAACCCCGAGACAGCAATGGAAAAAAACAATTAAGGGTTAACTATAAAATGGCTATTTCCAATAGGAAAAAGGTTTTACAAAGTGAAGCTTGGGATAAGCTAAAGGAAGCAGCTGAGACCAAAAACTGTAAACTTTATTGGGAAACAAATAATAGCCCCTTTCTAAATACTGATGGTACCCCGGAAATAACTTCCTACGTTGCATGTAATGACTGGATCATTCATTTTACTAATATTTTTAACCCAGAAGGGACACCCCTAACTGTATCAGCTACCGAGGCCTCCTCTTGGATACCTCTACCCCTGGGAGTAACCTTGGAGGAGGGTCATGAAGGGCTCTCTAATAGCAAAGGGGGGAAGGCCCCGGGCCCAGATGGGGTCCCCATTGATTTATTAAAAGCAGAACCAAACTTGTGGGTTCCTATTTTGGTGCGGACTTTTAACTGTGCGGCAGAAGGTAACATCCCTCCCTCCTGGGGCCAATCAGTTATTATTCCCCTATTAAAAAAAGGTAGCAAATCTGAGGCTTCCAATTATCGTCCTATCTCTTTGCTAGTCGCCTCAATAAAGGTCATGAGCAGAATCCTGCTCAAAAGACTAGAAACTTGGGCAACAGACTCGAATATTTTAACAAAAGTGCAATATGGCTTTAGGAAAGGCATGGGCACTTTGGAGCAATGCGTAAATCTGGACCTCATTTTTAATAAATACACTGTAGCTAAAAAGGGCAATCTATTTTTATGTTTTGCTGACTTGAGCAACGCGTTTGATTTAGTTGATCACGCTATTCTTTGGGAGGTTTTGTTAGAGTCAGGGGCACCGAAGGAAATTGTCCACTTCCTGGCCAGGCTTTACGAGAAACTTTCCTGTAAGGTTTGTTATGGTAGCCTAGGCGAATGTACGCCGTTTCTCAAAGTCTCATGGGGAATTCGCCAGGGATGTGTTTTGGCCCCTCTTTTATTTTCTCTTTTCATTAACTGCATCGATCGCAACCTGGCCGATATCCCAGCAGATGCTCCCCTGATCGGAGGTAAACCTGTCCCAATCTTACTATATGCGGATGACGCTGTTCTTTTATCCCGCACTCAGATTGGGTTACAGAGATTAATTGATAGATTTATGCTGTTTATTCAAAACAGGAGGCTCCGTGTGAACAAATCCAAGGCCTATGTAATGTTGTGCGGGCAGTCTGCAAATAAACTGAAGCATAGCTTTTTCCTGGATAGCGATAAGATGACACACGTCAAATCATTTTGTTATTTGGGAATCACTTACACTAATGACGGGTCATGGACATCTGAGTTCGATAACATCAGACTGAAAATGTTGCGGACTACCAGTAGTATATTCCGATTTGCATCCAAGCTTGGTTCGAGAAGTATCCCAGATATGATCAATATATATAACATCCGTTGTGTCTCTTCTGCATTGTATGGGGCGGGCGTGTGGGGTCATATTGAAGGCCCTTCGCTCCAAAAAGACGAAAACAAGTTTTTAAAGAGACTGTTATGTGTCCCTCCCTCTGCCTCAGTACAACTAATCCATGACAAGGTAGGGATCGAGTTTATCTCTGACTTAGCAGCTGTTCGGCCACTCTTATCGTGGCGTTCTATTTGGGCTAAGCCAGAGACTCGATTCACTCAAGAGATTATTCTTGACTGTATAGGATTGGATCACTCATCATGCATACAGTGGTTGAAATACATTCATTTCTGGTATAAAACCTTATTTGAAATTGATGTTTTCCTTGACCCCGAATTGGCAGTTGCAATCCCCAAAAAAGAAATTAAACAAACATTTTTAAACTTTAAAAACAATGGGAGAGATAAGGTGCATGGCAAGTTATCCACCGTGCAGTTCTATAGGGGACTGAACTTAACCCCGGGGTTTCAAACTTACCTTGCGAATGTGTCTCGTCCCTCCCATCAATTTGTGCTAACCCGAGTCAGATTGGGTACTGTACACCACCTTGTTGCATTCCCAAACCAGAAAATAAGGTCTGAGACTTTCTGCCTGTGTGACAACACTTCACGCCAGAGCTGCTGTCATTTTCTACTTTTTTGTACATTTTATCACTTTTTAAGGGTAAAGTATCTAAAACCCATCTTTTTAAAATACAATATCCGAACCTCAAAGAGCGCTCTAGTACTATTATCTTCCCTAGAGAACGTGGATATTTGTTTCTTTGTTGCTACTTTTATTTTGAAATGTACAGCTGCCAGGAAGAGCATAGTGCTGCTATAACTTTATATAGTCCTGTCTGTACATAAATGTCCTTTTTTATGCTGTATATAGTATCTTAACCCTGTTTTATGCCCACAGTATGTAAATGTATGGTCCTTTTTGTTCATATACCAAATTAACCTCCCCGTGTTTGCCCGAGCCATATTTAAAATGTACAGCTGCCAGGAAAAGCACTTGGTGTGATAATTATATTTATTCCTGTCTGTACATGCATGACCTCTTCCATAGCTTTTTAGCTCTGTTTTATATTTCTAATTATATATTGTTGTCCAATGTATGTTAGTATATGGTCCCTTCTTTTTTATGTACTACTCCCGAGTACATTTTGAGTCGACTTGACTTGACTTGATTAGCAGGGTTTCGCAGTAATTTTTAAAGGCTGCAAGGAAAGAAACAGCTTCTCACCTGTAGCGAGGCGGTTTTCTGGCTGCTCCAGGGCTTCAGGGCGTGGTCGGCTGGCTGCGAGAGGGTTGGCGGCGAGAAGGCTGGGAGAGCGACCGGCTTCAGAGAAACCCTCAGGGGTGCCTGGCCAGGACTCCTGTTGGATACGCGTGGCCAGGTAGATTGACAGGGGACGGAGGGTGGTTTTCCTTGATCAGATAGAAAGACACCAAATAAATAAAGTGGCATCGCAAATTTTAAAAAAAAGTGGAGAAGGAGTCAGAAAGGGGCACTCTCCAGAACAGGTATCAGCCAAGAAGCCGGGGGACAAAAAACCCCATGAGGAAAACACTAACAGAAGTTCAGGGAGACTCTACGGCAACCAAAGCTGCAGAGGTTGCAGAGACTATTCACTCAAAACAAGACGGCATAATAGACAGTGAAAGGGAGACCCCTAGAAGAAGGAAGCTGCGAGAAAAAAAGGGGAGATCCCGACAACACATTTGAGGATCACACCATCACTAAGGACCTTCTTTAAAGTAGTGCCAAAAACTTTTTTTAATAAAACCCAGCTGTAGCTTGTCCAGAGAATAGTCAGGGAGAGGATAGAGAGATATGAAGTCCAAATAGGGTTCAGGTGGTACAAGTCTCCCAGAGCCTCAGGATGTAGCCAGTTTGGAGGAGCCCAGGTCATCACAGGACGAGGAAAGAGTATATCTCCCCCTTAAGATTATGGAGCCTAGTATTCTGCAGACTGGTGAAATGCAGCTAGTTAGAGGGGGTACCCTCGGAATTTCCACTATTATCTCTTGACATTCGGGAGGAGGTAAACCAGGCTCAGCATAACCCAGAATTTCAAGCGACGTCCATTCCCAACTACAGCCTCTACCACAGTCTCAAGCAGTTATAGACTTAATTTGGTTGTTAACAACTGAGGTGAGAAATAGGTTTGAAGTTTCAGAATTAAACCAAAGAGAGATTAGATGAGCATGTGCCAGCCTAGAAAAAAAATGGATGATCTTGCCAGTAGGACCACTCAGTTGAAAACCTTAGTGAAGGATCTTACACTTCAAACAGAAGCCAACACTAAGGAGATAACGCTATTAAAGGGGAATGAAGTGATATGGAAGGAAAAGATGGCATCAATAGAGAACAACATGAAAAGAAACAACCTCCGTATTTTAAAAATCCCGGAAGGCTCAGAGGGCAAGGAGTTGAAGGCTTTTGTTGCAAGACTTTTGAAGTCAAGTACACAGATTGAGTGAACACGTGAAGACTTGGTGGAGGATATACATAGGGTTTATAGAAACCCCTCTAAGGCTTCCCTGAATAAGACAGAACCAAGGAAAATTCTTCTTAACTTTAAAACATATAAGGTCAAGGAAGACATTCTTATAAAGGCTCTACTAGAGAAAACCCCAACAGCTGATGGCATGAATTTTCGAATACGATCTGACACCTCCCAATTTACGGCTAATAAGCAGTGGGAATTGGGTAATATGATTTAGCCTTTTAAAAAAATGTGGGCGATGGCCCAGCTGAGATTTCCGGCCAGTCTTTGGGTGATGCACAACAACAAACTGCAGAATTTACAAAGGGTAGAAGATGCTGCTGAATTTCTTAAATCATTAGACACATGGCTGAGGTAGAGGCCAGCGCATTTTAGCACTCTTCTGCAGTTAGTATGCACCCCTTCACTCTCCGGGTTGTTTTTTAATTGTTACTGTGTATCAGAGGAATGATTATTATTATAATGTTTTTCTTTTTATTTTAGTGTGGTCTCTTAAATTCAGGGGGCTTCTCAGGCTTAGGCCATCAAGAAGGGAGAGGAGGGTTTTTCAAGGGTGGGATGGAGGGGAGGGGAGTCATGGGTAGCTATTTGTGCACGGGTGAGAGAGCGGTGGGTAAAAAGGACAAAACTGCAGAAAATTTATAATTTAGCCTCTAATAAGATAATGATTCTAAGTAATAAAAGATGACAACCAGCCTGAAACCACAGATAGAAATCCTATTATGGAACGTTAATGGGCTTAGAATAAAACATAGAAGGGAGATGATGTTGCAATATTTTAAAGACGCCCCAGCCCAGATTATAATTTTACAAGAGACCCATCTAATGAGTGAAGAAATAAAAGAGGATTTTAGGTCAAGGAAATGGATACAGAAAGCGGTATTCACTGATCAGCAGCTTACCATTAGAGGGATAGCGAATCTGTTGAAAACTATTTCCCAGATACTAATAGTGTATAGGAAAGTAGAAAGGGCTGGTAGGTGGGCGATAGCCAAGATAAGATGCTATAATCAGGACTATACAGTAAAAGGCTATTAGGGCCCTAAACAAGATGACACTACTCCATTTGGTAACTTGCTTACAGAACCTTTGGATTTACCTGACCCTGTCATTTTGGCAGGGGATTTCAATGTAGTTCTAGATATTAATTTATATTGTTCCACCAAAAGCAGAGTTGTGACAAACAATAAAACTCGATCCCTGATAAAAAAACTCAATAAAGGATCGAGGTTGGTGTGACATCTGAAGAGAGAGGAAGGGATCCCTTAAGAGTTATACCTTTAATAATAAAAATATGGGCACCAATAAAGAATTGACCTATTTTTAATCACACAAAATACAAAGGATCAGGTTGGAGGTGTTATTCATGTGGGATCACACATGCCAGACCACTCGGCCATCGCTTTAACTTTGGCCCCCTTAAATAGTGTAGTACAGAAGAGGTGGTCTGTTGATTGCACTATACTGTTTGATGGTGAAATAGTAGGAAAACTCGGGATGGAAACTCAAGAGTTTTTCTAGAAAAACATAGATCCAGCACCAATAGGTATAGTTTGGGATGCCTATAAGCTTTCTTAAGGGGGGAAATAATATCCATTCAATACCACAAAAAGATAGCGAGTATCAAGAGTAAGATTTGGCTTTTAGAACAACATCTGCCTGAGAATGGGGTAGTACAAGGACCCTTGCAAACCTCTATCCAGGCTCTAAAAACGTTCTTGCAGGAGTGATGGAAGGCAAATTACAAAAAAGGTGGCAAGCAAGTAAACTTTCCCATTTTAATTATGGAGAAGGATGCAGCAAATTGCCTGCGTGGAAGATCATAAATGACCAGGCAAAATTCTTTATTAAAGAACTAAAGCAAAAAGGCACATGGAGTCTAATTGTGACAAGAGAAGGTATAGAGGAGGCTTTTCTGAACCATTTTGGAGAAGTATATTCGGAAGCGCTAACCACGAAGGAGGAGTAGGTGGAAGAATGTTTGGGTTATGATAGCCCACGAAAAATTCCTGATGCCCAGAGAGAAGCTATTAATAGCTCAATAACAGTAGGGGAAATAAGAAACTCCATTAGAGCAGGGAAATCAAATAAAGCAGCAGGTCCGGCTGGTCTCCCTATTGCGATTTATTAAAAGTTAGGGGAGTATTTAGCCCCGATTATGGCCAAGCTGTTATCAGCTATCTTCGAAAATGGCGGGGAGATTCCACTGTCCTGGGATGATGCCATTGTGATGTTGATACTAAAACCTGACAAACCACCAAATTGTTGCGATTCCTATAGGCCTATCTTGCTATTTAATTCAGATTATAACATCTTTTCAAAAATATTGACAGATAGGCTTAGTGGGGTGGTTGGTAATCTCCTCCATGAAGATCAGAAGGGTTTTGTACGAGGTAGGGGAATTAAAAACCTTACATATAGTTTAATCAGGCCATAAATATAGCCACCATGTTTAAAGTACCACTAGCAGTGATTACAGTGGACGCAACCAAGGCCTTTGATAGGGTAAATTGGTCCTATCTACAGAAGATTTTAAAATTATCTAATCTTGTAGAGAGTTTTTGCAGGAGAATAGACCTATTATATAGAAGTCTTACAGCTAGAATTGTAGTGAATGGAATCTGTGAAATCCTTTAAATGAAAATAAAACAGTAGTAATGACTTGGAATATTAACTCACAGTTGAATTGTATCCAGGCGGAGATGAGATACTTGGACATTAAGATAGTTCCAAAAGTAGAACTAATCCCGGAATCCAACTTTTATATGATCAATGAAGAAGTGGGTAAATTAGTACTAAGTTGGGCCTATCTTCCTTCAACATTATATGGGAGAATCAACATTGTAAAAATGTCTATTCTTCCTAAGTAGACCGCTTAAAGAAAAAGTGGTTCCGTCGGGTAGGACTGATACTACTTCGAAGTACATTAAATGTCATACAGAATATACTCTCTCAACACACAAAAACAAAGAAGATGAAATGAAAATCAGTACTCATTAAGTTTTTTGCTCATTATTTATCTGAATTCCTTCATTCAGTTAAGAGCTGTTCAATTGTAGCTCAAAACATGTACAAAATACTGTTTAGTGACAGTTATGCATAGTGAAAAAGTGACAAAGTGAACAATATATACAGTGTCAACAAGGTATTATCTAAAATTATTTCATTTAGACGAGGCCAGAATTTAGTTGGAAACCGGGTCATTCTGGACATAAGAAATGCGTCGACGTTTCAACCCTTCTGTGCCTCTGTTGGTGGTCACGGCGGGTCTTTTTCAAGAAGGAGATGCAAGGATTATATGTACACTGTCCTGCCAGGCACTATGCACAACTGTCACTAAACAGTATTTTGTACATGTCGTCACAGACCATCACTGCACAAATGCTATGGCTTCCGTGGCACAGCAGTCTTTTTGTGGTGGCCCTTTCTGGCACACAGAGCTGCCAGTTCCTCAATATGCATGGGTTCCAGCCTGATCAGCGCAGCGATGCACACTGCTCAAATCCCAGTGGCTCTCCTCTGGGATATAAGGGTCCTCCAATTCTTCCTGCAAATGAACAGTAGCCAGATCGGTGCATCAGCTGTCTCCTCACACCTCACAAAGGGAGTCCACTTAACAGGACTCCCCATTGACCTTTCTCCATCCAACGGTCTACTCTCCCTCATAGGGCACACTGGTCTTGGCAAGTAGGCAGGAAGTGGTGTTCCAGGCTTCAGGACAGGTGGTATTGGATCCCCTCGCCCAGCAGTGAGACTAGGAGGCCTTAGCCCCCAGTCATGGTCACATACAGAAGTCTTGCAGATCTCCCAATCCCACACGGCCCTTGTGGCTGCTTGGCAGATAATTCTCGGAGTCTCAAGCTCCACTTCTTATAGTCTTTTTCGAGACACCAAATGTGATATTGGGTCAGAGTCTTTGAAGCTCATGTTGGGGGGTCTGTTTCCTTCTGATGAGCCCACTCCTCTGCTCTCTCTTCCTCTTGAAAGTAGGCAGGTACCTCAGCAGTGACTCAAAAGCTGATTAATCCACAACACAGGACATGAGATTGACTAGAGTTCACACCTGGATGTCAGCCAAAGTGATATGTGTATCAATAGGTTAGCCTAGGTCCCCAATCTTACTCTTCATCATTCTTGTATCAGCCCTATCTCCTTCTTGAGATGTGCCCAGATCCCACTGAATCAAAGAACACCCTTTGAAGTGTACATGCAAAGCCTGGTTCTCCCCTCTCCAGTGTGTGTCCCACCCAGCTTCCAGGAATGCAGAAATACCCAAATATGTCTGGGGGCTTCCTCTACCTCCTCTCATTTTTCACCATGCAGGCCTGGGTCTCCCACAATGGAACCCTGTGTCCTCCATGCATCGGTCCACTCAGAGGCATACCTACACACTGTGCATGTATACAGCGTACACACACTGTACAGCCCTGTATCCTCCCTGTATGTACCCCTCATACCCACATATACACCCAGCACATGCATTGAATAAGCATACACTGCACAGCACTATATCCTTCTTGTACTTTTTACAGGCACATATACATGCAGCACATGCATTCACCATGCACACGCTGCACAGTGCTGCATTATCCCTGTATTGCACCCTTCACATGCCGCCAATAACCAGTACATCAACAACACTCTTGTGCTGCCCAGCACTTCCACATCAAATCAACATAGGCTAAGGGGCATGGCCAACTGCAGAGGGAAATGGCCGCATGGTAGCTTCGCTCCGTAGCGCCACTCCAGAGAAATATGTAAAATATATACTTGCCCCGGCCGTACTTTGTCGTCAAGGTGCTTTTCTGATCCTGGTGTTGTGAGAGACCGATGTGCCTAAAATCTCCACGTTTGAAGACACCTAGGAGGTTGAGTGGCGGTGGTGGTGGTGCGGCCGAACTACTGCACCGTGCGTGCTGGGCCTCTATCGGGGGGCAAGCCTCTACTCTTTGATACGGCTGCGGTTAACTGCGCAGGTGCTGGAGAGCTACAAGACACCCGACGCTCCTGGTGAGACTGGTAAGTGCGCTGCTCCCCCACAGACCTGATCATCTCGGCACTGGGGGTGCCCCGTGGACCGCCAGAGCCCTCCTGGACACAGTTGGCGCCGGCTCACACCCAGCTGTGAGTGCAAATCACCCGAGTACTACGTCGACCTGCCCTACTGCTGCTGGTCTGACTTTGTGGCATTGCCCCGTCTGAGTTTGGGGGAACTGCCCCTTCATCTATCCTCCCTGGGTGAGGCCCCCGCTGCATCGACGGTAGACCGGGGTTCGCGTTCACAGGGGTGGAAACCAACAGGACGTTGCGGGGGATTTTTCTCGCAAGCATGCAGCAGCGAGTAGCTCTAGCGGCCCCGGCCCTCTACTGCATCATATCAACACTACGCCTCCATCATGGCGGGTAACTGCAGCTGCTGATAGTCTCTCCAGGCCAAACTTGATAAATTTGCATGGAAGAGCCAGGATAAAAAACATGGCAGCCTTGACGCCGGCGAGAAGCAACTAGAGCCCACACTACAAGATGTTCTTATGGCCATAACAGCAGTGCGCACCTCCCTGGAGGGCCAAATTGACACAGTTGCTCTGGAGGTTTCCCTGATCAGGGCAGACATGAAGACAATGGTGGATCAAATCAATGAAGTCGAAGTCACCACCAAAGACCTCTCCAAAGACACTGATCTCCTCAAACGCCAAGTGGCCCACCTACACGCTACCCAAGAAGCCATGACACTGCAACTCGACGACTATGAAAGTCGTATGCGGCGCAATAATCCCTGCATTTTGGGGGTGCCTGAACATGCCAAGGGGCCTGCAGCAGACCTCTTTGTTGAAGACTTAATTCTCAAGAAATTGCAACCGAAGGGGCTCTCTCAATATTTCTCTATTGAACATACACATCAAGTCCCAGGAGGCAAAGCCAATCTGAGTGCACTGCCCCGACCTCTGTTGCCTCGAGTCTTTAAGTACTGTGACAGAGACATCATTCTCCAAATGGCGCAGACGGCCCCCGACTAACTATTGACAATAGCAGGATCATCCTTTTCCTGGACTTCACCCTGGTAGTTTAGAAACAACGTTGCAGCTTCCTAGAGGTCAAGGGGGCACTGCGGGACCACAATATCAAATACGCCATGTTGTTCACCGCCAACCTTAGGGTGGAGTCGGAGGGGAAGGTATGATTTCTTGCTTGACCTGAAGATGCTTGGGACTGGCTCAATGGCTGGAGAACAGTTGATAAACGTTGTTGCAAACCAGCCGGCAACGACTGCAACAATGGGTGGTCAAGCCCATGCACAGGGTCTCCCCCGAGCAGTGGCACAATGTCCCAGGATCCCACGGGAGGAGGCCTAGTTGCTCTGCATAGCTGGTTCCTGACACTGACTGCTAGGCTTGTCGTAGATGACTCTCGTTGAACTCAGGCTGCTTATCTATCTACCAATTCACCCTCTTTGTTACACCAAGATGCTGAACTACTTACCTTAGTCAGGTCCGCCTGTTCACCTCCGATGGGGGTGATTTGTTCTCTGGTACTTATGTACTGTCTATTCTACTTGGTCCTAACTGCTATTTGCCGGGCTGATTGCTGGGGGGGTTTGTCCCTATTTGTATTATTGCCTTTGGGAGTGGGGTTTGGTCACATTCCTAACACTGTTGAGGCACTTTGCAAGTTGGGGGTGGCAGGAGCGTCAACGCCAGTCATGCAGGGAGGAATGGAGGGGGGAGGGACTGTGGACTTTTGTTTTAGGGGGATTAGTTTCATTTGTTCAATTTTCTCTGTTGTTTTTGCAATGTCGCACTTTCTGAACTGTTCATGAGGTTACACGGGCCACACAGAGCTTTGGCAGTCTGCAATGCAGTACACACGGGTACCATGGCCTGATGAACTAATTCATCACCCGTACGCAGCATGTCTGTCCACACAACAATGAGAAATCTCTGCATCATAACTTGGAATGTAAACGGGCTAGGTGGCAAAGTGAAGCGGGGATGGTTCTTCACTATCTCAAACGGCATACTTCTAATGTTGCATTACTTCAGGAAACACACCTCCAGGGAAACAGCTGCCAGGCGGTTGATCGTTGGGGTTACAGACTGGCGACTCACTCCGGGTTCACCTCCAGTTCCAGAGGGGTGGGCATTCTTGTTCATAAACAATGCCCCTTTATCCTGAACAAGGTATGGACTGATGACATGGGCAGATGCACAGCTTTAGCGGGTTAAAGGGAAGGGATTCCCCTCAATATTGTCTCCGTATACGTCCCCCCTACTCTTAGGGCAGCCACTCTTTCAGACCTGGGTAAGCTACTAGTGGGACTTCCACCTGGCTCGCTGGTGATGGGAGGGGATTTTAACCTTGCAGTGGTGGATGGTAACATGGACCAACGACCCCCTCGATCGGTCGGCCCTGGCATGTCCGCTCTAATGGACTTCCTTGTGGATCTATGGCGTCATTTCAATCCCCTAACACAAGGCTTTACCTTTCACTCCGGGGCACATGGAAGCCAGTCTTGCATTGACCACCTTTTCACACACACAGCGATCCCCCTATTTTAGGGCAACCTCCCTCATGGCCTGTGGCATCTCTGACCACTCCCCTCTCTCCACACAGCTTTCTAAACCCCAAGAATACTCCCGCCTCACCCTCTCTATTAACCCATGGAGTCTAAAGGTCCCGCAGATCCGGGACACTCTTCTGGAAGGGGTTAATTAGTACTCTGTATCAAGAGACCTCTTTTTGAATCCAGACCTTATCTTACGGCATCAAGACACACTTCACACATTTATGTATTTCAGTATTCTTGATACAGAGTAGTGGTGTGTCCTCTTTTCAAACATCTAAGATTTTCGTTATATAAATATTTTGCTTTACTACAATAAACCTCGGTGTGTAATATCCATGTGGGATACTTAAATACAACAGCCTTGAAGAAGTCCTGTTGGGACAAAACACGCTGCATCGGCTATGAATTCAGTGCTGTGGTTTTTAACAAAAGAATCATGAACAAAAGAATGAAAGAAGAATATGTTTTTAATTAATCTGATTGTCAATTTGTTTCATTTTGAAGGCGTTACCTTAATATACAATTTTTGATTTTCATGTACTGTTACAAATCTGGGATATAGAACTCCTTTAAACGTTTACGTATGAATAAAAATGCCAAAAAGTGCATTTTTCAAAGAAATCGCAAATTACCACCAACTTGAAGTTGGTGTTAATTTGAGATTTCTTAAGGAGAAATTGCACAACTTTGGTGCTTGTTACATAGCATTTAAGGAATCGCAATTTGCAATTCCTTAAATGCTAACGCAAAATTAAGGAATCGCAAAATTAGAGATTCCTTAATAATGCGATGAGAAAATGGCTCATACATCACGTTTTGTCTACAATGTCTACAGGAAACCCGTTTTGATAAAATGGTTAATAATCATCACTCATTTGCTTTTGATAATTCAGCAAATATCAGCCATCTGCCCTGAACAAACATGCACCGTGGGTTTCTAAACCTGATTCAATACACACTCCACTGGCTGCAGCCAGGTCATAGCTGCCGCCAGTGAGTGGAAATATGTTGCCATTGTCATAGAAGCAGATAAGTACATTACTTGGGCATCTTACATACAGAATCCAGGGGCGTAGTTTGGTCATTAAGATTTGGGGGAAAGGGGTGAGTTTAGGATTTTCCAATAATCGCTGGCATTTAATGTGAAAATACATTATACAGGGGTGGGGCGCATGTGAGGGGTTAAGGGGCAGTGGAAAGGGCGATGAATTCATGTGGCAGGAGAACTGAGCGACGGGAAACTGTATATTATAAATATGGCAACTTTTTTAAGACTTTCAAATTAGAAGAAAGGGAGAGAGTGTGTGCGTTTTTATTTGCATGTATGTTATCATTTGGGGTGAAATCTGAGGGACACCTCACCATACCCGACTGAAAGCATCTGTACCCAACTATATACCAGAGCATACATTTATGAGGTGGGTGTAACACCCCAAACACCCCCGCTAAAGCTACGCCCATGACAGAATCCTAAAACGTTAAGTACTGTGAAATTTCGTGGACATTTCCACGGAGCAACTTGTCTTCAAGTTTGTAGAATGTATCTATTTCTAAGCATTTTTGGAGTGTGGCCACTGACGAGACCCAGAGAGTCTAAAAACAAGGTTCCATACACAGGGACATCTTAGGGATTTTAGAGGCCCTGGGCCAAATGTGTTTTGGGGCTCCTGTTCGGGGCAATTTTGAATTTATGATCCTATTTCAGTTCTTTCGTGCCCTCTTTGGCCAAGTCACTGTAAGTGCACAGGCACACTACTCCAAATTCTATATGTATTTAAATCTGATATTTAAGGGTAGTGATGTGTGTTTTCAATATTGTAACACAGCAGCAGCTCACTAATATTATTGGAAATAATCCCTGTGACACCCTCCCCTTTCTCATAAGGGAGGTCCTGTTTTGATCTAAAAAGCACTTTTATATGGATGCTGTATGAAACAAACACAACATTTCTCAGCAAAATGTCTGTAATAGGCTCACAGGTCACCCGCATTAAAAGTAAGGGAAAGTAAAACAGTTTTTAAAACCATCTGTTTAAGAATTATTCAAGGTCATCAGGGCAGGACTCTCTCGGAAACAGATCTGGCTCTATCTCGGGCCCCCTGAACGGTAGCGCTCCCCCTTTTTTCCCCCAGCGCCTTGAGACCCTCACGGGTAACTTCTTTCCAGTAGTTAACAAGCTAGTTTGAAAACGGCAGTGAATTCTTAAAAGCTCATTAGGCCCACTACTTAAAGGTAAATTTGTTCGGAAATGTATGCACACTTAGACAGCATACTTGTATAATATTTGTAAACATGTCCTACCATGTGGTATTCACTAAGAAAACGTATAGGTTTATCCGTATTTGTAGACGTATGTCAGTACACATCATTACTGCTTTGCAAATCGGAGGCACTATGGACATATGTCTAATTTACGAAGTAATTGCACTATACGTACCATTACAGTAGTTGATAACTCACACCTCAGCATGCATCATGTTGGTTAAATGGTATGGAGCATACACACAAATGCTACATATCATGCTAAATGCAGGAAATATGAAGTTACCTCACACTTGATCACAAACACACACACAAACTGCAGCAATAACACACGTAAGCAACTAATCACCCTTGTTATTTGTTTTGTGTTTAGAACCCTTCCTTGAGTGCATCCATGTTAATTCACTTTTTTCAGGAATTATACGTAACTCCACAGAAACTAAATGGTCAGCATACACCAATGACATTCTGGTATATATGTCTAAATCCTATTTCCTCAATACCTCCCTTTCTGCATGAAGTTCAATTAGATTTATCTTTATCACTTTCTATTCCTTCATGGGATAAATTCTGGCTCAAGTTATTTAAAACTTCTGGTGCAGCCCGCATTACTCAATCCTTATACTTTATTTATAATAGAGCTCTTATTACTCCTGTATGTATATCCAAGTTTTCCCCTACCTCCTCTTCCCTTTGTTGGTCCTGTTCTGCATCTACTGGGCCTTTAGCTCATCAATTATATGAATTTCTAATGTATTAAAGTTTTGGCAATCCAATTGGTCTAAATGCCTGAAAATATTTCAATGTAATATTCCATTATCAATCCAAAATGTTTTTTTGGGTACCACCTTGCTTGCTTTTGATGTTTCTTCTCCTACTTCTTTGTTGTTTGATCTTTTTATTACTCTCACATTCAATGTGATCTTGTCCTGCTAGAATGATAACTCTAAATTATCTTCCTTAATATGGTGGAATAATATTTGTGATGACCACAGATTTCCTAATGTTTCTTCTCTTTCCTTATCTCAGAAAATTAAATCTGATCTTTTGTGGTTACATTTTACTCCCTATCTTTCCACATATGCACCTGCATATTAGTTTTTATCTTAATCTTTATTGTTTCCCTTTTATATATTCATTTCATATTTTATACTTTGTTTTCTTCTCTTTTCTCTTTCTTCCTAAATTATTCACTCGTGTTCTCTTCCTATGCATTAATTGTTGTATCATACTTGTAATTTGCTCATTTGTTTGATAATGTTTTTCTTTCTCTAAAAAACTCAATAAAACAATATTTACAAAAAAAAGATATATAGATAGAGGCAGATTTACAAAGAAGTCGGGCAACACAACATGCTGTGCTGTGTTGAGTGACAGGGAGAGAGCAAAAATGCTCCATACCTACTAAGATATGACACGTTATTGCTCTCTTCCTTTGCTGGCGCACTGTGTGCTGCCTTGCCTCAATGCTGACACCCTTGTGCCATGGAACAAGGGTGCCTACATTACAAGCAAGATTGTTTTTGTGCAGAAAGGGATACCTTCCTGCACGAAAACAATCCTTAGAGACATTGACCTCTTTCTACATGTCGCTACAAAATGAAAACTCCTATAAATAAAAATTGGGTATGAAGGAAAGTTATCATTTTTTTAAATCTACCTATTATTCAAAATTTAAGAATAGGGGTTATTTGTGGACCTGGGCAAGTAAGCCTCCTACTTCACGTAATTTCAAACCATTCTGGGTTATGTTCGCTATGTCAAAAACCTGAAATGATGCCATTATGCAAGTTTATGACATGGAACATTGATGGTTTGAAGGCAAAAAAAGACAACGAACAGTGGTCAATGGTAATAAGCCCGACCCATATCATTGCACTCCAAGAGACCTGGGATACCTCTGACTCTTTTGTAATGGATGGTTTTGACCCTTTCTTCAAAACTGCATTACCCTCGACTGCTGGTAGAGCAAAGGGTGGTTTGCTCACCCTAATTTCTCTTAAACAATCCTGTACCATCAAGGGTCTCCCAAGCTCATCGCCACACTTTTTAGCAGTAGAACTGACTTTTTCAAGTGGGGTAACTCTGGTGATCGTACATTTTTATAACTCGCATCTGACTGGTCTTGATGTCTTTTTAGAGGAACGTGCTCAGGAGAGACACACTCCCTACGAATTAGTTATAATGGGGGATTTTAACATTCATCAATGCAAATTAAACTATGTGATAGGTGGGGAAACCCATGAAGATTTACCACCGATGGCCCATTTTGAACACTCAATTCAAAGCACCTGGCTGGATAGTTAATTAGCAAATAATAATTTGTACTGTCTAGAACCCGGGGAAGAAGTAGAGGTGATAGCATTCTTTTTTGGTAGAGGTTGCAGTTCCACCATAGACTATGTTGTAATCTCAGCCCCCTTATATCAACATATTCGGGAGGTTAGGGTGGTTCAAACTGGTTTTAGTGACCACAACCCCATTATTGCGGAAACCAAAGGCTACCTGGTCTTTCGGGGTGTGGAGCCAAAAGCTTTGACTAATGGGGATTTTCGGCCTATGCAAAATAAGATGGGAGATACTTGTCCCAGATCTCTTTTTACATGAGCTATATATTGAGGGCAAAGAGGAAATGGAGCGTTGTCTAAACACACACAGTGAGCCAATAGAAGTATTATAGGCTTATGATAAACTAAGTAAGCTAATTGGTAATAAGCTAATAAGCAAAAAGTCCAAGGCAGGAACTAATGAGGCGAAATGGTTTAACACCGATTACTCCAAAACCCATAAAGCCCTTATGGTTGCCCTAAACAGCTTACCTAGAGATCCTGAATTGATTAAATCCTGTAGAAAATCCTATGATTCAGCTTTAAAATCAAAGAAGACTGCTCTAAGGGAACTGGCATGGGATGATCTAACACAGGCGAGCTCACAAGCTGATAGTGCAAAATTTTGGAAAGTGGTAAATAGCTCCTTTTTTAAAGACAATAAAATTACAAAAGTAGAGTGTGTAATTCCAGCCGACCGGTGGGTTAGCCACTTTGAACAAATCTACTCAGAGGTCGTTGCAGAACACACAGGTCCCTCCTGGGTACCGAGTCCTTTACCCTTAGATTTTTCTTTGTATATAAAAGAGGTTCAGAAAGCGATTGAGGTTATGTCCGCCAGGAAACCTCCTGGTCCCGATGGGATAACGGTGGACCTTTATAAGTCAGATGCGGGTGTATGGGCGAAAAATTTAACTGGAGTGTTCAATGCAGCCTTAAGGGCTGGTCAACCTCATTCATGGTCAACAGCGGTGATATTGCACATTTTTTAAAAAGGTGCTCGGGAAGACCCAGGATGTTATCGCCCAATTTCTTTATTGGACTCCGCAGCAAAAATAATGGGAAAAGTAATTTTAGATCGCCAAACAACCTGGCTGGAAGAAAGGGAAGTGTTGGCAAAATTACAATTTGGTTTTCACAAAGGGAGAGGTACAGTTGCACAATGCATGAATCTACTCATGATTACAAGTAAATATACGCTAGCCAAAAGAGGATGTATGTCATTGGCTTTTATAGACTTAATGTCCCCCTTCGATAGGGTTAATACGTCCAAGTTATGGCACCTATTAATAGAAACAGGGATAGACACGAATTTAGTAAGTTTCCTGCATTGGTCCCACCTTATTCTAACTGCCTCAGTGAGGTATAATGAAGATGGCTCCTTATCTAATGCTTGGAAGGTAAAATGAGGAGTAAGGCAGGGGTGCATTCTTGTCCCTGTTTTATTTACACTGTATATCAACAATTTGGGGGCAGTGCTGTCTAATTTTTGCCTAGACATTCCTAGAGTAGGTTTTAAATCTATTCCAGCACTTGTATATGCGGATGTCGCAGTTTTAATTGCCAGGACCCCAAATGCGTTGAAATCCTTAGTTAACACTTTCATTGATTTTATGGTAGCCCTGGATCTTACAGTCAATTTTAATAAATCACACATTATGTCAATTGGTTACCCAAAAAGGGGGAATAAATCTCTTCCCTGTAAAGGAGGAGTGCTAACCAATGTGACTACTCATCCATATTTGGTCGTATTATTTGACGACAGGGGTACTTGGGTAGCACAGCGTGCTGTAACGAAAAATATTTTGGCAAGAGCAGCTGGAGCATCACTGAATTTCGCTAGAAGATTAGGGAGCAAACCGATACAGCCACTGCTAAAAATATATAATGAGAAATGTGTTGCTATCACAGTGTATGGTAGTGTGGTGTGGGGTCATAAGGATTGCAGCGAACGTCAGGGGGTAGAAAATAACAATTTACGAAAACTCATAGCTGCTCCCTCTAGCATTCCAGCTTTTATTATCCATGAGGTACTAAAACAGGGCTACTTAACAGATAACATTGCTCTTGCACCCCTCATATGGTGGCAAAACATCTGGTCTAGAGGAAAACCAAATCTAAACCAGACTATCTTAGAGGATTGCATGAGTTTGGACTGAGCCATGGAAATTTGCTGGTTAAGTTATATTTCACAGCAGCTTACAACTCTTGGGCAACCAGAGCTATTTAATAAACCTGGGAAGCTGCAACCTGAAACTGAAAAATTTTAAAATAATTTTTTTTATTAGGAGTCAATTAGATAGAGAAGCAAAAGTACTCATGGAACCTTCGTGTAGATATGTTAGGATTTTAAGTCCTGGTATTTTAAGCCAACCTTTCAGGTCTTTTGTCACTAACCTGCACCATCGCTTTATTTTATCCAGGTTCAGATTTGAATGTATCCACTTGCTCCTAACTGTACCTAAAGTCTTTTCAAAATTAGGTTCCTTGCAACCATGCATATGTGATAACTCCGCCGAACAAGACATATTGACCTTTATGTTCTTTTGTGGTTTTTACACTAAACTGCGAGTTAAATATATCCTACCAATTTTTAAAGATTGCCATTTTGCACAAGTTAGGCCAGCATTGCCCTATCTACAAATGCTTTCTTCCACCTTCATTTGTTACGGGGTTGCACGTTTCTTGTCAAGGGCAATTCGTAAAAGAAATAATATGGTGGGTTTACAATCATGAGTTGGGTCGTCAGAATATGTCTGTTTCCTGTTTTATTTTAGCTTTCTGTATTTTAACCGACAACATAAGTGTTTTTTCATTGTAAAATGTACTTTTATGGCCAGTATGTGGCCGAATAACGTTTTAATTGATTGATTGATTGATGCCATTATGCCACTTGAAGTAATTACATGCAAAAAATGTACCGCAAATGTATGGGAACAACAGAAAGCGAGCAGCTGCTGTTTGTGGTACTTCACTTTTTCTGTACTATTTTTTAAGCACAGAATGTATCTTGGTGTCAAAAATTGAAGCGTGGATGCATTTTTTATCTAAAACGTAAAAAGAAATTACAAATTAGCATTTTTCGTAATTATGCATTGTTATGCTGAGATGTAGAATAATTACATGAAAGCAAAAGAGGCAAATTTCACACACTTAAGGCCTCATTAAGATGGCGGCCAGACTGCCACCGACAGGCCATCAATGGCAATGTGGCCGACATCCAGCAGCGTATAATGTGGCAGTCGGACTGCATCAGTCGGAGGGACCGACCAACACTTCCAACAGGCTCAGGGAGCCCGTCAGTCAGATCGCATTTCCTACAATAGGGGCGGTAGGGGATTACGATGTCCCATTCTGAAAGCCTTTCTATGGCGGTCCGACCGCCATGGAAAGGCTGTCGGAAAGGGACTTTGAGGGTCCCTAACCGGGCCTCGTCCCCTGTGGGCCTCTGTTATGAGGCCTATGGGCACATTTGACGCCCCCTAACATCCATGCACTGTGTGCCATGCACACATGGTGCCTGGCAAATGTAGCATGGATGTTTAAAAACATCCCTTTTTCCATTGCGGCTTGGGCTGCAGCCCGCCAAGGCTGCAACACAAGCCAAAATGGAAAAAGCAATGATCACGACCACCTACATAGTGGATGCATCATAATTTGATGGGTAGGGCCGCCCACTACTTGTTGGTCGGTCCCAATCCTGCTGCGATGGATGTTGGACGCTCGTCTGACCACCATCGTAATCGGGCCCTTTGTTATTTGTATCTCTTTAAATTGTGGCTTTCCCTAAATGCCAGGTGATTCTGATGGGCTTGTTTCAAAAAGTGTTTTTGTGGAGTCCGACTTTCATTTGGGAGCAAAATGTATAGAACAATGTAAAAAATAATAGCAAATGTCCTTTCACGCTGCCTTTCCACACTTCTCTGAATAAAAGCAGTTCTCTGCCTCTGCTGGATGGCCTATCACATGATAAAGGAAAGGCCCAAAAAATATGTCTATGTAAAGTAAGGAAAGTCTGTTTGGTTAACATAGAAGGTTGTTGTTTTTTGGTTGCCTGCCGTATTAGGCCTGGGGGTTAGATGGCACCCAAGAAAACATACTAATTACAGATATTTCTAAAAACAAGACAAGTGTGATGGCTTACCTGGACCCCGCTACTTTTTCTTACCCAATATGATTTGTAAACTTCAAACTCTAACTAAAAAGAGAATTGTCATACATTTCTTCAAGGCAAGACCTATAATCAGCAGGGGAATGTCAAAAGTCCCATCAGGCAGCATTCCCACACTTCTTCCACTAAAATGAAACCCCAGTTATGTGGATTGGCCTTTCTGGATGAACAGAAAAATGCTGGAAAATCCGCATAGAATGATCTGGACACAACCGTAGAAGAAGACCTTTCCTTGGAACGGAACTGTTGCATTTGGACCCAGGGTAAGTCAGGACCCAGGGAATCCTACCAACCCCAGATATTTATGTATACAAGACACAGAGGGTAGTTCAGGAATGAACGACTTGCTGTACCCCAATATTTTCAAAAATCTAACTTTGAGTAAAAACATGGAATTTAAATTTTCTGTATAGGAACAGTTATGGAATTTGTGGAGAATGCCAAGCATTCTACCACTCAGTGTTCCCACACTACTCCTGATAAAAGAAGTGTCCTACATGTTGGGGGAGGGGGTTGTCGGGAGATAGGAAAACCCCCAAAACACACCCATAGAATGGCCTCAAAAGAACGTTTGGAAATTATGGTAATTAGTCCTGGGTTAGGCTTGCAAACAGAGAAACTGTAGGAATTCTGGAAACAAGACAAACAGGAGAATCCAGGGGGATCTGACCTGCATGTGCTGCCGTTGGAAAGCTGTCTGAAAAAAGGCTCAATCTGTAAGGAAGGGGTGCCGTGCAGGTGACATGAAAGGTTATTTGAAGAACCTTCGCAGGCTCCATACAAGTTAATTCCTTGTCACAGAAGTGTACTGCTTAGTGATTTTTTACAGTTGTTACCACTAAGAAATACTTCTTTCTTGCCTCCACTCCAACATCTATGTGTATAAGGCAAATTCCAGGTTGATTTGATGTATCTTTTACCCAACCTTTCATACAGGCCTGCTGGTATATACTTTTGGCAGTATTGAAACTGAAACGTTGTTATCGGGATTGTAATGGTGCCATGTAGTATCCATTCAATGACCAGTCGTTCTGACATTGTCAATGGCAATTTTTCGAGTTTTTCAATGCTCAGCACCGTATAGTCTGCCCCTCTTTGTGCCAAAGAGATTTGTTTATCAGTAAGGTTAAAGATTGAAAATAATGACGTTGTGTTGATTAGACGCCATGGCACATTGCCTGAACGCAAATTTTGTAACGTCCAGCCTAACTGTACAATAGAACCTAAATGGGACTGGCTATGTTGTAACATTAGCATATCCTGTTCTATTATATCAATAGCAGATGATACAATGCTGTCCAGTGAATAAATTCTGGAGGACAGAGCCGTTAACCCATTGTCTACTACAGAAAGTGATTTTTCCAAATTAATACGATCAATTTCTCGTATTTTTTCTGCAGTTTCAATTTGTGTTATTTTCCAAGCTTCATTGTAAGCTGCGTATATACCGGCGTATATGAAACATTTTTGACACTGTTTGCGAGGTCCCAGTAAGAAATCTCGCAAGTCAGCACCTTCTTTAAGTAAAGTCAAGTGTTGCTTAATTTTGGGTAGTGTGGATCTCTGTAGCCATTCGAGGCATAGTTTTCCTACACTGTATGTTGTAACTATCCCTGGATGGTGTCTCTGGAAATATCTTGGGTCCGGCCTATGCTGTTTGAAGCCCTGTACTTTGTTCAGGAATCTATCTTGACAGTTATTAGTGTCTGTGGGCCAGATCAACCATTTTCTCCAATCAGGATTTGTTCTGTTTTGTTTTAAAATATAGGACACGTCTAACCCCTCATCTGTAGTGTTATTTCTATCAGGCATAGGCTTTGGTATAGACGGGTTGTTTAAATCTTTTATCTTGGCTAGGCCAAGACAGGTTGTTTGTTGAATGGTATCATTCAGGAACAATATTTGTTCTGGGATCATGCAGGCTCTGAATAATGATTCTAACCCTTGTACCTGCCATTCTTTTGAACCCCAGACAGTTTTTGTCTCAATGTTGTTTTTCCAAAATTCAAAACCAAATGTAGACATTTTTTCATAAAACTTTTCAGAGTATATCAGTTTAGTGTTTGTTAACATGTTTTTCATTCCTGTCTTATTCATAATTTTAAAATAAAACGTTTCTGGATCAGTGATATTAAACCCTCAGAAGTATGGGAATTTTTCATAAAATGTTTTCGAACTGCCTTTTGGCGGAGTTGGACAATGTTTCCACTGAATATAACTGAACACATTTCTAGGATTAGCAGATTTATGCAAATAATGATGCCCAAAATGATTGAAGCAAAACATTTCCTCATAATTCTATGAACCCTGTAAATAATCATGTTTTGTAAATGTTGCTGACATTTCTATATCTGACATCATAATGTTAATATCTTCAAAGTCCCAATCATCAGAGAAAGTACTAGGTGATACAAAGTCACTCAAAGAAATCTTGAACTGGTGTGGATATTTCAAGAGTTCAACCGGGCCATAGATTTCGTAATCAGTATTGTCCCATGCTACACCACCAGGTATAGGTATGGCTGTGATGTTCACTGATGATAGTTCTCTTTTTTCAACGTGGGAGGATCTGTGAGGTTTTAGAACCAAGTTGATGTTCTGACTTGCTGTGTCCATTGTACTGTATTTTCCATCAATAATTCTTCCCAAGCTTAAAACTAAGATGAGCCAGAGCAGGAGAAAAAGTACACCTAACACAATCCACAGTTCAATCCACGGTGAAATTAAATATGTTTCTCCAAGTTAATGAAAGAGTTCTGTAATTTTGTCTTTGAAAGTTTTGTTTGCCGGCTTGTCACCATGTTCACTTGGATCATCGGAAAAGTCATCGAAATTGATAAAGTAGCCAGATGCAGTTCTGTCAATTGTTTGGATGGCATCAGGATTGTTATTAACCTTTGTAGTTGCTTCTTCCTTTTTCATATTTGAATAGTCCGAGGCTACATCATTGTAGACAGGTGTTTCTTGATGAACTGTTGCAATTTGGGTTTCAAGAGGCACAAGTTCCATGGCTTTGTTGCATAGTCCTTTTTTATTCACTGTAGGTTTATCAACTGTGATTAGTATCTCAGTTTGAACCTCTTGGATTGTAGCAAGGTTTGGTCTTCTGCTACGTCTTGGGAGTTGACTGGGCCTACTGCTTATTATTGGCCACATGGTTGTGGTTTTACCAGGTTGATTGATACAACTCGGTTCTCCTTTTTACCAGCAAGGGGCGGTAGTACGACTGATCTTGTTCCGCTGATAGCTAAGACAGGTACTGCTTTTCTGTAAGAAGGCTCAAATTCCTTCTTCACCGCGATTTTTTCTCTGACCAGATCCCCAATCTTTGGAATCCAGACAGGTCTTGCTGGGACAGGTGGTTTCTCTTCAGTGGCCGTTGGCTTTAGTTTTGTGTTACTTAGACTTCTTTTTTTTTCATTTAAGTCCTGTAAAACAGCCAAACGATCTTTGATATCAAAAGCTTTTTGTTTCACCACTGAAGTCTGACAATCGAGATCTTGGATTATCATTCTTGTACCAAACAAAAGTTCATACAGAGAGATTCCACCCAGAGAATTTCTTGGCAGATTGTTAAGACTACGTTGGACACTTATTAAATGTTTGACCCACCCATCACCCGAATCTAATACCCTCGCCGTTATAGATTGCTTTATGTCACAGTTTTTTCTCTCCACTACCGCATCTCCCTCAGGATGGAATGGACTAGAGTACCGCAATGCAATGCCCATGCTGGCCATGGCCTCCTTGTAAGCTTGAGAGCTAAACACAGGACCCTGGTCAGAATGTAGCATGCCAATAGCGCATGTGCCGATAAAGACTCTCAAATCTTTTATAACAGTTCTGGCGTCAGCCGAGCGCTGGGGCCACATCCAAATGAATCTCGTGCAGGAATCCACTGCGACCATGATATATTTATAGTTGCCATCCCTTTGTAAGGGACCACAGTGGTTCAGGTAAACACATGCTAATGGTTTGTCTGAGATTAGAAGGGGCGTCTGCGCAGGTCGTTTCACTTTTGATACCTTCATTTTTTTAGCATATTTCTCATTCTAAAACATAGTTTCTAGTCTGTTTTCTCATGCTTGGCAACCAGTATCTCTGTTTTAATAATGATACTGTGGCGGAAACACCTGCATGTGTAGAGGCGAGCCCTTCGTGTGCCGCTAAGATTAGTCATAACCTATGTTCCATGTTTGGAATTGCCCTATCCCCCACTCCAGGGATTACAGCAAAAGGAACGTTGTTTGCATCAGTTTTGTATGAGTACTTTACTGGAAAGCCTTTTGGGAGTGTCTTACCACTGTCTTTTACTGAAGCACTGACATCTAGCAGTATATGTAATGTAATGTAAGGGGTTATTTGTACCGCGCAACCATCGCTCCAAGGAGCATCTTGGCGCCCACTTGTATGGCTGATCAGATAGAATTCTTACACTAGGGATCTGGCAGTAGTGTCAGGTAAGGTGAAGATCCAGGTTTTTAATTGTTTCCTGAATTCAGTTTCTCTATCCAGAGCTCTTATGTAAGGTGGGAGGGTGTTCCAGGCTTTTGTACCTAGCACCGCGAGGGACTTGCCTCCACGGGTCTTAAGCCTGAAAGATTGAGCTACCAGAAGATTGGCAATGGTCGAGCGGAGAGTTCGGGTTGGATGATATCTGGTGAATTTTTTCCGCAGATACAGTGGTCCTCGTCTGTGAAACGCTCTGAAAGTGATGAGCAATATTTTAAATAGAATTCTTTTAATGATAGGTAGCCAATGTAAATTCTTAAGGGCTTCTGTCGCTGATGATCTTCTGGGCCACTTTAATATGAGTTTGGCCGCCGAATTCTGCACCATTTGGAGCCTATGAATGACCTCCTTATTGGTGCCTGCATACAGTCCATTACAGTAATCAAGGTGAGATGTGACCAATGCGACCACTACTGTTTTCCTGGCTTCCAAAGGAAGGAGGTCGAAGAACTTTCTCAGACTCTTTATAACACCAAAGCACGTACCTGCCACTTTTAGTGCCTGCTGTTTAAAGGACAAATTCCTATCAAAGGTTACTCCCAGATTGCGGGCCGTGATGGCGGTATTGGGTGGTATTTCTGCTTTCTCAGGCCACCACAGTCTGGGTATGAATTCATTGTTTGGGCCCATCGGTATTATCTCCGTCTTCCCGGTGTTACACTTCAAATGATTAGTTCGCATCCATTCAAAGGTCGCCGTGAGGCAGCCTTTGAGTTTCTCTTCCCAGACCTGGTTATCTTTATCCATGGTCAGGATCAGTTGCGTGTCGTCGGCATAGGCTATAGCTTCTATGCCAAACGACGCAATCAAACTGATTAGGGGTGCGGTGTAGACATTAAACAATGTCGGGCTAAGACTAGAGCCCTGAGGTACTCCCGTCGTGAGTCTTCTCTCCCCAGATTGAAATTCTCCTAGCGTCACTACCTGTCTCCTTCCACTCAGGAAGTTCTTGAGCCATTCAAGTACCACGCCAGTGATGCCAAAGGATTTCAGACGGTCTATCAAGATGATATGCGAGACCGTATCGAAGGCCGCCGATAGGTCTAATAGAATCAGGACGGCCTTCTTCCCTTGGTCTAAGGCTGTACGAATAGTATCTGTAGTATGCAGGAGAGCAGACTCCGTTGAGTGCTGTGCTCTAAAACCAGCCTGGTTAGGATGCCATACTTCACTCTCTTCTAAGAACCTGGTCAGTTGTTGGTTGACCACAGATTCTGTGATTTTACATAGAGCAGGAAGTAATGAAATGGGACGCAGGTTAGATAATGTAGTGGGATCAGGGAGCTGGTTTTTTTGTAGGGGTCTCACTGCTGCAATTTTCCACTCTGAGGGGACATTGGCTGTGGCCAGGGAACTATTTACAATGTCGTTAATGACTGGGTTGGCAACCTCCACAATAAGGTGCAGAAGTTTGATAGGGCAGGGGTCAAATGGAGAACCTGATTTGGTGCGGAGTATAGTCCGCCGAGATTCCTCTAAGCTGACAGGTTGGAAGCTCGCGAATTGTTTCTCTACCAATCTCTCCTTTCCATTAACTTCATCACTGGTCAGGCTAGGGATTACAAAATCCTTTGTCAGGCCCTGTACTTTGGCTTCAAAGTACTCGGCGATGGCCTCGCTGTCTATTTTTGTTTTTGACCGGGTGGTTGCAGCTACGGAAGTCGTTTGCACAACTGCCTTCGCGGCCTCATCAGCCAATGAATTCCCTGCAACGTGAACGCCATCACGCTGATGACTCAGTGTATGTAATACGTGAGTCATTTGTAGTTCTTTCTGCAAAAGAACTACTTGTTCCCAACGCATTTTATGCTTGATTGTGCCACCTTTTGCATCTTTGAAACCATTTTGAACCCAGTTCTGCAAGTATTCATTGTAGGACTGGACGCAGTAATATGAATCGCACACTATTAGTGTGGGGAATTCGCGATCAGTATTTTCAAGCGCCATTTAGAAAGCCTGTAGTTCAGCTCACTGAGCTGTACATTCTCCTAGTGATTGAGTTTTAGTGACCAATGGTCTAAATTTTCCTTCCTGCCACCGACCTTTAACAATCGCGCACGCAGCACAATATGCTTGTTTACCCCCAACTGCGGGCTGTGCTGAACCGTCTGTATATATTATACAGCCATAATGTTCCAGAGGCAGCATCTCAGTCGGCAAAGGACATTCGTATTCGTATTGGAGAAATTCTTGAGATTTTACGTTAGGATCAAATTCGTATATGACGTCTGGTGCAGCAAGAGAATTAACCCATTGTATCCATCTCGGATGTAACGCTTTAGCATTTGGAATGCTTGCTCTTGTTACTGCTTCTAAAGCAGGTACTGGTGTAACGATTATTATACGTTTACCTTGTGCGAGGGCTCTTTCTTTTGCTACAGCAGTTTGTACCGCAGTTAGAATTTTTTCAGTAGAACTGAATTTCATTTCAGCTTGTGTGTAGAAGTGTGATTTGTAAGCTATTGGTACAGTTTCTCCCTATTTGGAGGTCAGGTATGTAAATTCGCATCTTCCTGAGATGACTCGGATTATAAGGTTGCGTTCATTTGCGCATGTTTGCAGTTTTGTTTTAGTTAACATGTCTGTTTGTAATGATCGTAAAATTTCTGTGTGTTTTTGAGTCCAATTAATTGGTTTGAAATCAGGATTTGTTAATTCGTAGAGTGGTTTAACCCTCTCTGCATAATTTAGAATGTAAGTTCTTCCGAAGTTCAGGAAACCTAGAATTGAGTGTAAGTTTTTCAGTGTTTTTGGAGCTTGGAGTACTGCACATTTCTCTAAGAAGTTGTCTGCTAGGCTTTTGCCTTCAATTGATAATTCATATCCTAAAAATAGGACTGTATGGTGGGCAATTTGTAACTTTTTAAAGTTAAATTTGTACCCTTCAGATGCGAACCCAAGTATGATGGTGTTCACTCTTTTCAAGTGTGTCACCAGGTCATTATCTGTAAGATACATGTCATCGACATAGGATAATGCCTCATCATCATACATTTGTAGTAACTCTGTTACCCTGACTGGAAATAATCCTGGGCTGTTCTTGAATCCCTGTGGGAGGCGACAAAATTGCTTTTGGGCCCCCAAGCTGGAGAAAGCGGTTAAATACCTGCTTTCTGGTGCAATGTTTTGACAGAAAAAACCATTTGAATTATCTAATGTCGTTTTATTTTTTTTGCGCACAATATTATTCATTAGTGCTGCACTGTGTGAGTTTTGTACTGCAAATGTTTTACAACAGGAGTTTAGGTGTCTGTAGTCCAAAACTAGATGATATGAATCGTCTGGCTTGGAGACATGAAACAAAGGATTGTTCATTTGTGAGGTGCATGTTTGAATCACCCCCGATATTCTAGTGGATCTAAGATCTCTCTGACTTGTTTTTTAGCTTCTTGCTTAACAGGACACTGCCTTTGTGCAGTTGGTTGATTTTTTAACTGGATTTTATGATGAGGAGAATCCTCATCTCATCCTACATGATTTTTATATAATGCAGGAGCTTGTGCCACAGCCTATTTTCTTGCATATGTGTATTTTTTATGAATTGGAATGTGATTTGAGAAGGCAGGCATAATCATTTCTTCGCCATGTGGGCACTCCCTGACAAACTCTGGTGGCCAGTCCTTTTCTGCTAGAAGGATAGCATAACCTTTAGATAGATTCTCCCAGAAGAGACCTTTTATTTTCCTAGTTTTATCTCCCTCTGTACGTAATGTTATTTCATATAGTTTATGGGGCACGCTAACTCTGGTGTCTGCAGTTTCCACTTGAATGTATTCATTCGTGTCCACTGTCTCCAGAAGATTCATCAGGATCTTGCGAGCTATGGTCACTTCTGCTGCGCTGTCTAGCATTATTTGGGCCCACTCTCCGTTCTTGAGTTGTGTCCTCAGGATCCTCGGTATGTTTTATTTTAATACTGGCTACTTTCTTTTTGGGAAATTGTAATTTTTTACTTTGATGAGTAGGTTCTTTGTCTTTGGACTCGACGCGCTCTTCTTTATTTTCTGACCGTCCTCTTCTTTCTGATTTCTGTGAGGAAGTCTGAAAAGATTGAGAGGGACGTGTATCAATATCTTGATATCTGTCAGGTTTTCTCAAATTTTCCCTATTTCTAAGGTTATATCTTTTTTCAGAGGGCTCCCGTTGTGGAGACTTGCCCCCCCCCCCCCTTCTGGAGATCTATCTCTTCGTTGGGGAGACCTTCCTCTGGTCTGAAAATGTTTTTCTCTGGGAGTTGTTTGCTTATTACCCTTCCACTTCTTCTTTTGAGAATTGAGATTATTTTTAATGAAAGTTTTTTCAGGATTTTCAGTTAGTTGTAGTTTTAGTGGTTTACCACCTAAACTGTCTCTACCTAATTCTTGATAAGATTTTTCAATTATTCTGGCAAGTTCAAAAGGTTGGTCTGCTATATCTGTTTCTTTTAGTTTTTGGCGGATTGCTGTACCGTCAATTGTCAATTGAACTAACTGTCTATATGCTTTTGTTAATTCTTTTATTTGAACTAAAAGTTCTTCGCTAGACATTTTTTCAATGTCAGGATGTGGTGTATAGCTGGCTAGAACCGGCCATGTGGCTCCTGGTCTACCTAGTGAACCGAGCCTGGTAATGTGATTTTGATGTTTTAGGGCGCCAATAAACCAGAGCTCATCCTCTTGGTAAGTTAGTGGAATTTCAACTTCCTCGAAAGGGGTGTATTCCGCTGGAAGGTCCCCTGCTTTGTAGTAGTGGAACTCGTGTGTTACAGCATTTTCTGCTGGAAAAGTTATCCATGAATAGAATAGCTCTGTCTGCCGATCTTCATGTGCCTCGACAAAAAATATGCCTGTACCACCTCTCGATGATACTCTATTTTCTATAAGTTTTATACTTAAAGTTTTCCTTACATTTACCGGGATGAGTATTGCATCCGTTTGATCACGTTGGAGACTTGTGTCTTCCATCAAAAGTTGAACTGCTAGTCTAGCTCTCTCCCTTTCATCGTCACTTTCTGACATTTTACTGACTGAAAGTTTGCAGATCAAGTTTCAAGTAAACAAAGATTAGGTGCACAATGTTTTGGAACACTGTATCCTTCAATGTTGACTAAACCAAAAACTAATATATAGGAATCTCTTCCTACTAAGTTTTGGCGGATATTAACCTTTTACCCACTCCAGACGTCTATTGGAGTTTTTATGGGAAAAGGGGTCTGTGTGAAAAGCACGACTGGGGTACTCTAGTATCTAGCGGTAAATTATCGCCTTACCAAACGTTGGGCGGCATGTAGTGTAGTTCCTATATTCCCAAAAGGCTTTGCGCATTGGAATAACATAAATGATAGTTTAGACGTAGGACTGAGGTCGACTAGGTCTCTATTGAATATGTTAGACTTAAATGTGTGTGCCAGCTAGCTCAGAGGTCACTAGAAACTTTCTCGAGTAAACAAGAAGGTGTTTAGCTTTCCTGAATAGACAAGAAGGGATTAGCTTCTGACAACCATATCACATGACAACTTTGTTCCCCCTGCAATAAGGAATATATCTCCAGAGTCGCGGAAACAATAGATAGCTATTTTACTCAGTCAATCGTGCATGCTTCGTTTCACCAGAGATGCAGAAAAATAGAGAGACAGGCGTTTTCAATAAAAGGGTTATTTATTGAGCAGTCTTCTTTCTCATGCAAGAGAAATGAATTGCCACAATTGCAATACTTGTCATAAAGTATAGTGCGTACAGTAAAAGGAGTATTATGAAGTAATACTGTAAAAGCATTTATATGGTTTCTAAGCCATAAGATACTTAAAATGGATAAAATACATACAATGATAAAAAAATGACTAAACATACTCAACTGGTGTTTCTAAGATACGCCTACCCCAGTGTACCTAATATAAGCCTAGTACAGGGACGGAGTAGATGAGTTACAGGTTTTGCCAAGAATCTGAATCAAGAATTCTCTATGGGTCTAATCAGCTCCGTACCTTGGGTATAGAATGAAGGAGGTCTTGTATCTCTCTCTCAGGACTCGATCTCCCAGTAACCCGCGAGGGTATCAGGGAAACACTAGAGCTGGATTTCTCGGCAGGAGAAAAGACAGTGTCTCTCTCAGTGCGTCAGCAGGGAGGGTCGGCTTCCTTCGGCACTCTCATCAGCAGGGCGTCGGGCAAGTAGATAGCCGATTCTACTCCAAACCACTGTGTGTTGCTTAAGGCAGATGTTGATATATTTATACCTGGAAGGTGCCGAGTTTGACGTAAGGTTGGACATAAGACGTCACTAAGAACTGGCAGTTCTTTCAGGACTCTCAGGAGTTTTAGGACAAATCAAAACAGAAGCAGAGGGAATTCCCGGGCTGCTGGAGGCTTGGTTTGTTTAAGAGCGCGTTGTACTTTCTAGGAGTCTATGGGAGTAGCCTTGCCGTATTTGGACTTCATTGGCTATGACTTAATATGGATATGATTCTTATGCCTTTATAAGGATATGATTTGTTATAACCACATAAGTGCATAAATTGGGAATTCTAATTAGGGTCCTAGATACATTCACAACAAAGCCTTCTCACCCTTCTTCTTATAAAAGCAGTACCCCACTTGTGCGAAGAAGTCTGAAAAGGTGCCTGTGGAAACATCACAAAAGTTTGTAAGAACTAGAGGGATTTTTGGGACATGTATATTTGTCGCATTTAGGCCCAATGTCATCTGGCACTAACCCAGGCATTTTTGAAATGTAGAGATGGAGAGCAGTTCAGAGTAGTGAGGCTGGCATTAATGGCATCACGTTCTTGCCCACAATGCACTGCAATCATCAAAGTTTGATTACAAATACTGGCTTTCTCACATTACTGTGAAGCCAAGTTCCAGAATATGTGGCAAACTTTCTGCCACTCATCATGTTCACATTTATCTCGATAAAATCAGTACCCAACATGTGTTGGTGGGACCATCACCTGGAACACAAAAGGCCCATGAATGTGGCCAGCTGCCATATTTGGGCCTGAGGTCACCCGGCACCCAGGAAAGTCTACAAAAAACCCAGGCTTTTCTGAAAAGTGGTTACCTAGAATTCTAGGGAGGTGGCATGGTTTGTGTGGATGACACTTGTTCTTACCCTGGGAATGCTCTGCATACATTTGGTTTAAAAGATTGAATTGTCTCATGTCTCTGAAAGGGAAGGTTCCAGAATTTTCAGGGAGTGGTTAAAGCCATTCCTACCAACCAGCATCCCCAAATCTCTCCAGATAAAAATGATACCCACCACATCAATGGCCTATCGCTTCTGAGAGAAGAGGCCAAGACCTCCATTTCAGAAAAGTCTTCTAACGTTTTCTAAAGTCTTTTTTTGACATGTAGGTAGCTGCCATATTCGGGCCTGTCATTATTAGAACCCTCCCCATCGTAAGCACTTATGAAAACTAGAGACCTAGGGGAGACCCGGGGTGTGCGGATTGCTGAATGCCATGATATTTTCTCACCCAAAATGCCCTGGAAATGTCTAACTTTGTAAAAGACACCTTAAATGTCCTCTACATTTCCATGATGGGTGGCCATACTATTTCACCCAGGGTTTGGCCTTCGACCATGGAATCCTACTAACCACAAACATTCTGAAAACAAGATATTATGGGGCAACCAGGGCAGTGTAGTTTGCATGGATCATATTAGTTTTCCTAATTCAGAATTGCTTACAAACATCAAACCATGTCTAAAAAAAATTCTCAATTATCATTAGGTGGCTACAGTTTATGGGCCTAGCGTCGATTGGAATTTATGGAAACCTAACAATCTAAAGAATCTTTGGAACCTAGAGACACACATAGATTCGGACTGTTACAACTTGCATGGGTCTGATTACTTTTGTTTTACCGAAAATGTCCGTCATAATTCAAATAATGCAAAAAGAATCTCAGTTTCCACACATTTACATGACAGAAAACTCCAGGCCTTCTTCCCAATAACAAATCCTACCGCATTCTACACTTTTGATACAAATGATACCCCACATGTGTAAGTAGGCCAGTCATATGGAACATGACTGGACCAAAATGTGGCCACAGTGACAGATGTGGCCTGTTGCTGGCTAAAATGAGAGCAAAAAAGAACAATTGATAGACAGAATGCAGAACAATGTCATACATCCACCCCAGTAAAGAGATCTGGGCCTAATCCATGGTTTTTTTGCTCACCATGCCATTCCAGTTTGGACCCAGCCATATGCAAATCAGTCTTGACCCTGCGCCCAACGGGAACAGTCCATCCTGAACTGCCAGGCTAGGTCCTCCCTGGACTGGAAACAAGCATCCTAGGAACGGTTTTGGGGTTTTAGCCCTCATCGCCAGGATAACTTGACTCCAGTGGCATAGAGAGCACGGGACCCACATCTGGGCATACCCGTCCCACTCGGGGTAACAAATGCAAAAAGAACAATTGATGGACAGAATGCAGAACAATGTCATACATTCACCCCAGTACAGAGATGTGGGCCCAATCCATCATTGTTTTGCTCACCATGCCATTCCAGTTTGGACCCAGCCATATGCAAACCAGTCTTGACCCTGCGCCCAATGGGAACAGTACAGCCCGAACTGTAAAGTCAGGTACTCCCTGGCCTGGAATCAGAAGTTTGGGCCCTGGGCTCTGTTCTCCAACCCACCATGTCTCAAAGTGCCTAGGGCGGGGCTCTGCAGGCCCAAAAAGGCCTCCCCTGCCTGCCCATGTTAAGGAGCTTTGACCAGGCCCCTGCTCAGAGCTCCAAAGGCCTGGAAGCAGAAGATCTTGGTCCTATATGCTTGTCCCTGTTCATTAGGGCTCAGAGCTGTCCTGCATGCCTGGGCAGGGCTCCCTTGCTTGGCTCAGAAAAATATCTTTGACTGTGCCCTGGTTCAGAGCTCCATGTGGCATACCTACAGCTCCATGCCTGAGGCCCAGCTTGTGCTCCGAGAACCTGGATTGGGGAGCCCATGGCCCCTTCAAGGACCTGTGGAATATGATTCGTAAGACATGGTGCGACCAGATGACTGTCCTTCAAGCCCGGCATGCCATAGGAATGAAGGGACCAGATGGCCATGCTGCCCAGGATCCTTTGGCTCTTTGAACCCAGCCACAGCTCCAGAAAGTTGGATTAATTTGCTTACACGCCCCTCTCTGTCACTTGGCATGCACGCAGTATGAGAAAGTCAAGTAGCCTTCCTCTGGAAGCTTGCCCCGGCTCCTGCTTCTAGGCATCCCATTGATACTCTTGATTCATGTTTTCCAGACATTCCAAAGTGTTTACCTTGAAAAATATCAAAGTGTCTAAAGGAGGCTGGTTGCCTGAATACTTCAGCTAGGAATAATGGAACAGAACTTCGGATCTATTGAAAGGCCCTGTGGAGCCCACTTCCATGCTGATTTATTTATTTAAAGGGTAGGGGGCCTAGGACCCACCACCACTGGCTATTCTAGGCCTCCGTGAGCCCAGCCTATGGACAAAACGTTCCAAAAAAGGTAAGGGGGCCGCACAACCCCCTTCCCCGGGCCCTCCAAAGGTCCTGGGGACTCTACTGCACAGGGCCACTACTTTTAACAAAAAGGGAGGACGTTGCATTGCTCTCCTCCCTAAGCCTTCAATGACCCTGAGGACCCCATCTCCTGGGGCCAGCTTGTATGCTGTGTCCTGGTGAGCCCACCCCAGGACACAGCAATTTCCCTGCCGGCGCCGGCACAGGCAAGAAAACTTGTGTTTGTTCCCACCTGGGTGGAAAAATGTAAAACAAAGTTTGTTCCCAGCTGAGGGAGCTTTAAAAATGGTCTAGCCGGCTGGGAGCAAACAGATCAAAAGATTATTCCAGGCCAGAGGGAGCAGAATAAATAGCATGAGGGAGGGTCTAGCTGGGCCCATGGGGGCACTCGGGATCCCTCCATGGCCCTCACCGTTGTGCATAGTGGATGCCTTGGGTGGGCACAAGGGCACCCACCTATATTAAACATAGGCCAGACGGATGGGGTCTCCAAGGCCTAATCCCCAGGGCCTAATGAGACTCGCAAAGAGGGGCCACGTGACCCCCTTCGTTCAAATTCGTAAAAGGACCTCATCTGGCTTGGGGGGCATAGGGTTGGATGCATGTGGTTGGCTGCCTCTGGGTGGCTGCCTGTGGGTAACTGGACACAGGTCCTGGCTACAAGCAAGGCCCTGAGGGCAACCCCATGCTGCGTGTGACTAAAGTGTGTGCGCAGTGTGAAGCTAGGTGCCTGCAGGGGAGTCGGTGCCTCCAGGTGGGTTTCGGCGATGCCCTGCTTGCAACCACCTGCTGTGCTCGGCCAAAAACTGTGTGCAGTGTGGGGTTGGCTGCCTGTGGAGGGTTTGATGCAGGCCCTTTGGCCAATCCTCCTCCGTTTATGGCCGAAGGTAGTGTGCGATGGGGTATTGGCTTTACGCATCGTAATAAAATATTACTTTAGGTTTAAAAAAAAATCTAAAAATTCACTGGAAAAGCCAAAGGTTAAAGTAAAATTATTGTTAGGTGTGATCTGGATTTGTTTAAAAAAAATCATAAAAATTTACCAAAAAAATAACAAAGGCTAAAGTAACATAGCTACAGCATTACAGTTTTTAACTAAAACAAACATAGAAATTCACCATTATAGTCAGCAGAGGTAACTATAACTTGCGCCCCCACCTTGCACTGCCTTTGACCTTGCATATTAAATCATTCATTACATGTTCTATGACAATCATCTATGACGTCACTGATGACATCTCAAATGCTTTACTGATGACTCACTGATGACATTATCCAAGCTTCTTTGGTACACATTACACTATAAACTATGTACAGCCTTTACCTGTATCGGATCCCTAACAGTCATCGAACCTGCATTGAGAAATGAAGTTGATAAGAGTAAAAAAGTAAAGAGTGTTCACTCTATGGATGGAGAGAGTTTACTCTGTACCACACTGTTTGCGAACAGTAAAACTCTCATCACAAATACACCACAGAGTATTAAAAAGTATCTACTGAGAACAGTGTACAGTCCATGCAACACTTGTCAAAATAGGCACTATTTGCTGAAAATAATAAGGTTTGAAAGTGGTAAAGATCAGTGGTGGCTGGTGACATCTTAAAGTGGTTGGCGTAAAAGTTGGGGATTCATTTTTTGCGTATCTAGCGAGTCAGGACGACATAAGGGTGTTCAACCCATTCATCATTCATTGAATCATCCTCCAGTAAATAATCCATGTACCCATCGTCCACTACATATATCTGTTTAGACATACATACACACATCCTTCTAGAGACTCTTCCATTCACTCATCCACCCTCCCATCCATCCATATATCAATTCACTAGAAAATCATCAATTTATTTGTCCATCATATGGAGCATTCATCCATTCATGTAAAAATCAACTCATCCTCCGGGCATATTCTCCTGTAACTCTTTGCCCACTCATCCATCTATGTATCCTTTCACCACTGTTGAATCACCAGAGCATCCAACCATCCGTCCATCTTGATGAAAGTGCATGTGCTTGCCTGTATTTGAACCACGTTCTCAATCACTCTGTTAGCGTAATATTTTGCAGGCGTGAGTCATTAACAGCAATTGTCTCTATCTACATCAAAGCTGGATGGAAGTCCCTTCCTTAAGATAAAGTAATTCATGTTAACAAGGGACAGATTAAATTGTTTTTTCTTCTTATACCCAGAATAGATTAAACTTTGTCTGCAAGAGAAAGATCGACTGTGATTGAATGCAGAAGGTACCTGCTGAGCCTAATATAGCACTGCAATTAGTTCCGATTTGCAATCAATCCACAGTTTACATTGATCAGATAGCACGTGTTTCCAAATCTGCTCAAAAATGACTTTTAACTTTAAAATTGCTTTATTCGATTTTTGAGCGAAATCATAAAAGCACAGATACAGTACATTTGATACAACATTAATAGCATAAACAATCATTAAACATGTCACAATCTAAAAAAGATCATAATAAACAATCCATCATATTAAACAAAATCAATTCAAATTTAGGGAACGGCAAATCGAGGGTGCAATTGTAAAACAGCAAATTTTGTGGATAAAAAGTTAAAACAGCTCGCAGTCAGTGCGGGATGAATCCCACAACTCGCATGGTCTTCCTCAAGGCAATTACTATTCTCAAATGTGATGCTACTGCTTTTACCACAAAAGCTGTTTCCAACATCTTCAGCTTACAATAAGCAGCTCTGCATCCCCTAATGCCCCATTTAATAAAAATAGGTTATCTAAAAATCCAAAATCAGTTTTTTAAGTGTACGCCTAGAGACAGATTCTAAGCACGCTGGGTTTTCAAAATATTCTTTATGGCCAATGTCTGTTGCCATGTTTTTAATATAGTTCAACCATTTAATGTTTCGTGCTCCATCCAGCTGTAGGAAATCCAAAATAACCTCTCTATTTAGGGATGTCTCTGGAGTAATCCAGATCTTGTGCCACAAGAGAAGGGGGGAGGATTTAATTATATCCTCAATGTATGGAATCCCCAGTTCGCTATGGCTGAAGTAAATAGACGTTGATTTAGGTGTTGCCAGTAAATAACGGATGAAATCGTTTTCGGTAAGTTGTATCTGGTCAGTTCTGGTAAAACCCCAAACACCAGCGCCATAAATGCCGGTGGAGATGCATTTGGCTTTATATATTTGTAAAAGCTCTTTAACTGGGCGACCACCTAATTTCCTTGCAAAGTTTTTCAGGGCACTGTTAGCTCTACTAAAAGCCAGATTTCTGGCATACACTGCTTTAGCCCAACTCCCCCTACTGTCAAAATGTACTCCTAAATAAGAAAAACTGATGGTGTTTTCTATTTTTTTCTTGTTCAAAAAGATTGCCTTTTTAGTTTTTTGAAAGGCACTACATCTCATAGAGTATGTCTTAGAAACATTAATCGATAGCCCACGTTCGTTCATGTAATCTGAGAATTCAGCCACCGCCCTTTGCAGGCCGATAACGGTGCGGGATATAATTGCAGCATCATCCGCGTACAAAAAGGATGGGGAAGGAATTTCCACCCACAGCTGGATAATCATACTGAAAGGTCTTAAGGTGCTCTGCCACGCTATATAGGATGAAGCGGAAGGGCGTCAGAATGCACCTCCTCTATTAATGCTAAATTTATCAGAGCATGCCCCGTCCCGCCCGTACTTTACCCTCGCCCCTGCATCCCTATACAATTCTTTAATAGTATAATCTGCTGATCTATGCCCATGCCTTCTAACGTCTCCCACAGCATAGAATGGTCAACACAATCAAACGCGGAACTCAGGTCCACAAATGTTATAAAAAGACTTTCGTTCTTTGCTTGAGTGTATTTTGCAGTCAGCAGTGCTAAATTAAGGCCCTGTTCTATCGTGCCCTTGCCTGGGCGAAAACCATATTGTACATTGGATATGACCTGTTTTTCCTCCGCCCAATCCTGCAGTCTGTTAAGAATGATTCTGCCTGCTACCTTCTTTAGGGCATCTAAAAGAGATATTGGCCGATAGCAGGCAGGATCGTTCCTATTCCCTTTTTTAAAAATTGGCACTACTATTGCCTCTGGCCATGTAGAAATGAAACCTAAAGCGTTAGCGCTATTTAAAACGTTTTTAAATAGGGATGACCACAATGCTGGCTCGCTTTTATATATATCAATTGGAACACCATCTGGTCCTGGTGCCTTCCCCGAAGCGCTTTCCTTGATAGCCCTCAATACATCCTTATGCTCGAAAACAATCCCCAATGGAAACCGCTCAGAGGACTCTTGGTTATCAATGGCATTATTAGTCATCCGTGAATTAGGGTTCTTATACAAGGTGGAAAAATGCTCAACCCAGACATCTACTGGGACTGCTATATCAATTATGTCTATATCTTTTTCTAGGAAAAGAGGAGCATTGACAGCCCTCCAGAAGGCAATATTGTCATTTTTTACACAAGCTTCATGGAGGCTTTGCCAAATTTTATGTTTTAGTTCTTGTCTCCTTCTGGCTAGGGTAATCCGGTAGAGTTTTCAAACCTGTTTTACCCGTCCTAATGATCTTGGTGATTCGTGTAATACCAATATTAGATCTTTATGTGCCTTTGAACAATGTTTGTTGAGCCTGCCCTTCACTTTATGAGAATGTTTTTTATATGGTCTTAACAACAAGTTCTTTATCTCAATCGTAATTTCCCCAAAAGAGTCAAGAATTTTTTGAGGACTTTCAGATTCAGACAAACAAGTCAATAAGTGTTCAAAAACTCTGGTGACCAATTTATGTAAAAAGATATCAGGCTCTACTCTCTCCCACTTAATGGAGTAACCATTTGTGCTGCCTAAAGTTATTGGCATACAATAGATCACCTCGTCAGTTGGTACCTATCCCGTTGTTAACAAAGAGAAGGAAATAGGGTAATGATTACTGAAAGCAAGATCTAAAGTCTCCCAGGACAGGACTAAACGCCGATACCTAAGTGATAGAAGGGTAAAGTCAATTATAGAGTTTACCCCTCTCCCATTAAAAGTTGGTTTAAAATCCTCCGCTGGAGAGCAACTTTCATTTACAAAGCCCAAGTCAAACTCATAGATCAATGCGTTTAGCAGGACTCCTATCCCTAAATGAACAAAGTGGGTCGGTACTTCTGCCCTGTTCTCCTTCAAGGGGCAAATACCAGTATCACTGCCAGTACAAACTGTACAATTAAAGTCACCTACCCATATAAGTGCCAGGTCTCCAGCACCTATTTTCTCCAGTGTCTTTAACTGCCTCCTTAAGTTAGAGATAATCACATCCCATAAGGAGGCATGGGCATTATTATAAAAATTTATAATAGCTAGTTTTTTACTCCCGGCCAGCTGACTAATAGTACCTGGTAAAACTCTGCTGAGATAAATTTGGTGGCTATAATGTCAGATGCATTTGAAATACAAATACATAAGCCACCTTTGTTTCTGCCATAATTGCTTGGTGTACCAGGGGTGTTTAAAGTTTGATATCCCTTTAAATGTATTTCATGGGTCAGCCCTGTTTCTTGGGAACACAAAATACTATATTTATGTATTATCTCTAACCAATCAGGGTCATCCACTTTATTCTTCATGCCCGCTAAATTCCAGGACATGATCCGTTGGCCTTTATGTATCCTCTTGTCATAATGTCAACCCCTCCTGTCCCACCATTTGTATCATTTTGGCCTTTTTCCTTACTTAATTCCTCATCATCTATGATCGTGGGGATGTCATCATGCTCTCTCAAAGATCCATCACTCCTGTGTGAGAGTCAATCAACCCCCTCCATTCCCATGAGTGAAGAGAAACGATTTGAGGTAGTGATGTTAAACGTAGGAGGCACCGCAAACCTACTATTTAAATTTCCTCTTCTTAGGGGGTTGTCTACTAAAGCTTTTGGATAAAAGTAGCTTACATTTCTAGTGGATATACCTCCTTCATGGCCTTCCGGGAGCCAATCTCTGATGTAGGTTACTGTCCTGTGATCCCTAAAACTTATAATGATGTCGTCCCTGGGTACCTCTTTAGGTCTTCTTCCCACCCAACCTAGCCTTCTGACGTGTAAAATTTCGCCGTCTAAGTTTGGAGATAATGGCCTGTTCACTCTTAACCAGTGAATAACCTTGTTCTTGAGAGTCTGATGACTTTCAAACTTCCCCCCTAACAGTTCTGGCACCCCTGTTAATACAATGACATAGGGTTCGGCCTCCGGGCGGGAGGTCTATATGTTGAACAGGGCCTATGATCTCTTTGTCCATATTGGGAGTTCTCTGCTTATTGCCATGTTCCTGTTGGCCTTTCTTAGTTGGTTGTCCAACCCTGCTTTTATCTAGTGTTTCCTTAGCTTAGATGGTTCAGGGACTATGTTTTTGGGCTGTATGTCCGTGATGTCATCACGATCTATAAGTTGCCGATTACCACTGATTACATGGTTAGTTGTTTTTAAAACTGTCTTCGGCTCAGGGGCAATCGGGGGGGTCGATCTTTGTCGAGAGTTCTTTAAGTAAGTGAGTATTAGCACTTCCAATAGCTGTGATGGACCAAGTTGTTCGGCCATTCGCTTTACCCTCTCAACTAGAGGTAGTATCAAAGATTTAATCAATTGCTCAATGTTATTCTTTAAAGCTTGCTGGGAGTCTATAGTCGAATGGTTCTGATCAGCTTTGTTTACAACTGGGCCTTTGGATTTCTTAGGAGTCTTGGTGGTCTTATGGATTTTTGCTTGATTCCCCTTTTGCATGTTAACCCCCCTTTTTCTTTTTGTAGAAGTACTTCGACCTAATGTTTTGATATTGACATCCCTCTCATTGGCATGATTCCTGGCTATTTCTAATGAAGACTCTTCCCGAGTTTGTTCGATTTGCGAACCAGTACTGATGTCAATGAGATTTGAATCCCCGGGTCTCCCTGGGCAATCGGGTAGATCTTGTAGCTTGGGGGGAATGCCTATATCATTTGTTTGTCCTGTTCTGGAACCACCGTGTGTGGGGGTTTTAACTGATTTAATGCCCCCAAGGATGAACGTTTGTTCTGCCATTCAGAGGATATACGCCTCTCAGTTAGTAAAATTTCCTTTTCTAAGACAGAGGTGGCCCTGGTAATAAAAGCACCAAATGTCCCTCTAACGGAGCCTCCCACCAATGATTTCCATCCTAAGCTAGGGGTGCTAGTCATTTTCTGTACAGGGGTTTCAGAATAGTGAGCATAACACACATGTACACCTTACTGAATATAACATGTATTGTCAATAAATGGTAGAGTCTTACTTCAATGTCCCGAATGATATTGACCAAGGGTGGTGGCCCAGCCCAGCCTTTGCCAGCCCCGGACAGCCACAGACGGTCCGCCCTTCGCCCGGGATTCGCCCGGCTAGTCCCGCGCGCGTCCCGCGCTGCGGGATTGCAAGGCAGATTAAATACACCTGTGGAGTCGTGGCGGGAGGCTGACTCTGTGTTCCGATGTCTGATGGACACTGTAGTTCTCCCTCCGATGGTAGATGGTAGATGCAGGAACCCCTAGCTGCGAGCGTTTCCCGCGGCGCGGGAAACGCGAGAGGTTGCAGAAGTAGCCCTGGGCACAATCCAGAAGAAAGGCGAGCGTGGTTCTCCGCCGAATCGTGGCTCCCACCGCAAATTCCAAGCAAGCAAAGTCCGCAGGTTAGTGCAACAGTCACCCGCCCTGCCGGATTACAAGGCAGATTAAATACACCTGTGGGGGCGTGGCGGGAGGCTGACTCTGTGTCCCGATGTCTGATGGACACTGTAGTTCTCCCTCTGATGGTAGATGGTAGATGCAGGAACCCCTAGCTGCGAGAGGTTGCAGAAGTAGCCCTGGGCACAATCTAGAAGAAAGGCGAGCGTGGTTCTCCGCCGAATCGTGGCCCCCACCGCAAATTCCAAGCAAGCAAAGTCCGCAGGTTAGTGCAACAGTCAAATAAGATTGGCCATAGAATTGCTCACAAACAAGCTAACTCGAGCATGCTTGATATTTAACATATGTATACACACCCAAGCTGATGATATGAAATAAGGGCCAGGTGGAGGTACATTTCAAGTTTTACTTTCTTCAGGTGCTTAGCACCTGAATCATACAGCCCATTAGAAACCTGCTTCTTTCTAGGCAGAGATGTTTTAAAACATAGGCAAAGTAGGCCCTGGCTCAGGGCCCCGGGCTTTTAGGGGGCCTCCTGATAGAGGCTGCTCGGTTTTGCAGAGACCTACCCAGATGACCTTCAATAATTCTTAGATTGTTGTAGATACAGTTTTTATTTAATATATTTTTAATGTCGATGATGTATGGGAGGCTGCTGTTAAGAGTTTGCAGAGAAATGTTGTGTTTATGTTTTATGCAACATCCATAAAGTCAGTTTCTTTGAGATCAAACCAGGACCTCACATATGAGAAATGTGAGGAAGTCAAGAATTTTATTTCACTGTAATTATTTGCAGTAATATTAATGAGCTACTGCTGAAACATTAGAGTTAAATACATAAAAAATGTGGACGAGTGCGAATGTACACGGTCTGTGACCTGACCAAAGAGGATACAAAAGAGCTGAAAGCGGTTCATACATTTAAACCTAATACAAACAGGGGCCCCAAAAATACGTTAAGACCAGGACCTTCAAAATCCTTAAGATGTTGGTGCCTAATCAGTGTTCATTTTCCCAGCCATAAAAAATGTATTAAGCATCTTGTATATAATGTAGAAGAAATAGAAAAGGGAACATCCTGAAGAGGTAATTTATAATCAGAGTACTCATCATTTTTATGGGTTCGATTCCTCATCAATAATTAATGAATTTCGAAGGCCAACCATAAAAAATATCCAAACTTTTTTTTATAGTGATTTGTTAATTATGTTTTAGCGTGTCCAGGACATTAGCCCCAAATTCGAGCTCCAGGTACTTAAAATACTGGGTTACCAAGATAATCTTGTAGACCCTAAATTATCCTTATAACCTAGCTTTTTCAATAATTTGATCTCAGACTTTAAACTTGAAAACAACAACTAACACTTCACTATATCTTTGCAGGACACACAACCACTGAGTAGTAACAACAGGAAACCTCCACGTTCGTAAGTAGATTTATTTTAGTTATTGTGAGAAGATCCCAGAGACAACGTGCGGCCTGCGTTCAAGCACAGCACTGGCTTAGTTCCAACTGACATTAGACTTGAGAACAACTGTCAACGTGGGCTAGGCTCGCGCACCAACGGGCAGCGCGAGGCAGACATCAACAGAATGTCCACGCACAAGGTGTGCGTGTGGACAGCACACTACATATATCTCTTTCCCTTGAAGGAAGGAAGAAAAACACGAGAGCAAAGAACGAAAGACGGGAAAAGGAAGGAAAGGAGAGAGTGAGGGAAGAGAATTACCTGTACCATATGGGCAATCTGATGTCTCTGCAACTCCGCCTGGGCGACACAAGAGGGTTGTTTACAACATCTAAAACTCTGTCTTGGAACAGAAGAATGTATTGGACCGTGTCATAACCATGGGCAGGCCTCTCACCACACATGTCATTGACCTTTACAATCTTGTTCATGTTCCACCAATTACGCCTATTGACACGAACAGCACTGCTACAGATTTTATCAATGCAGACTGGTTCGCTGAACTTGGAGTCACCTTTCTAAACAAAACCTTGGGGCATATTACCAAGCAATAGCGATAATTATCGCTATTGCTTGGTTAGAGACAAAAATTTACCGCAGCGCTCCGGCGATTTTTACCGCAAATAAACCTTGGTATTACCAAGGTTTAACGCAAATGCGGTAAAAATCGCCGCAAAGCATGAATATCGCTGAAAAGTCAGCGATATTCATGCTTTAGCGAGCTAATGCTCTTAGACATGTTATCCATCTCCCATTGGATAACATGGCTAAGAACTGCTCAGGGCAGGTGTTAGCTTTTGGAGATATTCCCGCTTAGCGTGAATATCTCCAAAAGTTGGTAATAGGGGATAGCGATGTTAGCGACTGTTTTCAGTCGCTAACATCTTGGCACGCCCACTTTGCATCTCATCAGTGATAAATATCACTGACATGCAAAGTGGGGCCCAAGATGGTCGCTATCTCCTACTAGCTGTCGCTAACTGGTGTTAGCGGCAGCTAGGTAATAGGGAGATAATTTTATCTCCGCTTTCTTGGCTTTTAAAGCCAAAAAAGCGGAGATAAACCCTCTTGATAATATGCCCCCTTGTTTCTTTATTCTCACCATGTCATCCACCACAAGTTTCCGGTTGGAGACTGTAGTAAGGTATATAATAGTCAAAAGGCAAATTAGTATTAAGTGAATAACTTATTTATTTAAGTATAATTTCCTAAGTAGAGAATGGCTCTCCCTTGGCCAGTCGATCAGCAACTTCAAAGATACAGAGCCAAGGACACTGAACTGGAATGTGGAACGCACTAGGCACAGTGCTCCACACTCCATCATAAACATAGAAGATTATAATATATCCTCTTCTCTTATATAATTAAATAAGGAAGAAGGTGAGATTTAGATAGGATAGAAAGAAAACAGAAAATCATAGCTAAGTAAAATGAACAGGACACTAGCTAAATGCTCCGGTTACAGCTTGCAACTTTTACTTTTGGCCCCACGGTACGAAAAGGTATTTTTCTTTTCACATGAGTTCTGCCACCTCTACTCAGGAACACAATGCTGGCCAAAACTTCGCCAAAATGTAGTAAGGTATATAGTAGTCGAAAGGCAAATTAGTATTAAGTGAATAACTTATTTTTTTAAGTATAATTTCCTAAGTAGATAATACGTGGCTCTCCCTTGACCAGTCGATCAGCAACTGCCAAGATACAGAACCAACGACACTCAACAGGAATGTGTAACGCACTAGGCACAGTGCTCCACACTCCATCATAAACATAGAAGATTATAACAGAGACATATTTTTTGGCGTCAAAGTATGCCTTTTGTTTCTAACCATGTTGCCAAGCTCATGGGCAGGGGCTCTACGTTTAAACCACTTTGACATCCATGCCGGTCTGATATCAGAGCACACCATTCTGCCTTTAAGTAGTTCAAAGGGAGACACACCAGTGGATGAGTGGGGCATGGTTCTGTATTACCACATCATGGTTCTAACAGCCATGGGTATGCCTTTGTTGTGATCAATTGCCCACCATATACAGTCCCCGAGGACTCTGTCAAGTCTCTCCACCAGCCCGTTGGTTTGGGGGTGATAGAGTGAGCTTTTGATGTGGATGATATAAGATTCTTTAAAGAATTCTTCAACTTCAACAGAAATAAACTGTACTCCATTGTCAGAGATAGCTGTCTTTGGAAATGCCTCTCGCATGAAAATCTCTTTCATAAAGTCGAAAATCTTTTGAGAGTCAACTTTGCCTACAAATATGACTTCAGGCCATTTGGAGTAATAGTCCACCAAAACTATGGCAAAACAAGTCTGACGAGGCAGGGTGTGGAAGGGACTCAGCACATCGATTCCTAGCTTCTCCCAGGGATTGTATGACAGGGGAATGGGAGTGAGGGGCGGGTTGGATGTTCGTAAAGTCTTGTCACTGTTAGCACAGATGGTGCATCCTTGTACAAGTGCGTCAATGTCTCAGTCCATCTGGGGCCACCAGAAGTATTCAGGTACTCTACGTTTGGTGAGTGTAGCACTCAGATGTCCCTCATGAGCTTTTGTGAGTAGTGTTTTCCTGAGATCCAAAGGAGGGACAATTTTATCTAATCTGAAGACAAGACCATCTTCAACAGATAATTCTTCACATATTTTTACTTATGGTTTTACATCAACATTTAAAGTCTTCTATTTGGGCCAACCTTTATTAATGTATTTCTTTACACATTTGAATACTTCATCACAGTCCATAGAATCACACCAATTAACTTTCACATGTTGCAGTTCAACACCTGCAACTATACAGTCTTCAAGTTCTTAATTGCTATTGGCTTTAACTCCATCTTCTGACATGTTCGGCATGGGTGGCAAAGGAGAAAGGGCGTGAGAGGGCATCTGCCCGCACGTTCTTTCCACCATGGATGTGAACAATTTCAAAGTTGAATTGGAGGAGTTTAGAAGCAAGACTAGCTATACGTGGCGTAGTCTTGCGATGGCTGGTGTTTACTAAGATGGCCACTAAAGGTTTGTGGTCGGTTTGTAGAGTGAATTTCCTGCCCCAGAGGTAACATTCAAATTTTTCAATGGCCCACCAACATGCAAGAAGTTCTTTTTCAATGACTGAATAGGGAGATTTGGTGCCTCTCAGAACCCTTGGTGTAAAGCCAAATGTGTGTTCTTGTGTCCCTACTTCCTGGGTCAGGACAGCACCAAGACCGTGAAAGCTGGCATCAACACTTAAGGTGCAGTAAAATGAGTGATCAAAAGGTTTTAGTGCTTTGACAGTGGTGAGTTGGGTTTTTATCCACTCAAAAGCATGTCTGCATTCATCATCCCATACAAAAACAGTTTGGTTTTTCAACAGGTTTGTAAGGGGGCGTACACTAGTTGCGTATCAGGAATGGAACGAGAATAGAACTCAGTCAGTACAAGTAATGATTTAACTCCCGTTTTGTCTTTGAGAGGAAAAGGATCCAATATGGCTTGAACCAGATTGGGTTTGGGTGTTACACCAGCACTCGTGATGGTGTGACCAAGGTATGCAACAGAATCTTTTGAGAACACACATTTTTCACGTTTTAGGACCACACCAAGTTTTTGAAATCTGGACAGGACTCAATGTTTCATCATTTGTTGCTTGGTCAATACTGTGTTTATGGACATCATCTTGAAAAATGGCAACGTTCTTTAACCCTTTAAGTGAATAATCATGAGGCGCTGAAAGACTGAAGCTGCCAAAGCCAGGCCAAAAGGCATTCAACAGAATTGGCACATGCCTGAGAGTGAGTTGAACGCAGTGGGATGGCGTGATTCTCTGTCGAGTTCAACCTATTGGTAAGCGGAAGCAAGATCAAGTTTTTAAAAGATCTTAGCTCCGGTTATCATGGCCAACATTTTTGAGATGTTAGGAAGGGGGTTAGAGTCAATCCAGATTTCTTTAGTAAGACTGTGCAAGTCAATGCAAATTCTGAGTTTGTTATTCTTTTTGCGTGCTATTACCAAGGGAGATAACCAATCGGAGGATTCGACTGGTTCGATCACACCTCTTTTTCACATTGTCATAAGTTCTTTCTCAAGATCCTCTCTGATGGTAACCGTTACACTTCTGAGTTTGTGTTTAGTGGGTATGGCACCATCTCTTACTTTTATACTTTTATTCTATGTTTGAACCCTTTTATTCTACCCAACTCGCCTGATAAACTTTGGGGGCTTGTTCAAAATATCTTCCACTTGGGTAGAATCACGTATTGCTAACACCTGTTCTTTTGCACCAGGACACAACATCATGTCGAACAACCCTTGGTGGAACCACCTTAGAATGTTCAAACCTTGTATGGCTACATGGATTTTACCTTCAAAGGGCCTACCCTTAAATTCCATGATGTCTTCAAAGTACCCAAGGAGGTCGATCTTACGTCCTTCATAGGACACAGGAGCACAATCAGCCCGTAACAACTGTCTCTCACCCCAATTGGCTGGAAAAAGTGACTCGGAAATCATGGTGATCCGTGCACCTGAATCCACGAGGAGACAAAGCTTCTTGTCACCTACTAGTATGTTTGCATAGGGGTTAACGCATTCTGAGGGATCCCTGGTAATTATTTCACTGTCAGTGACCACAAGGACAATATCTTTTATTTCCAACAATAGCTCTTAATTCTCACAGTTACTAGTATCTTTAACGTGCCCTATTCTGACATTCTCCCTTTTTTGACTCTGACACACTTTATCAAAATGGCCAATTTTGCCACAAGACTGGCAGACCACGTTTTTTGCTGGACAAGTGTAGAAAGGTGGCTACCTGACTATGGTTACCCCAGATTTTTTGCCTTGTGTTTAGCTGGTTTTCGACTTAGTTGGCCTGGTTCCCTGCTAATCAGGGCCCCAGGCTATCTGCTCTCTCTGTAAAATGGATTCCATGTACCCTAGGTGCATAACTAAATTGGCTTGGATCACCTTATCAGCCCCTGTACAGTGCACTATAGGTGCCCAGGGCATAGGTGCATCCAAGGCCTACCAGGGGCTGCAGCATATCTTCTGCCACCCCTGGCTGGTTACCCAAAATTGACACAACTGGCTGATCACTCAGCTGGGGCAAGGTGGTGTAATCACCCTTTGCTTAGATATAGTATGCCTATATCTAAACCTAACTGGACACATATATACCTAATCAGTCACTCCTATGGCAGGCCTTAACAATCCTGGAGGCAGAGTGCTTGGTTTTATGTGGGATGGTGCTCTAGCATGAGCTGAGCCTGTCTGCAGCTGTCTGGACCAATTCCCTAAGCTGTTCCAGGATAATGCCATACCATATACTCTTAAGTGCATTATAATCCTTGCGGTTATATTGTAACTTTGGTTTGGCTTTATCAAAACATGTCGTGTAATGTGTCATACGATTTGGAATACTATCCCCTCGACAGTCCTGTTGACGGGGATAGCATTCCACCCCTCTAGAGGGAGAAGACATGTTACTTTACTGAACCGCGGTTGATTTTTAAAAGAGCCTCAGATCCACAAAATGGATGCTTCTGCCACAGACACGAGTCTGACCTCCTGCTGCTGACTGAAACTCAGCAGAGGAGGCCTGGACAAAGGCTTTCCTGTCGCAGGGCGGTGGTACACCACCCCAGACAGGAGATAGTGGATTCTAGCAGGGAGGTTTGAAAGAAACCAGACACTGCCTGGGGAGCACAAGGCTTCCCCTTGCATAATCCGGCCAACCCGGTTCTGGGGCAGACCAGCCCCAGTCCCAGCGCGGCCTGGATCAAAGGAAAGGGGTGTATCCACCCCCTTCCTGGGTCCCACCCATAGGAGGGGACCTAGCAGTTAATCCAGCCCCCTAGATTGGTATAAGAATGGGAGCAGTGCCAACGCACTCAGATTATCCTGATGAAACATAAGAAATCAAACTCTGGACCCTTCGGCATCCTACTCGATGTAGAAGACTGAAGAATCTCCCTTGTGGTCAAGGAGTGACCACCCTGTGCAAACAGGCACCATCCAGCACCTCGACGTCTGCTTTGTTGCAGTTCCCGCCGGAACTCGAGCGACAGAGATCGACGAGATGAAGCTTGCCTGCCTTCTTACAGCCCGATCCACAGTCCCTGCAGAGCTGAGACCCGTGGAGGCGACCAGAAGCGTGGGGCACGCCATCTTGAAAAGACCACGAGACGCTGACTGTGCAGCCCACGAGTGACCCTCGAAGCTGTACACCGGAGTTTGAGAAGCCCCAACCCTGAGCCACTTTTGCACCGAAGCTCACCCCTCTACACTTGATGAGTGCTGCGTGGGGCCCTTCTGCGTTCTTTGGCTCGACGCGTTGGCCCGGTCACTTGCCTGCTGGCTTGTGGCCCCTGTGCCGGCGAAAACCTAAAACCGACTTGTGTTTCTGGTTGCTCCAGACTTGCAATAGCAAGGGGAGCTTAGAGGGAAAAATGGGTACTATTAGTGAAAGCCCTCCACTAAATGAAATCCAATCCAAAAAATTCCTTGTACCCAGGACTCAAGTTAGCAATTATCTAACGGGCATGAGAACATTCTCTACTAGAATCTTCTATTGTAAAATTCTGGATATACCTCTTCTTAATTCTATGTTTAGGTATCTATTGTCTCTAATGCCCCACTGTCCCAATCAAACACCTTGTTTGTGAACACTAATAAAAGGGTGGGGGTTCACTCTATATTCAACTCGGCTCAACCTATGATGTCAGCCCTAAATAGGACCATACATACACCCACACATACAAAATTAATACAGAAAAAAATGTGTGGCAGAGAGGCAGGCACCTCACGGGCGAACACCCTCGGGGAAATTTGGTCTGATGTTTACCAAATACTTTGCCCCTTTCTCATCATAGGTGGCCATGCAACTGACTTGTGATTCTGGTTGCTCCAGACTTGCACCAGCTCCTCTGAAAAGGAGCACCCGCTCTGACCCTCCTGGTCCGAGTGAGAAGCAATCTTCCAGTCCTGAGTGGATTGCTCTTGCCAAGTGTTGTTTGCTCCGATCTTGAAGCTTACAGCGCCGACGGTGAGAGCCTGCATGGGACAGCTCGTGACCCGCTCCTGGACATCGCAGATGCCTCAGAGCCCACGTGGCAGCGGAGAGAAGCTCCTCGACAACCACCTGTTTGCGCCCGACATTGCCTGGTTCCGTTCTTGTCCCACCCTGGTAACTGCTGAGTGACCCAGACTCTGTCCCCTCTGCTTTCAGGTACTTTTCTACTCTGACCCACCCTTGGATCACACCGGACACTTCTCCTTCACATCGCCTGCAGCATCTTCAGCTTCAAGCACCAACAACCTGTGTGACGAAACCCGACGCCACTTCGACCCTATGCACCCGCTTCCTGTGGGTGAGGTAACTTTGCATCGCCAGTGTTCCCACACTGGTACACACCTCTAGGGTGTGTGTCTAAAGTTTTGCCCATCTAGGTTCAGCGGAAGTATCCTTAAACTCTATTTGTGTAACTTCTACGCACCATTGACTTTGCATTTGTGCATGCGTGTGCTTTAAGCGCTGCACCCGAATCTCGCGGGCTTTTCCCGACTTCAGCATTGCTTGTTCCGACTGCTCCCAGTGATTCCCTAGGCCTAACCACTGTTCGATTGTTATCTCTTATACCACTTTCTTAATATATGGTTTGAGTGGCCACCCGCCCTCATCCATAATTGTGCAACTTTGCATGTTATACTGTGCTTTTGATTTAACGCTTGTGCCCCTTTGCTCATAAAGAGTACTGGGGATTATTTTAGAAATAAACACATATATTTTTATAATATATACTTGTGTGGTGTCCTTTCATTTGATATTACAGGATTGTGATTGGTAAAACAGCTCGCTTAACAAGACCTCTTGAGTTTAGCCTTTAAGGCTGCTTAGTCCATGCTACCATTAAGATAGCTTGTCTATAAAGTTGACTTACAACTATACACCATAAGGGATTGTTTGGACTGATACAAGGTGATTCCAGAATTGGAAACATCATATATCAGGTCAACTTCTCACAACAAGGTTTACCGTTCCTGGGATGTACTGAGTTACCACACCTAAAGCCTATGTCTGTCTTCCTAAAAAAACAATTCTGAGAGTTTTCCCTTTTTATTTTGTAATTAGTGATGCATACAGGGGTAACAACCTCAACTGACTTGTTTTCAAGTTTCTTCACTGAAACCTCTGAAGTTTCTATGCTTTTGGCAATGCAGATGGACTCTTTGAGAGAGGGGTTCTCAAGTGAGAGGAGCTTTTGTCTAATTGATCTATCAGAACATTGGCGTAAGAACTGATCTTGTACCAGCTGCTCACTAAAGTTTTCGAACTCACAATCTGCAATAATTTTTCTAAGGGCAGTGATGTATGTGTCTACATCTTTATCGTTCTTCTGCACACGTTTGAAAAATGTGTGCCCCCATACAACAATACTTGGTTGTACATCATATCTGGAGGCTAATTTTCTAATAGTACTCTGATATTCGTCATGTTCTTCATTGTCTTCACCCACAGCGTCAGGTAAATGCTTGAGGGTAGCCCTGCCTTCAAATCCTAGTGAGCGTAATAGTAGGAACTTTTTTCTTTCAAGTCTAAACCTGTGTGCTCCTATAGCACCCAAAAAGGTCTCAAAAGCATCTAGCCAATGCCTCCATTTAATTGGTGGTTCACCAGGTGAATCTAAAAATGGTGGTAGTGGGTGAACTGCTTGCATGGTGACAACGACCTAAATAAAGGAAGGAATGAGCTGTAGCGAAATAAAGAAAATGATACCAGCTAGTGTAACTTTAACTCACTTTAACTTTTGTGCGTGAGAACCAGTGCAAAATTATCATAAAATTACTTTGTGTAATAACATTTATATTACATGCATTCAATCTTAAAAACACAACATAAATAGTAAACACAAAAAGTGGACAGTAAACCACAAAACACTATGCAGCACCAATTCTGAAAGTTACATAAATATAGGAGATGTAAAAAGAACTCAGTGTCATCATGTACTCAGTGTACGCTCAATGTCATTGCGTTAATTAAGGATTAAATGTATGCGTGTCACCGTGATGAAGCCAAGAATAAATATATTTAAAATGTTAGTCTGAGGTGTGGTGTCACCGTGTAGCTGTGCACACACAAATAGTGCTAAAGCTGAATTGAAGAGATAGGGTGCGCGAGTCACGAAAAGAAGATGCGCACTCTGTGGAGCTGGAGCTAGCAGTGTAAAACCAGAAACTCCCTAAAGGTTAGATGAATCAGGTGTGAGCTGTTTTTCGCAAACCGGATAAAAACAGCAGAGGCTGAGCAAAAGCGGTACCTAGTTAGAAGTGAAGAAGCTGTGCGAAACCAGCCGCGCACCATAGATGTTGATCCGGCAGTCATTGAAAGGTTAACAGCTGACAGGCAAAGGCTTTTCTCGAAGAACTCACCTCACAATGTCAGAGAATCAATGCTTTCAAGGTTGGAGGGCATATGCTGAAGTCGCTCACGTGTGATACAGCCGTCCTTCCAGCATTGGTTACGTCGTCTGACAGGCTGGTCAAATGTGTTAATTCACGCTGAAGAACCGCCAAGCAGCAGAGCCAGTATGCATGTAGATTATAGGAGTTTTCAATTAGTCTATCCACACTTCTGCGACACTCCCGCTGTTATTAATAGGGGATACAGGAATACATAGAAATGTTCGATTGGAAAAGTCAACTCCTACACAATGGCGTGGGTTCTGATGGGGTCTTCGCAGAGCCGGTCCTAGGCCTTCTGAGGCCTTCTGAGGCCCCGGGCGAAAGGGAAGATGTGAGGCCCCTCTAAGTGCCTTACTGCCTGTGCGAGTGCGCTTTTCCCTACTCTGCGGGGCCGGCAGGGGGCCCCCTGAGCGCGAGGCCCTGGGCAGCTGCCCATACCGCCCATGCCTAGGACCGGCCCTGGGTCTTCGTTCTCCTCGCTCGTCGCCACGAAGAGTGTAGTAACGACAGGAAACATCCTTGTTCGTAAGTAGATTTATTTTAGTTATTGTGAGAAGGAGGGCTTGAGGGGGGGGCAGCCGACCGCAGGGAGGTCCCCCCCCCCCCCCCCGGGCGATTTGGGAGGGGCTGTGGGGGGGTTTAGAGGCAGGAGCATCAGCCATTTTAGGGTTTGGGCTTTTTCTAGTTTGTAGCCCAAAAGGAGCCCAAGCATAAATGCTTTGGGCTCCTGCTCCCAGCCACCATTTTAGATTTGGTGACCTGGTGGCTGGGAGCTTAGGCAGGATTTTTTTTTTTTTTAGGAGTATTTAGTGCGTTTTTCTGTAGTTTTTATAGTTGCGCTATTTTCGTTGTCCGCTAAGTATTAATTAATATAAATTGTTACCTGAATTGTGGTAGATTTTAAGGTCCTGAAAGCGCTTCGCTTGTCGAGCGAGGCAGGGAGGAAGGACCTCGTCGTTGGAGCAGGGTCAGCGAGCCCGTTGCGACGGGCCTCGGCGGGGGTCGCAGCTGCGTTGGCTGTGTGCACATCCTCGAAGCGGCGTTGTTCAACTTCGGTAAGTGAGCGGAGCCACTCCCATACTCGGAAGTCGGCCCCGCTGTGTGCAGTACGTGGTGGGATCGGGGAAGCCTCTGAGGTGTTTGTCGGTTCCTTGCGCACGGCACAGGGAGGCTTAGCCCAGAGTTTGCCTAGTGAGCAGCCGGTGTTAGATGCGCCCCTGCCACATGTGCAGAGTGAAGGGGCGGGCGCAGCGTTTCGGTAATGGTGAAGCGTGGGGGCTGGTGGGGGACCAGGAAGCACTCCTCTTCGGCGGGTGCAGCGCGGAGGTTGTTGGTTCCTGGAGACAGCGCTGTTCTCGCGAGCGTGTGCGTGGGTGTTACTGAGCTGGGGAGGGGTGGGGAATTGTGGAGGAGGGAGGAGAACTTGAAAATAATTTCTCGCAGCTCCTGTTGGCAGTGGTTCTAGTTTGTTGGATAATTTGACAGGGAATGCATCTATTGGCCCGCGAGGGGGGTGGGGGGTTTAATATGGTATTTGCCCCTCCTGGTGATTGTATAGACGTTGAGCAGCATTTTGAGGTGGAGGATGGTGGGAATTTGGTTGTTGTAGGGCACATGGGCAGTCCCTTGCTATTCTTTACACTGGCTTCTTTGAGGGGAGGAGTTAACTCAGTGGGGGGAAGCTCCAGGGGGGATGGTGAATGGGTTCAAGCGGAGGGGGGAGGGTTTTTTCAGGAAGGGTTTTTTTCTGATGTTGGTGCAGGGCAGGTTGAGGGGAATTTTTTCTTGTGATAGTGGGCAAGTCGGGAGGCAGCAAGGGGAGAGTGTTATTGCTTGTGTGGGCAGGAGTTTCGGTCAGGATTCAGCGGCATTGGGATCTTGGTTGGATCAGAGTGATGTTGATGAAGGGGGATCATATCTACCTGTGGCGCGTACGGACAGGACGGTGAGTCAGGGCGTGTAAGAAGGCGGTCAGTGGGCCCGGTGGTGTCTAGTTGGCAGAGGCTGGTTTCAGTTTTTCTATTAGGGGTCCCAGCACTTCAGTCCAAACTTTTTTGTTTCAGGATTCAGATCAGCGCGGCGCAGCAGACTCGGTAGGGCACGGTTCGTCCCAGCTGCGCCGAGGTGAAGGGAGGACAGAGCCTTGCGCGGCACTTTCCGTACCGCCGAGGGACCCTGTCGCGGTCAGCGTGCGAAGGTCCGGCGCGACCTCGCTGACCCCAACGAATAGCAGGTGTAGTTGGTCTACCTTACCGTCGGCTATGGAGCTTCAGAGTCAACGCTTGGGGGAGTACCGGCGGGTACAGTCGTCTCCCTCGCCACAGTGACTTCAAATGTACATGAAGGACAGCATTGTTGATGCGGGCTTTGGTAGCACCCGTGAGGTTGCATTTGATAATGAGGGGCTTCAGGTGGTGGAGCCGAGTTTGCTTGTTTATGATGAAGACAGCCCTGAGGAGGGGGATTTGCAGGTAATGGAGGGGGGAGGGCCCTCTCACGCTTCTCATAGTGTTTTACAGGTTGCAGGAGTGGCACAGCAGCCAAGGAACAGACGAGAGCGCGGCCCCTTGGTGAGGGCTCCTCGGACAAGGAAAAAAGTGGAATCACGGCGGTCGGAGTTGGCTAGACCAGCCTTTTTAGAGCCAGGTGAGGAAGCTCATACACAGGCCAAACCGAAAATGGTGTCTGTGGGGACTGGGGAGGTGGGTGCCGGGGGGAGTTGGTGGGTAGATTGCTGAAAGGTAAATATGTCACGGACACAGGAGTGGGCACTGAGGATTTAAATATGGCTTTGGACACTAAGGCGGTGAGCGGGACTACTACGGATAAAGCAAAGGGGGTTAATGAGCCACTTGATAGTAAAAGATTGACAATTAAAGGCTGCCTTACATGGGGGTAATTAAGCCGTTGGGTGCTCATTTAATGTTGGCAACCAAGGTGTGTATATGGAAGGGTGAATATGTTGAGATATTGAAACTCCGGTATGAATTGGCTAAACGCCCTAAGGTGCCGTTGACTATTGAAAGTTGGGCAGCAGCGTTTTTAATATACGCAAGCGTTTGTTGTGAGAACTTCCCGGAGCGCAGCGTGTCTATCTTTGCACATATGGATGTGATGCGGAAAGCGCAGATTACTGGAGGAGGTTATGGCATGGGCTCAATACGTTGAGGAGTTTAGGGCTCGGGTGGCATGGGACCCAGAAGTAAAGTGGGGGGAGTTAGATACAGATTTATGGCAGCATAATATAGGAGCGGCTGCAGGCGGCAAGACCATTTTTACAGCCAGCGGATTGCCTTTAATTTACCGGTCCCTTTTCAGGGGAAGCCCACCCGGGGTGGGGTGGGCAGCGGAGCGGTTACACAGTCGGGAATGGGCACATGTTGGGACTTCAATTAAGGATTATGCACTAGGGAGTATTGCAGGTACAGACATGAATGCTCCACCTGTAGTAAGCACCATCCCCTGGTTAAATGTTGGGGGCCTAAATTGCAAGGTAATCAGCAAGGGAATCAGACAGGTGCAGGAATATCTGGCACCCCACAGCAATTCCAAAGGGTTCAGGGAGGTAGAGGGGCACAGGGATCTGGCCCAAAGGGCTCCTACGCCAGTTGGGCTGTCAAAGCTTGAACAGGCACTTCAAGGGTATGAGAATGTAGGAGTGAGACAGTAGCTTTTTAGTATTAAATCTCTTTATTCAGAGAAAAGAAAATACCGACCCATGCTTGTGCAGGCACCGGCCACATAATTACAATGCATAAGTAAGGGCATAGCAGGCATAGGTATCAGGCAGGACACAGTAAACACAGCAAGCCGCCTACAACCCAACCGGGCCGGCCGCGTCAATAAGCAATGGAGCATGTCGGATGCTAAAAGAGTCTGTGCAATAAACCCAAAACCCAAACAACCCCAAACAACCCCTCCCTGACCCCGCCCCCCACCCCCCTTCTTGTCCGCTAAGTAGGCCATGCCCAACCCCGTCTAACCCAGCTGCCCTAAAGGGCCGGTTCTTGAACAATCGCACTCTGAGCTGTGCGTCTGCGGGTCTTAGTCTTAGGCTCGGGGAGCGGGGTGTCTGCGAGATGTAGCAATCGCAGGTATCGGGGGCAGCTCAGCTCCCGAAATTCCCCGGTGAGCAGAGTTAAGAATGACCGCCAGATGTCTGCAAACTCCTCGCTCCGCCCTGCCGCCGTCAGGGACAGTTTCTCCATCCCTAAAACTGTCCAAAGTTTATGGAGCCAGCCCAGGTGTACGGGTGGCTGTGGGTCTCTCCAGCGTGCCACTATGTTCTGCACCGTGGCACTCAGAGCTATGGCAATCAACCTCCCTCTCATAGATTTCAGGGATACATTAGCGCATTCGGTAAGCAAAGAATTACATAGGCGGGAAACCTAGGGAGTTGGGTGTCTAAGTGCGCATCAACGAGGTCTAGGATGGTGGTCCAGTATTGTCGCAGCCTCTCGCAGCTCCAGAGCAGGTGTTCAAGCGTGCCCCGTTCCCCACATCCCCTCCAACACCAATCACTAGCCTTGGTATCCCAACGATGGATGCGAGCTGGGGTATGATACCAATACATGGCTACTTTAGTCAGGGTCTCTGTGAGGCCTGTGTGATAGGCCGAGTGTCTGGCTCTATGATAAATCCCTTCCCACTCCTTCCGCGTGAGCTGCCTCCCCAGGTCTTCCTCCCATCTGGCTTTCCCCGGGTGGTAAGTGTATATATGAATGAGGAGCAAGTGTTGGTACAGATCGGAGAGTAGTTTCTTCTCTGACGTGCGCGTGAGGAGCCATTTCTCATATGGCGTGAGGAAACGCTGCGCTCCCGGCCAGATGGAGGGGTGCAGAACCCAATGCCGGACCTGCAAGTATGGGAGTCTGTCTGCCTCCTGCATCCCATACTCCTCTTTCACTTTCTGAAAGGAGAGGATGCCCTCCAGATTGAACATGTGCCCTACTTCCTTCAAGGAGTGGTCCTCCATGTTTTGAAAAGTTGTGGGTCCAGGCCCGGAGTAAAGTCGGGATTCCCGAATATGGGCGTCAACGGGGAGGGAAACGAGGTGAGTTCTCTCCGGACAGCCACTTGATCCCAGACCTTCATCACCGTGCTCGTGATGTAGGATGCATAGAGGTTAGGGGGCCTGTGACGCCGCTGCAGAAAGTGTACCCCTTGGAGAGGTCGCCCAGCGACAGCCTGGTCTTGAAAGAGCCAATGTTTGCTAGACTCAAGTTGGTACCACTCCACCAGATTACGTAGCTGTGCCGCTTGAAAGTACAGGGTGAGGTCCGGCAGACCCACGCCGCCATGTGCGGGGGGGAGAGTCGCTATTCGCTGCTTAAAACGGGGCCGGCGTCCGTTTCAGACATAATGCGCCAAATCCGCTTGCGTCTTCTGGAGTCATCCCATCGGTGGGCGCAGGGGCAGGGTCTGAAAGATGTACAGAACTTGCGGCAGGAGGGTCATCTTGACTGCCGCTACACGTCCGAGCCAAGAAAGTGTGAGACGATTCTACTTACGCAGCGTCTCACTAATTTGCTCGCTCAGTCTGGTGTAGGTGGCTTCTGCCGTGCCCCGCACTGTCGGCGCCAGTAGGACCCCCAAATAGGGGACTGTGGTATCAGACCACTGCAGATCAAACTCCTCCTTGGCATCTGCCAGCACGTCGGGGGCAGGGACACATTCAGGGCCACCGACTTACCCACGTTGATTTTAAAGCCCGAGGCCTGTGCAAAGGAATGTAGTTCGACCAGGAGCTCCCGCAGGGATTGCATAGGGTCCATCTGGGAAAGCAGGATGTTGTCTGCATACAGGCTGATCTTGTGCGTGTCTCCCCCAAAGGGGATGCCCCTAATGCAGTGGTGATGCCTGACCCGCTGTGCTAGCGGCTCCATGTAGAGCGCAAACAGGATAGGGGAGAGAGGGCAACCCTGCCTGGTCCCCCTGCCTATCGGGAAGCGCGGTGAGGTGTGGCCATTAACCCGTACCGTCGCGGTGGGCTGTCTATAGCAATTAAATATCCGGTTTCGGGTAGTCTCTCCCAGGCCGAACCTCTGGAGTGCCTGTTCAAGGTAGGGCCAGTGCACCCGGTCAAAAGCCTTCTCGGCATTGATGGCGAGGAGCATACATCCCGGTCTCGTGCGCGAGCCGGCCTCAATAAGATGGAGGACCCGCCTGGTGTTGTCACTCGTTTGCCGCTGGGGGATGAAGCCGGCCTGGTGGGGTTCGACCAGTTGCTGCATGTACGCGCCAACCGGTTCGGGATGATACCCGTATACAGCTTGAGATCCACATTCAACAGAGATATTGGTCTGTAGGATCCGCACTGAGTGGGGTCCCTGCCGGCCTTGGCAGGGACCTCACCGATATTGCCGCCTCTAGGAGTTCCGGGGGGATAGACCCGGCCTGATCAAAGGTGTTGAAGAGGTCCCGCAGTAGGGGGGCCACCTGCAGGCAAAACGTCTTATAAAAAGCCGCCGAGTATCCATCCGGGCCTGGGGATTTCCCCAGCTTGAGGCGAGAAATCGCGGAGATGACCTCTTCCAGACCAATGGGCCTGTCGAGGAATTTAGACTGCGCTTCGGTCAGCGACGGGAGAGTTGCCCCGTCCAGGTAGTTGCTACCGCATTCCACGTCTAGCCTGTCTGCGCCATACAAGTCGGCATAGAAGGACCCGAAGGTTGCCGCTATTGCAGCGTCTTCGGTGAGTGTATCACCTCGGGTGGTCCTAATGGCGTGAATGCGCCGCTGCTGCCGCTGTTCCCGCAGCTTACATGCCAGCAGTCTCCCGCAGCGGTCCCCACCTGTGTAGTAGGCATGTTTCAGGCGTATCGCTGCGAATTCCGCGACATCCTGATCTAGCGCGGCCAGCATCTTCCGCTCCGTGCAGAGCTGGCGCCACGCCCTGGACGCCCCGGTGCGTTCATGCAGTTGTTCGAGTTCCTTTACGCGCTGTGTGAGGTCGGCCCTTTTCTGCGCGCACTCCCTATTATTGGCTACCGTCAGCGAGATGAACTCGCCTCGGAGGACAGCCTTTAGCATTGCCCACTGGGTAGCTTTGAAGTGTCCCCGTTAGCATTGTGTGCAAGAAATTTTGACAGATGGCCGCCTTGATTTTCTCCACTGCGGAGGGGTTCTGCAGAAGGCCATCGCGCAAGCACCAGTGACGTTGCGGGCTGGGTGTATCGGGTACCAGAAAGGATGCCGAAAGCGGGGAGTGATCAGAGAGCGAGGCCAGATGGATCTCCACCTCCTGCGCCCGCGTTGCCAATTGGGCGGAGCAAAGCAGGTAATCCAGCCGCGCGTAAGAATTATGGGCCGCTGAGTAGTGTGTGTAGGCTGTGTCGTGATGATGGAAGTGTGTCCACAGATCGATAAGACCCAGGTCCGCGAGATGTGCGTGGCCCTCCGTCGACAATGCCCCCACCTGGCCCACCCTCTGGTTAGAGCGATCTGCAACATTGTGGAACACCAGGTTTAAGTCCCCTCCCAGTAGTAGATGTTGGTGTGTGTTGGCTGTAGCCGCCTCAAGCGCAGAGTGCAAGTATCTTTCCTGTCCTTCATTAGGTGCATACATGGAGCCTATGAGTAGTGTCTGCCCTGCCACAGAGAAGCGGTGAATTAGTAGCCTGCCCTTCACCTCTGCCTCCTTCTGCAACACCTGTCCCTTAAAAGATCTAGCCACCAATATGACCACCCCGGCCACTTTCTTGGACGCGGATGAGAAAAGCTGCTCAGGGAAGGCGCAGGACTGGAGCCTGTGATGATCCTTGGACAGCAGATGTGTCTCCTGTAGGAGGCAGATGTCGGCCTGCGAGCGCTCTAAAAAGGAGAGGATCGCTCTGCGCTTGTTGGGGCTATTAAGCCCCCTGACATTTAGGAAAAGAATAGTCAGTGGAGGCATCATTCCAGGTGTGGATCGGGAGCGCGCTTATGTTCTGTGTGGGCTAGCGGCCTGTGGGTTAAAGAGTCAATGAAAGTTCTCAGAGTCCGCGGACAAGAAGGTTCCCCCCCCACCCATCCCCCCACCCCTCCCCTCAAAAGACTGTCCCGCCCTAACCCCAACTAGTGGGTACCACCAACCCCACCCTACCCGAGTCCCACCTCCCTCCCCATCTCTTCCCCCAACAAACCCAAAACTTGGAACCCCAAAGAACAAACCATAGTCCCGGTCCTGGTGGGCAACACAGGTCCGTAGAAGGGTCTCCGTAGGGAACGTGACAGTGGCGGCTTCCCCCGGCCCCCCGACCCCCCCCATGTTAGAGCGAATAGTGGTGAGTGACCTCCATCGTGCTGCTCACGGGGCCATAGTGGTATCCCGCTCTACTTCCTGGACCGCTGCTGCCTGTTCCTGGGCTATAGTCTCGGGGTCTGGTTTTAGGCGCGCTCCACGCCTGCGCCGCCGTCCAACCCTTTGCCAGTTGTCCTGGTTGCGCCGCGCCGATCCGTCCTGAGACCCATGGGGTGGTCCATCCTCCGAGTCTGAAAGGTCTGGCAGGTCGATGTTCAGGAGGGCGCAAGTGTCTCTGAGAGAGCGAAGTTGGTGCAGTTTCCCCTGCCATTTGAAAATGATCCGGAACGGATGGCCCCAGGAGTATGGCACCTCTTTCTCTCGCTAGAAGGCTGTCACAACCCTGAATTCGCGTCTCTTTTGCAGCGTGATAGCCGATAGGTCCTAAAACAATGCCACGGCCACTCCTCGAAATTGCAAGGGTTACTCACGCCGAGCCTCCTGGAGAATCCGCTCTTTCAACGGGAAGTCAGGGAGGTAGGCCAGGATGTGTGGCGGCGGGGCCGGGGCCCGCCGCAGCAGGCCCACTCTATGAGCACGGTCAATGCGTATAGGGAAGTCCGCTGCTTCTCCTAGCACCTCCCGGAAGAGATCCTGCAGGTATCCCGTGACGCTATTCGCTTCGGCCCCCTGTGGCACATTCCGGACCCGTATATAATTTCTCAGAGAGCGATTCTCCAGGTCCTCAGCGTGTGCCTGCAGGCCAAACGGAGGACTTCCTGCTGCAGGTGCACCAGTTCTTCGCTGCGGGCATGACCAGTCTTTTCCACCGCAGCCACTCTTTCCCCCAGACCATCCAGGTCACGACGGAGTTCCCGTTATTCCCCGGCGATGTCTTGTTTGAGGGCCTGGAAGTCGTCTCTGAGGGTATTGAATAGCGCTTCCAGAAAGGTGCGCGTGATAGGCGCTTCTTGCTCTTCCTGGTGTTGCACCCCCGTGTCAGCCGGTGTGGAGGGGGAAGTTTGAGACTTCCCACCCTTGGTAGTGGGTTTGTTGAGCATATCTGTGATGGTGCGGTTAGCCCTGCGGTTTGCGTTGGCCATGTCGCTCTCTAGGTCCGGGCCGTGCCGTGCGTGGGCCCGGGAGGGAGCCTGCTCTCGCCCGTCCGCGAGTTACTCGGGCCCCCCGGTGGTACCTCTGTGGCCTTCAGACCTCCCCCACCGGCACCTCCAATCCACGGTTCTGCCCGCGGGGCTCGCCGTCTCCCGTCTCCGTCTGCCTGTCCACACCCGGTCCGGCCTCCAAGAGTGTCACTTGCTCCTTCCGCCGGGGACCCGGTCCCCTTGCCCCCCGAGATATGCGGCCCAGCCCTCACCTCGACGCGGGCTGTCTTGCACTCCGAGGCTCCTTCTGTGACAAAGGCAGCTTGCAGGCTATGGACCCGGCACCCCACTCTCCGGAGGGTAGCTGTCCCCCTTGGTGAGCCTTAGAGGTCTGGCCCACTCAGATGTCGCCCTTGGGTCCGGATCCTCTGGTCTGCCGTCCAGACTAGCGCCCCCCAGGTAGCAGGGGCCTCTCTCGGCACGCGTCCGGCAGTCTAGGCCCCAGGCCAGCCTCCAAGGGCTGTGGCGCGGTACACCGCCAAAGCCCCCAGGCCCCGAGTCTGGTGTGTAGTGCCTGCGGCAGCAGCGGGGTCTGGCCTCCCACCTCCGGGGCCTCTGTGTCCCGTGCCACTCTCGCGTTCCGACGCTGTGCCGCCCCCCGGGGTGCTCAGGCTCACCTCCTGATCCGGCCTGGTTCTGGTCTCTCTGTCTTGGAGCCACCGGGTGCTGTAGGAGGAGCCCCCGCTCTTCTTGGAATCCGTGCAGTGCTCGCCCAGTGCCGCTGTCGCTCCAGACTGCCAGATTTCGCCGTGTCTGTTTAGGCCCAAAGCCGGGGCCTCGAGTAGAACAGTCCGCCGATGGGGCCAGGCGGCTACCGCTCCTGGCTGCTGCAGGCGTTCTGGAGGCTTGCGTGGCCTCAACCAGCTGCCGCGGCCGGTCGGGTACTGCGGGCGTGTGTTGCTGCGGCTCCGTCACCAGCAGGACCCCTGGTGCCGCCGCTGAGGATGCCCCGTCGCTGCTGCCCAGGCCCGAAGCCGGGGCCTCAGGTGAGTCCGCCCGCCGGTCAGGGATCGGGCAGCTGCTGCTCCTCACCGCTCCAGGGGGGCCTCACGTCTCCGGCTGTCGACTGGGTCCGTCGGCTCCAAGACACCACTGCCCCGACCACCCTTGTCAATCCACCTAGCCTCCGGGGCCCGCTTCAATGGCGGCTGTCTCCTGCTCCGGGCCGGAGCACCTGTCGCTTCTCTCGCCCCCAGATCCGGGCTGGGGCCCGGTTTCGTCGCTGGAGGTCTCCTGCCCGCTCTGTAAGGGCGGAAAATCGCCGGTGTTGGAGGTCCCCACAGCTATATAGACGCTGATTTGAGGTTTGGGCCGGGGAGCCGAAGGCAACCACGTCTGCCTAGCCCGCCATCTTGGCCACACCCCAGACAGTAGCTTTTTGAAGGTTTTCAATATGGATTTCATTTAGGTTATCTGGGGCCAAGGCAGAGAAGGTGGGCAGATAACTGGAAGTCAGCGCCCGAACATAGTAGGGTGGTGCGAGAAAACTGAGCAAAGAAGTGCATGGAGGAAGGATGGCAGGCCCTTTTTGATGAGTGGCCGATCCAGATCTTGATATTATCACTTATTGGAGTGGTGCCCAAGAAAGAGCAAAGGCCGTACGGGCTAATTCAGCATTTGTTGTGGTTTGAAGGGGGTCTTCGGTGAATGATTTCATTGATGAGGAGGCTGCCTCGGTTTCATATTCCTCAGTTGACGTGGCCCTGTCACTGGTGGTGACCGCGGGCGCAACTGCCGAGATGGCAAAATGTGATATTAAGTCTGCGTTTTGGTTGCTTCCAGTCCATCCAGATGATTGGGATCTACTGAGTATCCATTTCATGGGTAAATGGTACGTGGACAAAGCATTACCAATGGGTTGCTCCATGTCATGTGCTTCATTTGAAAGTTTCAGCACCTTTTTTGCAATGGCATTTCACGCACCAAACAGGTCATACCTTGGTAACACACTATTTGGATACATTTTTTCTTGTTGGTTCCCCGGGCTCCGCTGAGTGCCTGTCAGCACTGGACACTTTCCATGAGCTCATGGAGGATATGGGTGTTCCCTTGGCTCCTAAAATAAAATAAAATTAAAAAAATTAAAAAAATGGGACCTGCTACAGTTTTATCCTTTTTGGGTATTGCAACCGATTCAGTGGCAATGCGGGCTCGCTTGACAATTGATAAAAATTGCAAATGCTAGAATTGCTGTCAAACCAAAAGGTGAAGTTGAAGGAGATTCAGGTGTTGCTGGGACATCCTAACTTCGCTTGCAGGGTGGTCAGGGCAGGAAGGTATTTCTGTAGGAGATTGGGCAGAGCTTTGGCTGGTCAGCATTTGCCTCACCACCGTGTCAGCTTGCCAGCAGGAGTGAAAGAGGATTTGCGTATGTGGTCCTTTTTTCTTACTTCATTTAATGGTGTGCCCTTGGTCAGGGAGGACGATGTGCAGTGTGTTGGGCAAATGTTTTCGGATGCAGCGGGCAGTGACGATTTTGGCCTTTAATTGGCGAGGCAGGTGGTGTGCAGAAAAGTGGGGAGATTCCGTGGGCTGGCCAGGGAGGTGGACAGGACAGCGACCCCAATGCAGGAACACTTGTGGTATGTAGGCGACGTGGGGTATTACAACTGGTGGTAGGTTCTTTGTTTATGTCTCCGCGAGATGCATATTCCTTGGCATGGAAGGACTTTTGACCGCCTGGGGCATGTAGGCGAGTTGAAGCCTGGCGTCGTTCTGAAGATGTAGTATAGTTCATTTTGGATCTGATAGAGAGAGGCCTGTCTCGAGTGACCATTTCAGGGAAGCTAACAGGTGTATCTTTTATGGGGAAACTCTTTTGGCTCTATTCTCCTTCAGCTGGCGAGGTCGGGAAGAGAATGCTTGACGGTTGGGCCAGGGAGCGTGGAGGTTTTCATTTGTCTCGTTCTCCCCTCTCGTGGCAGAATTTGACTAGTTTGTTAGACGTTTTACTCTTGGTTTGCAGGGGTGACTGTGAAGCTTGTTTGTTTGCTGCTCTGATGGCATCTTTTCGAGTCTCGGAGTTATTAGGTATCCAGGCAAAAAGGGGATTTCTTGGCTAGATGTGTTTTTCTCAGAAAAAGGTGTGCACATTTGGCTGTCTAGTTCTAAAACTGATCAGAAAAGGATGAGGAAAGGGGTTTGGTCAGAAGCAAGGACTCCTAAGGTTAAGTGTACATTGCGTTTGGCTCGTCCTGGAACCCATTGTTGGAGGGGTCCGAGTGCGATCCGGTTTTTCAGTACATTAATGGGGCGCCAATATTACCATACCAACTACGCATGGTGTTGCGAAAGGCTTTGCAGAAGTTTGGGTTGGGAGTGGTGTAATATGGAACTCATTATTTTAGGATTGGAGCAGCGACTGCAGCGCATAATAGGGGTTAGTATCAAAGGGAAATCATGCGGTTAGGGCATTGGACGTCGAATTGTTTTCAGCGTTACGTGCGGGGCAACGCGGGGGAGGCGCATGCGTCATGCTCTTTGCTTTGAGCTTCATTGTCTTTTTCTCGTTACAGGTTCTGTGGCTAGGCCCCAGTCTAAGAAGTGTCAGTTTGGATAATGGGGCCTTCGTTCATCAAATGGGCCCAGGTTCAGGCAGCCCAAAGTTCTGTTTGAAAAATGTTGAGTTTTAATGACCAAATGTTTACTATTGTGTGGAAGGGAAAAGGGGGTATGCTTTGGAAAGAACTCATTACATGTTGAATAAGACGTTGGTGAAGGGTATATGTCCGGATATTTTATTGATACACTTGGGTGAGAACGATCTTTGTGGTGTTATAGGGGGGTCCTGCTGCGGTCTATGGAGAGGGACTTGACTTTACTTAAGGAACAATCGTCTGGTTGCCATGTGCTATGGACTGAATTAGTGCCTCGCAGTTTAGGGGGCGGGGCGGTGAACCCCACAGAGATTGACACGGCTCGGAAAGAGGTGCACTTAGAGATTTCTAGGTTTTGCCGTTAGTTGGGTTTCGGGAGAATGCCACACAGGGATATCCGTTTTGACTCTGCTGAATTCTTCCGGGTTGATGGTGTGCATTTATCCAGGCTTGGAGTGGTTCTTTACTGGCTGGAGGTCAGGGAGTTAGGTTCAGATGCCTGCATGTTCAGCAGTGAGGTTTTTTAGAATATTTCCTACTGGGGGGCAGAAAGGGGGGTAGTGTTCTCCCCCGCCTTTCTGGGTGGCGGGGTCTAGTTGTTTTTGGGCAGTTTTGGCAGAGGTTTGTTGATTAATGGGCAAGTTGTGTTATCAACAGGGAAAGGATAGGTTGGTTGTTTTTAGTTCGGATTACACGTTTTGGGGTATTGACAGATGTGAAGGGGCAGGCATGGGAGTTGGTTAACAGAGGGCTTGTATTTATAGGTTATAACGGTTGATATGGTGATGTAATGTTTTTGTAATGTTGAAATATATTGTATGGGTGGGGGAGGGGTCATGAACTTTTAGGGGCGGGGTTAGGGATGTTACGTATTTAGTGAGGTTTCGTTTTGGAAGGCTTTTTGCCAAGGTTGATTAATATGTGATGCTCACCTGTTCCAATAAAAGCGGCCTTTTCCACATATTCCTTGTCGTGGTCTGCTTCACCCCCCCTCACCCCTCCCTCCCAAGGGGGGCTTGGGGGGGACAGCCGACCGCAGGGAGGTCCCCCCCCGGGTGATTTGGGAGGGGCTGTGGGGGGGTGTTTAGAGGCAGGAGCATCGTCCATTTTAGGGTTTGGGCTTTTTCTAGTTTGTAGCCCAAAAGGAGCCCAAGCATAAATGCTTTGGGTTCCTGCTCCCAGCCACCATTTTAGGTTTGGTGACCTGGTGGCTGGGAGCTTAGGCAGGAATTTTTTCCCTCCCTCCCTCCCTCCCTCCCTCCCATTTACTGTTACATTTTTCCTTCCTTTTTCATTTTATAGGCCTTCTTTCTTTACTTTTTGTATATTTTGTGTACGTTGCTAGGAGCAGGTGCCGTGCGGTATCTAGTTGTTTTTGGGCAGTTTTGGCAGAGGTTTGTTGATTAATGGGCAAGTTGTGTTATCGACAGGGAAAGGATAGGTTGGTCGTTTTTAGTTCGGATTACACGTTTTGGGGGATTGACAGATGTGAAGGGGCAGGCATGGGAGTTGGTTAACAGAGGGCTTGTATTTATAGGTTATAATGGTTGATATGGTGATGTAATGTTTTTGTAATGTTGAAATGTATTGTATGGTTGGGGGAGGGGTCATGAACTTTTAGGGGCGGGGCGGGGTTAGCGATGTTACGTATTTAGTGAGATTTAGTTTTGGAAGGCTTTTTGCCAAGGTTGATTAATATGTGGTGCGCACCTGTTCCAATAAAAGCGGCCTTTTCCACATATTCCTTGTCGTGGTCTGCTTCACCCCCCCTCACCCCTCCCTGCCAAGATCCCACAGACAATGCGAGGGCATGCTTGCAAGCACAGCGCCGGCTTATTTTCAACTGACATTAGACTTGAGACCAACTGTCAACATGAGCTTGGCTCACGCGCCAACCAGCAGCGCGGAGCAGACATCAGCATAATGTCCACGCGCCAGGGGCGTGCCTGGACAGCACACTACACGCTGCTATGTTTAGTTCAATTATTGGAAGGTTATGCCCCTGTGTTTAGAAATTCATGTGTTTTCTTTTTTTTTACTTGCGAGTGCATTCTTTTCATTTATTGTGCATAAAGGCCCCCTCCCTCTGTAATTTTGAATGACTCCACTTGCCGCCTGGGGTATTTGCTGCCAGCCGCCCTTGGATCAGATCACGTCTGCTGCTTTGCCTTCGCATGGAGGAGCAGTTAGTTGAAATTTTAGACTGTGGCTTGGCCTGTAGTCTTTGTTTGACTTTCACACTGCTGACTGCTACTCACTCCACTTACATGAAGCTGGTTGCTTTTGTCAAGCAGCAATCAAATCTTCGGCAGCCAACCTCGTGCGCAACACCTCTCAGCTCCTCCCAAAATATTTTGAGTTCATGGAGTCTGGTTTCCAGCCTACCCTGTGATGAGTTAGGAGGAAGGTGGCCTGCAGCCAGTGGTCGAAGTGGGGAATAAAAAGTAGGGGAACAGTGGGTGGAGAATCAGGGGGCGGCAATAACCGAAGATTGGATCAGTGGGCGGAGTCAGGGGTGTGGCTAGAAATCGCAAAACATACCAATTTTTAGTACGTTTAGCCTTTTTTACTGACCAGTTACAGCTTATAACGTTATTTAATTCAAACAATGGATAAACATGTTTATTTGAGGTTTAATTCAGGAAAAAGTAAATACTCATAGGGAAGACAGGTTTATGTAAAGCGTGCGAAATATAAGCAGGAACAATGGCATGGGCGCAAATTCAGGATGGTGAGTGTAAAAATTCAGGACAAGGGGGTCAAAATTCAGCACACAAATTCAAGCCAACAGGTATGTCATGCAATAGTATATAAATAAATAGGCAAGGAACATAAGTACAAGTCACTTCTACCCCGTCACTGCTCCTTCCCTGTCATTTCCCCTGCCCGGTCACCGCTCCTGCCCGGTCACCGCTCCTGCCCGGTCACCACTGCTGTCCAGTCAGCACTCCTGCCCCATCACCAATCCTGCCCCATCACTTCTCCTGCCCCTATCCGTTCACTGCCCCTATCAATTCACTGCCCCTATCCATTCACTACCCCTATCCATTCACTGCCCCTATCCATTCACTGCCCCTATCCATTCACTGCCCCTATCCATTCACTGCCCCTATCCATTTGCTGCCCCTATCCATTCACTGCCCTATCCATTCACTGCCCCATCCATTCAATGCTGCCCCTATCCATTCACTGCCCCTATCCATTCACTGCCCCTATCCATTCACTGCCCCTATCCATTTACGGCCCCTATCCATTCACTGCCCCATCCATTCACTGCTGCCCCTATCCATTCACTGCCCCTATCCATTCACTGCCCCTATCCATTCACTGCCCCTATACGTTTACTGCCCCTATACGTTTACTGCCCCTATCCATTCACTGCCCCTATCCATTCACTGCCCCTATCCATTCACTGCCCTATCCATTCACTGCCCCATCCATTCACTGCTGCCCCTATCCATTCACTGCCCCTATCCATTCACTGCCCCTATCCATTCACTGCCCCTATCCATTCACTGCCCCTATCCGTTTACTGCCCCTATCCGTTCACTGCCCTATCCATTCACTGCCCCATCCATTCAATGCTGCCCCTATCCATTCACTGCCCCTATCCATTCACTGCCCCTATCCATTCACTGCCCCTATCCATTCACTGCCCCTATCCGTTTACTGCCCCTATCCGTTCACTGCCCCTATCCATTCACTACCCCTATCCATTCACTGCCCCTATCCATTCACTGCCGCTATCCATTCACTGCCCCTATCCATTCACTGCCCCTATCCATTCACTGCCCTATCCATTCACTGCCCTATCCATTCACTGCCCCTATCCATTTACGGCCCCTATCCATTCACTGCCCCATCCATTCACTGCTGCCCCTATCCATTCACTGCCCCTATCCATTCACTGCCCTTATCCATTCACTGCCCCTATCCATTCACTGCCCCTATCCATTCACTGCCCCTATCCGTTTACTGCCCCTATCCATTCACTGCCCCTATCCATTCACTGCCCCTATCCATTCACTGCCCTATCCATTCACTGCCCTATCCATTCACTGCCCCTAGCCATTTAATGCCCCTATCCATTCACTGCCCTATCCATTCACTGCCCCTATCCATTCACTGCTGCCCCTATCCATTCACTGCCCCTATCCATTCAGTGCCTCTATCCATTCACTGCCCATATCCGTTCACTGCCCCTATCCGTTCACTGCCCCTATCCGTTCACTGCCCCTATCCATTCACTGCCCCTATCCATTCACTGCCCCATCCATTCACTGCCCCTATCCATTCACTGCCCCTATCCATTCACTTCCCCTATCCATTCACTGCCCTATCCATTCACTGCCCTATCCATTTACTGCCCCTATCCATTCACTGCCCCTATCCATTCACTGCCCCTATCCATTCACTGCTGCCCCTATCCATTCACTGCTGCCCCTATCCATTCACTGCCCCTATCCGTTCACTGCCCTATCCGTTCACCAACCCTATCCGTTCACTGCCCCTATCCGTTCACTGCCCTATCCGGTCACTGACCCTTATCCATTCGCTGTCCTATCCCTTCAATGCCTTATCCATTCACTGCCCCTATCCGTTCACTGCCCCTATCCGTTCACTGCCCCTATCCGTTCACTTCCCTATCCATTCACTGCCCCTATCCATTCACTGGCCCTATCCATTCACTGGCCCTATCCATTCACTGCCCCTATCCATTCACTGCCCCTATCCATTCACTGCTGCCCCTATCCATTCACTGCTGCCTCTATCCATTCACTGCCCCTATCCATTCACTGCCCCTATCCGTTCACTGCCCTATCCGTTCACTGCCCCTATCCGTTCACTGCCCCTATCCGTTCACTGCCCCTATCCGTTCACTGCCCCATCCGGTCACAGCCCCTATCCATTCACTGCCCTATCCATTCACTACCCTATCCATCCACTGCCCCCATCCGTTCACTGCCCCTATCCGTTCACAGCCCCTATCCGTTCACCACCCTATCCATTCACTGCCCTATCCATTCACTGCCCCTGTCCATTCACTGCTGCCCCTATCCATTCACTGCCCCTATCCATTCACTGCTGCCCCTATTCATTCACTGCCCTATCCATTCACTTCCCCTATCCATTTACGGCCCCTATCCATTCACTGCCCTATCCATTCACTGCCCTATCCATTCACTGCCCTATCCATTTACTGCTGCCCCTATCCATTCACTGACCCTATCCATTCACTGCCCCTATCCATTCACTGCCCCTATCCATTTACTGCCCCATCCATTCACTGCCCCTATCCATTCACTGGCCCTATCCATTCACTGCCCTATCCATTCACTGCCCCTATCCATTCACTGCTGCCCCTATCCATTCACTTCCCCTATCCTTACCAACCGGTATTCAGTAATTGGCATGTAGGGGCCCTATTTTACCGATTCGGTAAATTTACCGAATCGGTAAAATACCGAATCGGTATTTTTACCGATTCGGTAACTTCCTGATGTAGGTGGGACTCTTCTGAGTCCCAATGGCCTTACAGATTCGGTATTTTACCACCCAATCCAATTGGGTGGTAAAATACCGAATCCAGGTGTGCATGCACATGTGTGCATGCACACCTATGCCATGCGACAGACAGACATGCCCTTAGGGCATGTCTGTGTGCCACATGGCACACATGCCGGTATTTGGGGTGCTAGAGGGTGTCAAAGTGACACCCCCTGCACCCTTGCTGGAATCGGTATTTACCGAATCGGTAAATACCGATTCGGTAATGCCCATTGATTCCTATGGGCATTACCGAATCGGTATTTACCGATTCGGTAAATACAGATTGTTACAGAATCGGTAATTCAATTACCGATTTCACCTACATCTCCCCCCTTCTATTTTACCGATTCATAAATACCGAATCAGTAAAATTCGGTATTTATGAATCGGTAAAATATACTTACCTACATCTGGCCCTAGAACATTCCCCAACACCCCAAACTATTTTGTCCTGCATAATAGGGGTATATCCACAAATGCCGCGTTCAGAGCTGTCTGGTTAAAAATGACAGGCCCTGAATAAGCAAAAGTACATGAAGCATACAAGTTGATTAGCAAGTATCACGACAAAACACCAAGAGACTAACATCACATTACAGAACAGGCCTGGAATGTTAAATTAGCCAATGTGCAGGAAAACTCCGAATTATTGTCCGGAAAAAACTATAGAGTATGCTGAAGCCACGGTGTGGCTGTGGATCTACAGTTTCTGGCCCTGGTTGCTTCATGACATTCGCAGGAATGGACATCGCAGGAAAGGAGCTGGACAAAGGAGTATCAAGTTTAAACTAGATCAGTTGGCACGGACATTAAGGATTAAAAACACAAGTCACAATTTTTCATGCGTTTGTTTTCCTCACAAACTTCTTACAAAGACATCTTACCACGTTAACCAAAAAATAATCATGCAGGTTTCGCAGAGTTGGTGGCAAGTTCCTGACAGTCTGGGGAAAGCTCCTCTGTAATCACCAACTCAGCATGATATGCTAAAGACAGAGGGCGGCGCATTGTCATTCTAAAGGATTAATTAGCCTCAATCAGAATGACAATGGGCCGCCCTCGGTCTGTGTGAGCTCAGGGAGGGGCTGCTGCAGCCTCTCGAGTTTAACAGAGAAGTGCGAGCAGCCCCTGGAAGATGAAAGAATAATCGTTCTGTAGGTTGGACTATTCTTGCCGTCCCAGGACGATTTTTTGACTGACAGAAGTAGGGGAACAGACTGAAAGAATTTTTAAAAGTAGGGGCACGCCGTGCCCTTCTGATCCCGCCCACTTCTACCACTGGGTGCAGCAATACACAGCCTCGCTGATTGACAAACCACTTTGAAAAATCAGGACTTTTGCTTAAACGCATAGGCTGTTTTTAATCCGCAAGGCTGCAGTGCATCATCAGATGGGGTGGTCTCTCATGGGGTGACAGACGTTTTTCAGTTACAGCTGCTAGATTGTGGAATTCACTTCCGCTCTCAATCAGATTAAATCACTCCCTTTATACGTTTCGTAAAAGTCTAAAGACATGGCTATTCATACAGTAAATTAGTCTGGATTTGCATTGCAAGAGACATGAGTTGAGTTTTCAGCGCCAAGACGCCCCCAGGCATACGTTCGCGCTCTATAAATCTCAAAAATAAATAAATAAATGGGCAGTGCCTAACAGTGTTGTAGGCTGCCAGAGGTCAGGGCTGAGTTCAGGTAAGCCCTACTAATCTTGCGACGGCCGGTACATGTCCCTTTTGAAAGTGCCTGATTTTGCCTGACCCTCACGCAGAGCGCGGGTCACACTCTTTGAAGTTATAGTGAATTAAATATATGATTTGCAACTTGGCAGCAATTGATGTAGAAATTGAAGTGGGCGGAGCCCTACAGCCCTAATTAAGAAACCGCCCATGGTAAAGATTATACTATCTGCAGTTTTTATACTTTGGTGAAAACTTTACAGATAGCCCATCGGCTTAATCAAAAGAAGCACATGTATATCAGTTAGTACCTGGTACACACAGTATTCTATGTTATGTAGAAAAATGTCTTGCTGAGACACATCTTTCTAATATCTCAAAGCTGCTTACAATAGTTTGGGCCAGATGTACGACCCTTTTTTGCGCTCGCAAACAGTAGATAAGCCCGTTTGTGACTGCAAAAAATGGTCCTGGGATGTACAAACGCTTTTTTGCAAGTCACTGACTTGAAAATAGCATTTGCGACTCTCGCTATTAGGAAGGGGCGTCCCTTCATAATAGCGAGAATCAATGCTGTGAACTATTGTTTACCACCTATTTTAAGTAGGTGGCAAATCACTCGCAAACGGGTGGGGGTCCCCAAGGGACTCCTTCCCCTTGGTGAGTGTGTGCGAAAATATTTTTTAAGAGCAGGCAGAGGGATGTAAGATAAATTATTTTATCATGGCAGCAAAAATCTATGAACCTTAAACGGAACTTTTATTTTGCATCGGAGGAATATTTACTCATTTTAGAGGGACAGAATGTCCAGGCTTATTTAATGAACCCTCCCTAGAATGTTTTTCAAAATGTTTATTTTTCTAGTCGATATGCTTTGGGGGACTTTACTTTAAAATGTACAGTTGGTTCAATATTTAAAAAAATCTCTTGGGGCAGAAGAAATCTTTCTAAGGGTGTGGTACGAATAACATCCAGGTTTTAATATCGACGTGCACTAAATCGTCAAGCTTAACTTACTTGGGGAATATTACATGTATATTTAGGTCGTAGTCGATATTTTGGAGTCGATATATAAATAGGTCTAAATGTCTCTGCCCGATATTTTCACATGCAACGTATTTCACGTTCCCCCTTACAGTTTGCCAGGTAAGCGTTGAATTGCTCACTGACTTTGCAGTCCCTGCGATCTCGTTAATGTGAAGCCCTTGGTTGGTACAGAGAACTCCATGGCATTCTACAGGGGCCAAATCTTCTCTGGCCCTATTGCTAGCTGGCTTGTGCGCCTGAATGTCAGTGTTCAAAACAGTGATTCACTTTACGGGGAGCAAAATACTGATGTCTAAAGCCATTCAGGTCATTGTGCTGTTTCTTATTCACATGTCATAAAATGTTTTCCACGTTTTTCTCTTTTGCCATAATGATACTATACAGATAGAAAATAGTTTGACGTGTACTATTCATCATAAAGCCTTCACCATCTTTACGAAGGACATTCCACAATACCATACCTTTCAAGGCTATTATTCGCATAACTATGGAGGACACTTTCTATTTGGCATTGTAGTGACGCACAAGGGACAAGCCTGTGTGATCGCAGTACAGTTAGCGGTAATGTTAGATTGTTATCCCCATCACAGCAGCAGGGAAGGGACGTGTTTCAACATAAGCTTCTAAAGGAGAGGGCAGACATCTTGAGTCATGCCCATTCAAAGCAGCAATGGTGAAACTGCAAGGCCAACGTGAATAAAGCAATACAAAGTGAAACATGTTTAGAACAGGCAAAGAAAAAACAAGAACCCAGAACGCTTTTACTTAAGGGGAGATAAAACAAGGGAAACTATTTTTTTTTTTAAATAGAATATTTCAACTTTGTGGGAAAAAATAAAGGGGCATATGTACAAGAACCGGCGAAAAATATTTGTTGTAATAGAAAGTCTATGAGCCGAGGTGTATAATATAAGGTTGGTTTATTCAAGCTAAGTTTCAGGTAAGTAAGTAGCAAATGGTAAATAGAAGATAGCCCCACCAGGAGCATCCTCCCTGCTGCTCAGGCTGCATGCACCAATTGACACTAAGCACATCACTAGGCACCCAAACATTATGTGAAATCACCAAACATTCAGCATTCCAATCATCACCAAGCACTCCAGGACTTATCCTGGATCAGCAGTAGGGAAGATGTAGCTAAGGAAAAGGAACGGTAATACTTAAGTTATAACACCACCCCCTTTTTAAGTAAACTAAAAGCAGAAATAATGCAAATAAAGGAAAACATCCATAAATACATTAACATCAGAAAAGATGAAAGGAACATTCCTAATGTATACATACATTAAAATCATGGAAAAAAATTGACAGAATATACATTGAGATTAACCCATCCCCCCTCCCTTAGGGAAAATAAATAAATTAGCATTCAGAGATCAAAGAGTACATGGCATAAAACACAACAAAGCCTGTGCCTCTTACCACCTTAGAACTCTGTGGCAGGGTATTAACCACCCTACTACTCTGTATCAGGGTACACACCACCCTAAAGTCTGTACTGGGCACTAACCACCCTACAACTCTGTAATAGGGTAAACACCATCCTACAAGACTGTATTGGGGCACTCACCACCCCACAAAACTGTAATACGGTACACATCAACCTACACGACTGTATTGGGGCACTCACTACCCCACAATACCGTAATAGGGTACACACCACCCTACAAGACTGTACTGGGCCACTCACCACCCCACATCTCTGTACTAAGGCAAAAGACCTTGCATCCTAAAACAAAATACATTACCGTACCACAAGCACACAAAAATTAAGTACAGGAGAAAAGCGCAGAATACAAACTTAAGAACCCCATGATAGAGTACATGACTCTACAACTGTTCAGAAATATATACCACACACCATTGCAAGACATGGGCTAGCATCAAAGGGACCCAGGAAAGCATAATACACATAGTCAGGAAATCCAAAATAGCGTCAAGAAACAACCACTCTGCATGCAGCACGCATATATTCCAATGAAAAGCCGACAAAAAGACTTTAACTCCGGTGAACGATCTCTCACCTGAAGTCCTTACCCGCACTGTATACTAGTCAACAAACTCCATGTTGCCACAATAAGTATGAAAGTGGTCGGACTGGAACTTTCCTTGAGGTTTACAGGGTCCATCTTACTTCACGCTCTAATAGTCAGTTCAGTTCAAATATCCTTATTCGATTCAATCAAATCAAAAAATGTTTACATACATACATTAATTGATAGGATAAAAAATGCTTAGGAAAATTTTGTGAAAAGGAAAAAAAAAATCCTACCATTCAGAAACACATTTATTCAAAATACAAAATTTTTTTTTAAAAACTAAAATCTCTAAAAACTTAAATTCATTTTAGGATTCATAGCGTTCCTGATTAAAAAAACAATTCTCATGAAGTTAAGCACAGCTCTGCAAATAATCGCAGTAGATAGTGACCGCAAATATTTAAAACCCTCCTAGTAAGAGCAGGGATGAATTTCCTTTAAAATGGGCTCCATAAAACCCGCCCTTGGGTCTTTATAAAGTGTGCAAAACAACATAAAGTGCATTGTACTCTGATGGGCAAAATTATTGCAGGGACAGGTGGTTAGGCTCTCACACCAACCGGCCTGTTTAGGAAAAGCCACAAGAAAGTGCAATGTGCAAAGACGAAGTCTAGTCATAGGGAAACACGAGTGAACATGCATGGTAAAAGACAAGTAAAATTGCTGTTGGCTCTGGGCTCACAATCTGGTGTCCCGTTATCCTGATTAGACATGCATTGTTCAGTTCGGAATGCTTTTTTTATAACCTGTTTCATGTTTGATTGGATACCATCCGGATTATCCTTATAATTCTCCAAGCCTATTTTGTACAACGTAGCCAGGGGAGTGACATTGTGTTATCAAGATTCATACAGTCTCTAAGGATACTCCATGAAAATATTAGGTCCTCTGAAGTCCAAATTTTACCCCATAAAATCAATGGGGCAATATTTATCTTATCTTTCCGAAAATCCAAGCCTACTTCAGAGTGGCACAAATGTGTTGGAGAACTGCGGGGAATCCTCCGTAATCTTTTTAAAAATGTATTCTCTAAAATCTGAATCTGGGTACTTTTGTGGTAACCCCACAAATCCTGCACCAAAGGTGGCTACCGATACACATTTTAGTTAATATAAAGTTATAATTTCAGTTACTGGCTTATGTCCCAGCATAGAAGCAAAGCGAAAAAGCCCCTCTATTGTTCTGCTAGTTTGTTGAATCCTAGCCACAATTAGGTCTTCCCAGTTTAATTTATTATTAAAAACATTCCCCAAGTAGGCAACATTTGACACTTTTTCAATAACTTTTTCCCTTACTATAAATGTCCTTGTTTTTGTTTGGTTGGGGTCGCATACAATAATAAATGATTTGCTAAAATTCACCTTTAGGTCCAATAACAACATATATTCAGTAAACGCATTCAGACATTTCAGGAGACTATTGGCCGTTAAGGTAATCAAGACTGTATCGTCTGCATAAGACAGTAATGGGACCTTTTTGCCTTCTATGCTTGGGAAGCCCAATTTCTGTTTTAACAAGAATTGTTCCAGTCCATTTGTGTAGATTAGGAATAAAAAGGGGGCCAAAATAAAACCCTGGCATATCCCCTCAGTAGAAGCAGTGATACTAGTCTTCTCTCTGCCAGGACCAAAACAGAAAGCTACAGTGGTAGATGTGTGTAGCCAATGCAACAGGGTAATAAGGGGTTCCTCAAAACCCATTTTTTCCATCAGTGTCCACAACTTCCCCCGGTTCACTGTATCGAAGGAACTGGACAAGCCTATGAAGGCCAGGTGGATCGACCCCCCCCCCCTCGGCCTGCATGTACTTGGCCATTATCATGGACAAATTGAGGCACTGTTCATTGGTTCCAAACCCCTTTCTAAAGCCGTATTGAGTATTAGATATGAGTCCAGGGGCATTAGCCCATGACTCCATACGTGCAAGCATTACCCTCCCCATAACCTTGCACGTAGCATCGATTAAAGAGATCAGCCTATAACTTGTGGGGTCATTCCTGTTGCCTTTTTTTTAAAATCGGGACTACCATTGCATTTCACCATGATAATGGGATACGACCCACTATTACTGATTTAAAAAACATTTTACAACATGGGACTCCAAAACTGAGGATTGTTTTTAAATAAGTCCAAGGGCACCCCATCCGGTCCTGGGGCTTTTGAGGAAATGCCCTTAATTAGAGCATTCTCGACCTCACTTAGGGACAGGGACGAGCTAAGTTGATGTGCTGATTGTAAATTTATAGCTATCTCATCCCTTTGTTCTTGTGATGAGTCGCCCTTTGAATTAAATATACTTAAAAAATGATACTCCCAAGCTTCCCCTGTTATAGTCGAGTCCATACAGCGTGAGTCACTAGAAAAGAGTGGACGATTTATGACTTCTCAGTAGCTCTTAGAATCCTTTAGAGCACTAGCTCTTACAAGATCTTCCCAGGCTAGTCTTCTCAGTTCTTCCTTTCTATGCTTGATCACACTTTTATAGGCCTGTCTCACTGTCTAATTAGCACCCTATCACGAGGAACTGCATGCAGAGCTTTCGTAATATCTTTTTGCGCCTTGGAACATTCTGCATTGAACCATCTTATTTTCGGGGAATCCCGACTCCTCACTGATTTAGTCAAATTTTTAGCCACATCTTCACAAATTGATTTAAAACATTGTGTAACGTCTGGCTAGGAGTCAAAAGCTAAGCATATCATGATTTACTTAGATTTGTTTTAATAACAAAACTTTGTGGGATTTATTGAGCTCCACTTTAATATAACACCTTGATTACGATTATGCTTTAATTTGTAATCATGACCC